>NC_059103.1:89798460-90141793 GCF_020740685.1 Jaculus jaculus
GAGAGATATTCTTTAAAGATGGAGAAGTTAAAATGAAGCCTGGATGAGGCAAAAGCTAAGACACTATTGCTGAAGGCACCATATGCTACTGACATAGCACAGAGACCTGGCTAAATTCAGAAGAAAGCCAGTCCCCAGATAGCTTGTCTAGTGTTGGGAAGTGCTACATAAGCTGCAGGGGGAAAATGGCCAAAACTGGTCTGAGCAACCAGCTGTCGAAGCTACTCAGAAGCAAACACCCTGACAGGATGTACATGCCAGTGCAACAGTGGCACACAGCCTCAGTGAGCAACCAATGGCTTTCGTATTGGCTAAGAGATCCACTGTCTGGAATTGGGAACCAGATCAGAATCCTATGGAGACAAAGATTATGTTCTCCAGTGTTAAGCTCTCACTAGTCTTTGGCTAAAAGAGGAGTTATATTCATCAAAATTTCCCAAAATTAATAATGCTTATCTCATTTATACTATGCTGATTTCATTCTCCTCTTCACTCCTCATTCCCTGTTGGAAAATCTGTTCTTCTTTGTCAGAAGCTAGCAAGACCTGAGGAGACAGACTACCCCTTGCACTTCAGCCAAGCCACAGCTGAAACCACAGAGGAATTTGGGAGATGAGAAAGAGTGCTGCTTCCACACTGAACCTGACAATCAGCACCAGGGACAGACCCTGAGAATACTCAACACCTACCAAAGCAGAGATCCAGAGGCTCCTAAGAATTCAGCACTGAAGTAGACTTAAAACTCATCCACCATGGCTCGTGGAATTTTGCAAAGAGGGTGGTGGAAAGATTGTAAGAACTGCAGATTGCAACATCATGCCCAAAGGCATTCCCTCCCCTCTAAAATAACTGACTTCTGTTCCCACAATGCATAAACTACAACCCCATGGGGAATAGCTGCAACCCCACTGAGGAGTATCCCAGTGGAATGGGGGCAGGGGTGAGGGCAAAGAAAGAACCAATACATGATGTATCCATACAAAATATGCTAATAATAATAATAAGTCAACATGAGGCCCTAATCCAATATGACTGGTGGCTTCACAGATGAAGATATTTAGACACGCTGAAATACCAATGTGCATATGCATCTCCCCAGGAACATTAACACTCATTGGTTTAGTGCTCAACCTATTAGGCTAGACTGATTAGGCAGCAATCGCCAAGGATCCACCTGCCTTTACCTCCTAGCACTGGGATTACAAGTATGCCAGCATTTTACATGGGTCTTTAATATCCTACTCTGGCCCTAATGCCTGTAAAGCAAGCACTTTACCAACTGAGCCCTGGGTCAAGCTCCCAAGGTACATGCTTAACACTACTTATTCCACCCTGTGGAGCTAACTAAAGCAACAGAGAACTTTCATTGCTCCCATAAAATCTGAGTATAAACAGGAATACAACATGGGTGCAGAAACTGGGAATAAATGTTTAAAAAATTTTAACGACTTAATTTTTTTCCTTGGGCTAGAGGGATGGCTTAGCAATTAAGGTGCTTGCCTGCAAAGCCTAAGGAACCAGGTTCAATTCTCCAATACCCATGTAAGCCAGATGCATCTGGAGTTTGTTTGCAGTGGTTGGAGTCCCTGGTGCAGCCATTCTTTCTATCTGCTTATCTCTTCCTCTCTCTCAAATAAATAAATGAAAATAAAATATTTTAAAGAAAAGGAATGTAAGTTTTTTCTCTTTTTTTTTTGGTTTTTTGAGGTAGGGTCTCACTGTAGCCCAGGCTGACCTGGAATTAACTCTGACATCTCAGGGTGGCCTTGAACTCACGGCAATCCTCCCACCTCTACCTCCCCAATGCTGGTATTAAAGGTGTGAGCCACCACGCCCAGCTGTAATTATTTTCTTTGATAGTATTACATTGAGATGAAGCTGTATTACATATTCACTTGCACAGTTCATTCTAAGACTCTAGCTTGTTTCCAGCTCAGTGTGATAAGACACAAAAGTCCCACTTCATTGGAAAGAAGGAAAGTGTTTTTCAGAAGGGCAAATGAAAACTGAGTATTTTATTTTTATTTACATATGAAAGCCAGCAGATCATTTCTATACCACTGCTCAAGAGAACTTTGTACTGATTTTGGTTTTCACTAAATATATGTTTAGTTTCTCCTTATCTGGATTATTCCCATGTCTATTACTTCCCCTCATCCAGACTCCAATTCTGGCACAGTCTTAATTCAAAGTCATTCCTGTGCCTATGCAATTTGCACCTCTTTATGACTAATGCGAGCCATTTACAAATTGTGCGTAATCTTCCCTCAGTCTAGAGGTTCCCTCCACCCTACTTCTAAATATATTTCTGCTAAAGGGCATATGACTCATTGAAGTTCATTTTTAAGATTGGGGTGTTCACAAAATAATTAAACATGAAAAGATGTCTGATATCCTCTAGGTCCTTAATCACCATTGAGCCTGAGACAAGACAAACCCAGAGTTCCCTTAGGGAGAATGTGCAGGGGTATGCAAATGACAGGTAGAGCTGTGGCTACATGTCACTGTCACTTTGTAGAAAAGTTCCTTGAACCTGGACTGTGTTTCCTTTGAAAAATGTCAGACATATTGGTATGTTCATTTCATAAGACGTTGTGAATGAAGCAGAGAAAAAACACAGATCCAGTTAACTTATCTCATGCTCCATAAGATTTAAATAAAGCTATTCTGCTCAAATTATGTTTGTTTTTAATTTAAAAATTAATACTAATGCCAAAAGAATGTTTCAAAAATCCAATCCAAACACTTCAAATTCAAGTGATTTCAGTTTTTTGTATTCCTGCCCTGTCTTTCTGAAAATACACATTTAATTTTCTGTTCTCTGGCTGTAATTGAAAAATAAAACCACAGGCCTAACAGTTGTTTGCAAAGGATTGTATCTCACAACAGCCATAAAAGACAGCCCAGCAGTCCTGCCCTGCGGCCTTATGTCTGTGTCACCGACCCGGTCATCCTGTTCTCACCTCCCACAAGTCCTCAAAAGGTCTTACTTTCACTTACTAGTGCTCCACAAACTAAAAATACATCCTTGGGCTGGAGAGATGGCTTAGTGGTTAAGGCACTTGCCTACAAAGTGAAATGACCACGGTTCGATTACTCAGGACCTACATAAGCAGATGCACAAGGAGAAGCATGTGTCTGGAGTTCATTTGCAGGGGCTAGAGGCCCTGGTGTGCCTAGTCTCTCTCTCTTTCTAAAATAACTAAATAGAAATAAAAAATAATATATTAAAAATACATCCTTGTGTTCCCCTGTGGTGAAACCATAAGAATAAAAGCTGTTGGAGCCATGGTGGATTCATTCACTGCTCACCACAGTGCTGGACACAGGGCTTGTTCAGTTACTAAATAAAAACCAGCTAAAAAGAAAAAAAAACAAACAAACTAGGTATGGTGGCACACACGCTTAATCCCAGCACCTGTAAGGCCAAGGTAGGAGGATTGCTGTGAGCTCAAGACCAGCCTGAGACTACATAGTGAATTCCAGGTCAGTCTTGTTCTTATTCTAGCCTAAGAGCCAACCTCAAAAAACAAAACAAAACAAAAAAGGGTAAAGGGTGAGGTGGGGTGGGGTGGGGTAGGAGGGGACCTGGTGGGATGGCTTAACAGTTAAGGTGCTTGCTTGTGAATCCTAGGGAACCATGTTCTACTCTCCTGATCCCACTTAAGCCAGACCCACAAGGTAAGGCCACACAGGCACACAAAGTGGCACATGCATCTGGAGTTCAATTGTAGTGGCTGGAGGCCCTGGCTGCCAATTCTCTCCACCCTGCTCCCTCACTCTTGCTCTCTAGTATTAACAAAAGGCTGGTCTGTTGGGCTTGTCTCAAGGAAAAAAAGAAAAAAAAAGTAGGGCCAAGGAGATGGCTGATGGCTTATGGTTAAAAGGGCTTGCTATACAAGCCAGACAATTGGAGATATAATGCCCAGCCTCCACTAAAATGCCAAATATCATGGTGCAGGCCTCTATAATTCTAGTACATTCATTCTCATGGTGATGGGGAGCAGAGGCAGGAGAATGTCCTAAAAGCCCAGGGATGGTTATGGGGAGGGTGGCGACGTCAGCTAGCCTCGCATACATAGCACTGAACAAGAAGACCTTATTTCAAACAAGACAGAGGCAGGGACCAATACTCCGAGGTTGAACTCTCGCCTCTACATGCACACCATGACAGCCACACAGCCCCTCTCTGCACACACACAAAGGTAATTTGTGTGTATCTGCTGGCTTCAAACCTACCCCATCTCTTTAATAACCTTCTATTCTCCCAAGGTCATAGACTAATGGAGAACAAATCACTGTTGCCACATTTAACACTTGTACATTTTATTTAATTAAATCAGCCATTGTACAACATTGCAGCTATGTATTGTTAGTGTTGTATTTTTTTTTCCATTAACTAATACATGCCCTCATAGATATATTCAATTAGTGTTATCACCATGGGAACAAGATGCTGATTCGTCAACTGAAAATTCACTTCTTCTCACAGTATTCAAGTTTTCTGATAACACAGCAAAAATCAAAACCAAAAAAAAAAAAAAAAGGTGAATAACCATTATGTTGCTACACAGACATCATCTGCACTGCAAACAACATGACAGAACGGCTTTTCTTGAGCTCCAGTGAAGGTTTGAACAAGACGGCCATGGTGTGTCAGAAAGTTTCACCACAGGCCTCTCATTTTGGCTGCCAAAGAATGCTTTATTCCTACCCAACTGCCAGAAAGTGCTAGCGTTGCAGGCTCAGGAGATTTGGCTTATGGGAAACCTCCCTCCCAGGAAATTTTCTCTCTTGGCAACGTTACTTGAAATGACGAAGTGCCATTGTTTGCCACATTTGTTTTTGAGTTTTGGAGCAATGAGTCAGTTTTGCACAACAGGAAAAGAGCAGATAGAATTGGAAAAACTTCAATCCCTGGAGGATAGACTGGGTTTTTAAATGTCATCTTCATTGTATATACTTTTCTTTAACAAATAACTGATTCAAAAGGTATACTGTTTATATGAATATATTTGTGAATATATATATATGTTAAAATGCTACACAGCTTCAACCACTAGAGGATTAGAAACAGGATGTGGAAATCACTGGGATGGCTACAGTCCCCCCTTTGAAACAAACAGAAAAGTGCACAAATGCACTTGAGATTACAAGGGAGTTTGGGCTTCAAATAAATAAACCAAAAAATGTACCCAAAACCAAAATTTCCAAGGATTTCTCAACTTGGTCTGCAAGCTGAAAGGCAGATCTAGCTGGAAAGTGGAAAGAGCTCACTGAGGGGGAGAAGAATGAAGAAAACCAATTGATGTGATTAAAAGAAGGGCTTTTACTGTGGATTTTCTTTTTTTTTTTTTTTTTTTTTTTTTTTTTAGTTAATGCCACATGCAAGTATTAGAGAAGATTATAAACCTGGGGGCAGGGGAGAAAGAAAAGAAACCACTCCAACATGGTGAAGGTGTTTAACCTTTTGTGTTGTAGGTAAACTCTTGTTTCCAATGAATTATCTACAGTGCAGTGGCCAGCAGAGAGTGCCACCAGTAAGACAGCATGGTTTGCTAAAGCAGCAATGAAAACTGGAAAACTACAGTAGTTATAGCTTTTAAAATACCCTGCCAACATGTTCAAAATTGAAAAGACCTGAAGATGCTAGAATGCTACCAGGTGCAGTGTCTAGCAACTGAATACCTCATTGTTTCAATATTTGCCTCTGTTCCCTTCTTCCCTCCCTCCAAGTGGCTGGTGGAGAGCTATCCATCATGGCTGACCAACACCAGGAATCACTCCTGAAGACCATTCTCCAAAATTATTAACCCATCATTAATTAAGAGCAATGGCTACACTGGGTGTTCTAAGAAAATGATAGGTCTGAAGTGCTTCTTCTGTAATAGAACTGTAGTATCATTCGATTGTGTTAGCAATATCTTAATAACCATTGTTCAGCAATTTCTAGAGCGTTTATTCCATGATGCCCAGTGTAATTAGGACAGGCAGTGGTTTTAAGTCGACTCTGTTGTTCATCTGAGCATTTCAGTTATATACATTGTACATGGATATCCCTTTGGAAGGATTTCTTTGTCACTCGAAGAGGTCTGTGGGTGAAGTTCTTCGGATTTGTGGGTTTTCATGGCGCTTGTGCAGAAGCAAAGAACAAGGGAGGCAGCCAGTTCCCAGGTTAGCACGGATGCACAAAGAAGTGGATACAGCATCCACAATGAAGGATGCTATCTTTGGTCACAAATTAGCTTATAAAGAGGATGGGGTTAAGGGAAAACAAAATGCTTATAATTTGCTAACAGTAGAAATGTCAGGGGATCCCATTAATTAGGCCACTTAGGTCTCTCCTGCAAGGTAGGGAAGTTGCATATTGAGTGAATGTGTAGTTTCCAGTGTGGGAACTGGGCAGCCCCTCATTTGGCCTCTTGCTTCGAGTCATCCTTGCAGAAATGACGAAGGAGCTGCTGGAGGTCATGCTGGAGGTCATCCTGGGCGCGTGCTTCTGGTACATCCTCCAGGTGCTCCAAGGTGATGTGTTTCCCCTGCCGGTCCTTCACCACAGCCCTCTTCTGAGCACTGGCTTTACTCATTGTTGTCCTACAGGACACAGACAACAGAGAATTAGGCTCCTTCCCTGTCATGGTAACCCTTACATCAAAGTACTTCCTGTCTTCTCTCTAGAAACTTGCCCCAAGACCTTAGGATTAAAAACACGGGTATCTTTCATCTCTTATTTTCTAAATATGGATCCACTATCTGAAATTACTCCTTAGGTTTTATCATGTGTGTTTTAGAACAAGGATTTTTTTTTTAACCTTTAAGAAATATTTTAAATCAATAACACAATGCTTTCATATGAATTCTCAAAAAGAAATCACACCACCATTCATACTTTGGTTAAGTTGTATTGATCTAAAGATGCTTGCTTATCCTGAAATAATGACTCCACAAGCACCTTTGACAGGCTAAAAACCCTCATTTTAAATTCATTCAAACTTCACTGCTAGCCTACTGTAGTTACACCCCAAACCAAACATGCACCAAATGTACTTGAGTAGAATAGAACTTTTCTATGAGATACAGATCATTAACAACTTGAAAATGTGTCAATATGTAAGAAAGGGACTACCACCAAAGAGGCCCCGAGGCTTTATTTGGAGGTGGGTAGACACAGGGAAAGGAGAGAGACTCTGGAGAAATACAGCACTGTCTCAGGATGCTAGGCACTTCCTTCTTGTGTACTGCTGACCTTCAGCATTCCTGCTTTCTGCTGCCTCATCTGACTGGCAGTTCTTCAAAAAGAAGCTATAATTCTGACTTTCCTGGAGCCTTGCTCAAAATAATACTGTAACTTGTTCACTTTATTTTCCTATGTACTTGTAACTATTACTTTTCATTCTAGAAATATATAATGAATGTGCTTTATGTGCTGTGAGAAATTATTATAAGAAAATAAGAGTAATTGTAGAGAATCGAAACAACATTCCTTTAATTCAAAAGATAAGAGTATTAACCAAGAGTCCATTAACCAAGAGATAGTGGAGCCTTGCAACTTCACTTCTAACCAGCACAGGGAAGAATCAATGTTGACAGCTTGACCCAGCATTTTCCTTAAAATTCTTAATGCTGGTAAGATAGAGGTTCTGCCCACCACCCAACACCACCAGGCCTCCACTAAGATGATTCTGATTTTTCTTTAAACTGAATAACTCTAGCCAAATAACCTCCATCTCTCTGTTAGATGTCCTTGCTTCCTTTCTCTCACACACTCTTATTTTCCTAGGTATTACACAGATTATTTTACATTTGATGACAAATTTATGTGTTCCTCTTGATGAAATGGTCAAATTTCTTTCCAGTTATTGAACTAGATTATGTTTTTCTAACTTTACATTCATTATGTTTTCCCCATCCACAAAAGGCAACTATCTATTTATTCCAGATTAGAAGTCTTTAGAGTCCTGATGTCAGGGGATGAGCCAGTAGCCCAAGACATTTCCTATGTTTTCTGGCAGGTGTCTGATGAGTATGTTTGAGAGTAAGCAGGAACATGATAAAATGACTTCCAGGATATATATGGTTAAGTGTTGCACACCACAGACTAGCTGTGGTGACTCAAAGCTGTCTTGATTCTCAGCTTCAAATTTCATAGCTATGAGGAAAAGGTTTTTTAACAGGCCTCCAAATCTCTTCTAATATAAAGATCCTGTGATACCAGGGCATGTGGTGGTTGTATAGTTTCATCTGCATAATTGGATAAATGACTTTTCAATGCTCAGAGTATAAAAAAGGTTTTAATAGCTATGTAGCATTTTTAAAGTTCTAAGACAGCAATTACATTCCTTAAACTCCTAGCTACTGCTGTTTTTCACATTTGATCAGGGAGCAGAATTGTGACAGAACCTTTAATTTTGCTATTCTAATTACTGTGTTCCAGAAGCTTAACTAGCCTCATAGAGTACTATAAATGAAAATTGTTCTCTTCTTCTCAATGGGGTGAAGTACACAATAGTAGCTTGGGTTCCCATTGTGTCTTCTACTGAGAAGCTTTATTAGGCTCTGTGAGAGGACTGAGAGAAGTGAGAGCAGACCTTGAGAATAATGCCCAAGTTCAGACACCAATTCCATGATGGAGAGGGACAGCCCTGAGCATCTGTGGCCAGCACCCATCTGTGTGCAGGTAGAGGGCCATGCACCCCTCCCACCACATGCTTGGAACTTATTAAAGCTCAGAGTTGCACACTACCACACACATTTGGATACAGGGGCATCAAAGTTATGCGAATGTGTCTTGCCACTCTCATGCAGCGTCATAAAACAGCTTGTTAAAAACAAAAAGCCTGAACCACTCAGAGCAGTAACTGATATGACCGAGCTGGATGGAGTTTAACCCAGAGTCAGTTTGTAAGCCATGGATTAGAATCTCCTCCAGATCTGTCAACACAGTGAATTCCCCTATCAGTTTGACTTCAACTACATTGGCAACTTGCTAAAACCCAAGGAGTCAAATTATATTACCATGTGTGTCATCATCACCATGTCTCAGTATTAATTTTAAAGCACTAGGGTCCAATCTAGAAAGAGCACAGCCACACATTCATGCCTGAGAAAGCTGCCAAAGGTCAATAGGTAAGGACATAGAGAGTTATGTGGGGCTCCACCCTTTCTGTCTTAAAATTATCAAACATTTTTGTACTGTTAGTTGTCAAAACATCACCTCATGCCAACCCAAACCTTTTAATTATTGATCCATCCTCCTTCAGAATCTCACTCTCTACTAAACTGGGGAAGTGGACTTTCATGTGGCTACCTGTGTAACTTAAAGCCTGAGGTAAGACAAAAAGAAAATGAGACATAACATCATAGAATATAGACTTTATGAAAATCTACTGTTTCTTTGTTAATATGAAAAGATATATATATATATATATATCTGAAAGGGGAAATAAGAACTCCTAGTACCTACTATGAGTGTTATTTTATTTAACAAGTGATTTAAAATTCCTCCCATCTGTGACATTTTTATATTACTTTACAAAAACCACTAACATTCCATTCTACTTTTAATTCCCTTCTTGCCTATCCTTACTCCTTCCTATTATTGAAATTCAAGCGATAAATATAATGACCAGAAACAAAACACAGAAATAGGATATAGTGCATGGCACAGAGAATTCACATTCTGATCCTTCAAGAGTAACAATTGTCAAATGTGAAAAACTAAAAGTATTTAAATAAACCTTGCTGTCATACCCAAGCACATTCATATGCAAATGTATGATTTCAACATTTGTTTTAAGATTATATTTTTATCACTATTATTATGTTAACACTATTAAAAATGAGGCCCAGTGCTTTGTGCATACCAGACAAGAACTCTGCCATGAAGTCACACCCCCAGTACCATTGTAGGCATGAACAGCAGAGGATACTACAACTGTAGTACTTAGCTTCAAGGATGTTTGTCAACAGTTAATGTCTTTTGTAGCTATTTACATAAGTTCATCATCACTTTTTCAAAACTCCTGGGGAAGATGTATTTCAAAATTAGGTTTAAATGTGTAGTCCAGGCTGGTCTCAAACTCCTGATCCTCCTGCCTCTCTCTCTTCAGCAATATGTATTCACTGCCAGTGCCCCAGAGGAGGTAAAGCACCCTACAATCAAACCTAATTTATATAATTGTCAAAATAGGAATTTTCATTCTACCTAACATAAGAACATAAGAAGTTTTCAAGTTGTAATAGTTTCATGCCAGTTATGTCAAGTTTGAGGTCAATTTCCACACTTCTTTATGTCGAGTCAAATTAGTTTGCTATTAATGTAGAAAATTTGCTTTGGTTTTTCAGAATTTTTGGAGTATAGAATAATAGTAAGAGTTTCTGGACCTCATTTCTCATTTGTTAAGAATGAGGATTCAAATAACTATAAATGCTTCTTAAATGAACAGATATAGAATATATCTAACTTGCTTTAATGATTATCATTGACAACATGGTGGCTAAAATTATCTAGCAAAGGTAATTTGCAGCCTCTTTATTTCTTTTCCTGGTGTGAGTTTAGGACATCTTATATGTATGTGTGTGTGTGTCTATTTGTCTGGGTTTTTTTTTTTTTGTTTATTTATTTATTTTTGGTTGTTTGAGACAGTGTCTCACTCCGTGACCAGGTTAGCCTAGAACTCAGTATGCAGGCCAGGTTGGCCTCAAACTAACAGTGCTTCTCCTACCTCAGCTACTTGAGTACTGGCATTACAAGGTGAGAGCTACTATGTTTGGCTCTACAATTTTTAAACAAGATGTAAGAGTGTGTCCTAACTCTAGAGAGTCTGATACTGCCTTGGTAGAAGAAAATCCTGGTCATCAGATTTAAAAGCTCTTAATTTGACAGGCATGACCACCATGGGCTTAGGAAACAAATTATTATTGTTTTAAAATCTTTTCTCTTGAATCATTCTGCACAAATTTCTTCCATCAATTTCACAAGAAATGACATGACAAACAATGCTCTTTTCAAACCAAAGCAAACATGAAAAGCACATCAAATAAAAAGAAAAAGTAAACAACAAAGTGATGCTTCTATACCTCTTCAAAGTCATCTTTGGCTGAAGGAAGATCAGTGGCTAAGCTAGAATCCCCCAGGTGTTTCTCCATCCTCTCGCCACGTACCATAGTTGTTTTAACAACTTTGCTGACTCTACGTCCTTCTACTGGCTCAGCCTGGAATTGTGAGGTACTGGACAAAATGCTGGGTTCAGACAAAGTTACCTAATGAACGGAGGACAAAATATGTAGTTCCTGACTGCCAAATTGTAACAAATAATGATTTTCTGTGCTGGAGAGGAAGGCAACTTGCAATACTGCATATAGGTCTTCTAGAAAATAATATTTTGAAAACAGAGGCAGAGTTAGGAAAAACAGTGATGTCTATTTAAGGATTATACCTCCACAGCAATTAATCAACAAACTAGTCACCGTTATGTTTTGCAAGATCCTAACTATTTGCTATAGTGTAGATCAAGAAATCTTGTTAGTGAAGTCTCACTTGCACTGTTAGATAGTCAATCCCTGAAGGAGGAATTTGAAAAGATATTGGAATTGAAAAGTAAATTTCTAAGCTGGGTGCGGTGGTGCACACCTTTAATCCCAGCACTTGGGTGGCAGAGGTAAGAGGATCGCTGTGAGTTGGAGGCCACATTGAAACTACAGGGTGAATTCCAGGTCAGCCTGAGCTACAGTGAGACTCTACCTTAAAAAAAAAAAAAAAAAGTAAATTTCTAGACAATGTCCCATCTCTAATAAAAATTTGCAGATATGAGTGAACTCAAATAAGTGAAAAATTCTAATAGACGTCAAAGAGAGTAAGCATGTCCCTGAAAATGGGCAGTAAAATAGAAAGAGAAATAAAACTATAAGTTAGAGGGCTTCTGGATTCTGACTTGAGGGACTCTAAAAGACAGAAGTCTGAATAGCAAAACTTTATCTAAAGTGACCTTGGGCCAGTCACGCCCATGCATGACAATACACTTATGCAGTCTCTTTGTGATAGATGCCTGCTCAGAAAGTAGGACTGTATTCCTTCAAAATTTGACTCTTAAAGTTTTACTGTGGTCTAGTATGAATTAAATATAAAATAGAAATGAAAAGGACCAACATAGACAATGAATAAAATGGTCACAAAGCTCCTTGATGTAAAATTACACAAAATGATGAAAAGGGGAACAAAAGCGAAAAAAAAAAAAAAGTGAACAAGTCAGCCACCACCAAAAAGGGAGATATGAGGCCAATGTGAATGGACACATTGACAAGGGCTCTGTTTTACCAGTTTTTACTCAATGAGATCTGCAGAATGGAGAGTGGGTGGTCTCACCTCTGACTGTTGGGTGTCACTCTTCAATACGACACGCTTTATGACTTTGGAATAGTTGTCCCCAGCTTCAATGTCGATAGGCTCCTGTGGTGTGCCCTGCATTGTAATCTCCTCTTTCTCTGTGCCATCGGAGGATACGTACCGTCTGATGATTTTCCTAGTAACCTGAAATACATTTCATTCAAGTATCTCAGTTTTGAGTCATAGCGTCACTCGACAGATGAATGTTAGGGAGTTTGAAATCAGTGTGGCTCAGAGCCACTGGCCAGTACCTTCTTCACCACAGTATGTCCATGCTCGTCAGTGTATTCTTCTTCTGTGACCGTTTCTGGGGGTATGTCAGGCATATCGTCTCCCTAAACAGTGGAGGACAAAGGGGTCACTTCAGTGTTGAGCATTGTTCTGAAGGACTACTTCCGTTGGTAAGCAGTTTTACTGTAAGAAGTATTAGTAAACCAAAGGCGATGTGGAGAAAGAAGCATTGTAGAGATGCACAACCCTGTCAGACAGTTTAATAAAAAGAAGCAGGTGGGTAATAACATGCTCAGGAGAATCTGACCAAAGTTAGGTGAAAGTCAAAACAAACCATGATAGCAAAACAGATAAGCAAGAGGAGAGGAGTGGAAATGAGGGAGCCAAATCTCGCTCCCTGTGTGTTTGCTCTTGGATATGGGCTCCAAATGGCATTTCCATTGCATTTCTTTACAAATAAAGCAGGAGAATTAAGGGATCTGCTTTCAAGTGGCATGCACTACCTAAGGAGCATGCCAAGCGTCTGCTGCTCCAGGCCAGCCACTCTCAGGACAAGGACAGAACTGTCCCTGACGTGCAGTATTTTCACAGCGGGTACCTGAATAATCACTCGCCGGCGGACAACCCTGGTAGTTATCATCGCCTCCTCATCAGAGCTGGCCTCCAGCTCCCCTAATTCCTCTGTTAGCTCCTGGTGGAAGCATGCAAGCATTGATTTTTTTTTTAATATTTTATTTTTTTAAATTAAAAGATGTTTTTGAGACAGGGGCTTACTAGGTAGTCTAGGCTTACTTAAACTTGCGATTCTCCTGTCCCAGCCTCCCAGGCTAAGAATAGAGGGTGTGCCACTCAGCCAGGCTGCACAGCCTGTCTATCATGCTAACAGATGTTTTCTACATTAATTAACCCTGTACTCAGAACACTTTATTCATGTAGGCTTGGAGGGGAGAGAATCAGCACGGGGAAATAACTGTGTGACGGTCTTAAACTTCAATGAGCACAGAGTCCTTTCGTTCAATGAATGAAAAAGAAACTGCAATTCTGAGTGCTGTCAGAGAAATCACCTGTGAAAGTGGTCCAAAGAACTGTCTATCCCTCCTGAGCTCTCGTATATAAACTTCTAATAAATTGCCAGTTAAAAATAAAGAATCCAAGAAACACAATACATCGGTGTGGACCCTGGACTTTCTCGTTTATTAGCCCACACAAGTCAGAGGAGTGCACATTTGTACAAAACCTCATGCAGGAGGTTAAAATATCCTGTAATCATTAGCTAGCTAACAGAGCATTTCCTGGGCATCAAAAAAGGCAGGCTATGAATAATAACAGAATCATTTTTTTAGAGAAACTAAGATAATGGAAAAAATATTTAATGAGTTTGGCCTAAAGCCAGAGATGAAGATAAGAATATAACTTTAGATTAGAACATGCCTTAGGAATCATATATAAAATCAAGTTTTCCTAATGGAATGCCTTCCTTCCTTCCCTTCCCTTCTTTTCTTCCTTTCTCCCTCCTTCTCTCCCTCCTTTTTTTCCCTCCTTCAATTTTTTTTTGAAACAAGATATTGCTATGTAAGCACAGTTGGCCTAAAATTTGGTTTCCTCCTATTTCAGCCTTTAGAGTACTGGATCACAGTGGTGCGCTGATACACCCAGCTTGGAATGATTTTTCTTTTTAAAGGAAGAAGGTCAACTCATTTTGCTAAATATATCTTAAAACAACCAATTTATAGTTCTACATTCCTCTCTGCTAAAGAAAAGCATACACATTTTAAGCCAAATTTTATCTTAACTATAACCAGGAAGCTACTGCCTAGCAATATAGTCAATACAAAAAGTAAGCAAGGTTGTAAGCTCATGTGAGGGCCAGGAGGCGGGTCAACATATGAATTTATGAGAGATAAGGAAAATTATTCAAAAATAGGGGAACAGGCTTATATAAAATATGTAGGAATACAGGATGACTCATGAAATTTATTAATATACATAGAATAGACTAATTATGTGAATGCACAAATGACTGTTTTAAGTCCATTTATATATTTGGCAACTTTTAAGCCCAGATAGATATATGAAATAGTTTATGAGTATTCACAGAAGCTCAGAACTTGAGACAAATAATTATTTATTTATTTATTTGAGAGTGACAGACACAGAGAGAGAAAGAGACATATATATATATATATATATATATATATATATATATATATATACACATACATACATACATACATACATACATACATACATAGAGAGAGAGAGAGAGAGAGAGAATGGGTGCACCAGGACCTCCACCCACTGCAAATGAACTTCAGATGCGTGTGACCCCTGTGCATCTGGATAATGTGGGTCCTGGGGAAACAAGCCTTGAACCAGGGTGCTTAGGCTTCACAGGCAAGTGTTTAACCACTAAGCCATCTCTCTGGCCCAAGATGAATAACTGTGGGCAAAGACAAATGTAGAATAAAAACCCATTCATGGAAGGAAATCATGTTTTATGATCACCACCAAAATCAATCAGGACACTGCTCATCTTTTCAGATCTTTCCTAATTTTAGTTTTGACTTTAGATAAATTTTCATTTCAGATTGTCACCTGCAGGGTGAATTTTGTAAAAATTTTATTTATTTATTTGTGAGCACACACACGCACAGAGGGAGAGAGAGACAGAGAGAGAGAGAGAATGGGTACACCAGGGTCTCAACCACTTTGTCAAACTAACTCCTGATTCCTGATGCATGAACCACTTTGTGTATCTGGCTTTATGTGGGTATTGGGAAATCTAACTTAGGTCATTAGATTTTCACATAAGCACCTTAACTGCTGAACTATCTCTCTAGCCCCATAGTGAATTATTTTAGTACTGATATTAAACCCTAAAATATACTGCATTATTTCTTCCCAATATACTTTCTTTCTTTTTCTTTTCTTTTCTTTTCTTTTCTTTTCTTTTCTTTTCTTTTCTTTTCTTTTCTTTTCTTTTCTTTTCTTTTCTTTTCGTTTTGTTTTTCCAGGACAGGGTCTCACTCTAGCCCAGACTGACCTGGAACTAACTCTGTAACACACTCTGGCCTCTGAACTCTTAGGATCCTCCTATCCCAGCCTCTGGAGTGCTGGGATAAAAGGCATGCACACCTAGCTGCACTTCTTTTTATAACAAATATTTCAGTACTAAGTGTTTTAAAAACACCTTTAAACATAAAAGACTTCTGAAAATCTTACTTTTTAAAAGAAAATTTAATTTCCAATTTAATTTAGAATGTTTGGTTCAAAATCTCACTTTTCTTTGTGGGTGAGAATTGCCTGGGCAGGTTTTTATAATGCAGGTTTGTACTCCTGCTCCATTCTCTGGGCTTCCTTCTAACTCAGAAGTTCTGAGGAGGGAACAGGCTCAATCAAACAAGAGGTATGTTAACTACGTGGAGCTTTTTGAGCATAAATGGTAAATGCATCTTTTAAGATATGCTGTGTCTTTGCACACAACTTTAAAAGTTGGGGACAAAGGGCACACTGTGATTCAGTCTCATGTTACTGGCAGGCACTTGGGTAATATGAGATATCAATATTTAGGCATCAACTTCTTTTTCAAGGCATTTATAAAATAACTTTAAGGAATTCCAACTTGATAGTTGTCCTTTCTGCACTGAGGGATGTTTGCAGAGGAACTGAGTCCACCATAGAGGCACAGTTTGTGCCTTCATTGTCAAGACAAGATCTCACAGGACAGTTAGCCTAGCATGACATGAACAGATGGACAGGAGATTCTGCTCTTCCCTGTCATCATCCTAACTTTGCTATTGTTTTTTCAATCTGAGAAGGTACAAGAAGATTATTTTGAAGGCATAGGACAACTCCAGAGGTTAGCCTTATAGTCCAAGACATAGAAGCAGCTAGAAAACAGAAACAAGTTTGAAATCCAGAGGCAGAGATTTGTGTAGACCCCTGGAAAAGCAGTTGTCTTCCACCACGAAGCACAGCCAGCTTCAGGTGATTCTTCAAGAAGAGAGTACAGCAATATACACTTGACTCTATTCTTTGTCCCTTTCATTTCCTGGCAGAGCTTCCTATCAGCAAAACACATAGAAACCAGAAAACATGATTGTGCAAAGCTACATCATTTTGATGTTTTTCTACAGTCTTCATTCTTCTTAGCAAAGGGATTTCCCATGATGAAATCTGGGTCATTGTCTAGCAACTAGCACTGGATATGTGAACCATTTCCTACACATTTATCAAAGCTCTAGGATTATGAATGACTGAGTTCCCAAGTTCTGTATTAATAAATCTGGGAAACTCTTATATATGTGTGTGTGTGTGTGTGTGTGTGTGTGTGTGTGTGTGTGTACACACACACACACACACATAGATTTTTTTTTAATTTATTTGAGAGTGACAGACACAGAGAGAGAAGGACAGATAGAGGGAGAGAGAGAATGGGCACGCCAGGGCTTCCAGCCTCTGCAAACGAACTCCAGAGGCGTGCGCCCCCTTGTGCAACTGGCTAACGTGGGACCTGGGGAACCGAGCCTTGAACCGGGGTCCTTAGGCTTCACAGGCAAGTGCTTAACCGCTAAGCCATCTCTCCAGCCCACATAGAGATTTTTTTGAGGTAAGGTCTCTAGCCTAGGCTGACCTGGAATTCATTATGCAGTCTTAGGGTGGCCTTGAATTCATAGCAGTTCTCCTACCTCTGCCTCCCGAGTGCTGGGATTAAAGGCGTGTGCCAACATACCTGGATAACTCTTTTATTTTGTAGTAAAAAGAAATAAACCACAGAAAAATTGAAACTGGGAGTAGCTCTGTAGTTTTGTTACAGGTGGGCAAAGAATGGAGGGGAAGAAAATCCCTACCTTTTCAAAAGCTATATCTCCATCGAGCCTTTCAGAGGCCTGTGGCTGCTCATCTGCAGACTCCATGATCACCAGGCTGGTTTTCCTGGGGGAGCTCTCATCTCTGGGCTCAAAGTGCTCATCGGGTTCTTGGACAATGGGAGAGCCACCCTGCTCGTTGGATGTGGGGGTCTGGTGGTAAGGCCTCTCTTCCTCAGGAGGAGTACTGATCTCCTCAGGAGTCTTGCTGGGAGCGCAAGAAACAGCTGGGGCCTTTAGTGTCTCTGACCCTTCTGCTCCTGGGGTTGTCACGCTGCAACAAGAAAACCACATTATACCTGAGGAGCATTTGTATGTCTCTTGCTCACGCAAAGAACTGGAAGGAAAGATAAAATTTGTCTTCAGAATCTATAACAGCTAATATTGGTTTTGTAAATCTGGTCTAGAAAGAAACATGAAGAAAAGTAATACTGTAAAATACAGTATAGAATTATAATACAATATAATTTATAATTTGATCTTAGTAGCTCCAAAGTATACTGAAGATATAGTTTTACATAACAAAATAGATAATGCTTTTGAAGTAAGAATTAAAATTTGGTAGAATGAAAACAATTTAATACAGCTACTGTAATTACAAATACAAGCAGGTTTTATTGTAGCTATAAAGAACTACTACTTGATAAAAGATCTGTTGACATTAAAATTTTTGGGATAGGGAGTTTTGAGGTAGGGTCTTACTCTAGCCCTGGCTGACTTGGAATTCACAATGTAGTCTCAGACTGGTCTCACAGCTATCCTCCTACCTTTGTCTTCCGAGTGCACTAAAATCTTTTCTACTGATATACTTAGGAATTCCTTCCATTGAATCTTTCAGAATACATTTCTTTTTTTTTTTCTTTATTTATTTGAGAGTGACAGACAGAGAAAGAGGCAGAGAGAGAGAGAGAGAAAGAGAATGGGTGTGCCAGGACTTCCAGCCACTGCAAATGAACTCTACACGCATGCGCCCCCTTGTGCATTTGGCTAACTAATGTGGGTCCTGGGGAATCGAACCTTGAACTGGGGTCCTTAGGCTTCATAGGCAAGCGCTTAACTGCTAAGCCATCTCTCCAGCCCTCAGAATATATTTCTAAATAACAACACACTTTGCCTTTTCTGTTCCCTGTTTTTGTATTTAGTGCAATTTTCTGTCATAGCACTGATATAAATGGCCAAAGGGCCTCTCTAATGACCCTCCTGTTCATCCCATCTTCTCCCCTGTAGGCTCTTCTTTGTGCTCTCCCTTGAATCCTACAGATATATGGGGGGTGGCGGCTGCCTCAAGAAGAAGAGACCATTTCATGACACATTTCTGTGCTCTCATTCCATTCCAGTGACCGGAGAATGAAACTCACTCAATGACAAAACAAGTGTTGTGCTGTCATTTCATGACACTGTTTTCATATTTCCAAGTTATGGACACATTTGCCTCCCTCATGATCCATTTTCTTTTCCCATAGAAGCATTCATTAAGCAACTTTCTCCTTTGCCTCCATAAAGGCCACAGTTTGAGCTCTGAGCTGCATGCTACACTATAGGTCCCTTTAGCTAGACACCCTGTAGAAAGCACCTCTCTAGTCCCATGCTAGGCCAGTCCCACCTCATTTTAATGGTCTTTTATTCTCTGTGAATAATTTGTATGGCAATTCTATTTTACAGTTAGCTACTACATAGCTTTGTTGAAATATACTATGGAGTGCTATGCCTACACCATGATTGTTAAGACTTCCAGCCAGCCATGACACAATGAGCTCCTGAAATATTACAGAGCAAATGGGATGCAGCAATCCTACAAGAAATCACTGTGGTCTACACAAAATTATACAGTTCCAACAAGGCACTTGCAGGCTTATCTTTGGCCTGTGACCCTCTTAAATGAGTAATGTATGTATAGTTATCTACTTATGGATGTGGAAGTGGAGACACAGAACACTTAGGTGCTGTCTGCAGTCACAGTCAGGCCACACAACATTGTCATTATTATATGCTAAATGTTTCAGTTTTATTTTTATTTTTATTTCTAGTCTGTTAAAAGTAGGTCATTTTAAAATTCTGGAAAAGTATCCATGTGTATGTCTGTGCCCTGCCGCACTAGGTTTTTTTTTAAGAAGCATAGTTGAGAGGTTTTCTTCTGATACTCACAAGTATTCCTGCTGATCATTAGGTAGGTCTTGCATTTTCCCTGAGAAATCATGTTGAACTGGCTCCTTGTGAAGTTGGGGAGAGAGTGCTGTCACTGAACCTTCTCCATCAGTTTTGGGGATGCAATCCTGAAAAGTGGAATAGCCAACAGAAATATCTTCTTCAGAGACGATGGGTGGGTGATCACTGGACTCGCTCTCTTTACAAACAGCTTGATCCTCTTTCTGTTTGGCCTGGGCAGTGCAGAGCTCTTCTTGAAGTACTGAGAACCCTGAGTGGAGAATAATTTAAATTAAGTTTTCTCATGGGAGCTTACTTACATTAAAAGGGTGTTTATTAAGAAAGTGTTCCAGGGCTGGAGAGATGGCTTAGCTATTAAGGCACTGGCCTGTAAAGGCTAACAACTCCCATTCAAATCTCCAGGTCCCACAGTAGCCAGATGCAGTGACACAGCATGCAATGTCACACATTTGCCACGAGGGGGCGAGCATGTCTGGAGTTTGTCCACAGCAGCTGAAGGCCCTGGTGCACCCATTCTCATTCTCTCTCTCTCTCTCAAAAGAAAGAAAGAGAGAGAGAAAGAGAGAGAGAGAGAGAGAGAGAGAGAGAGAGAGAGAGAGAGAGAGAGAGAGAGAAGGAGAGGGAGAGGGAGAGGGGGAGGGGGAGGGGGAGGGGGAGGGGGAGGGGGGGGGGGAGGGGGAGGGAGAGGGAGAGGGAGAGGGAGAGGGAGAGAGGGAGAGGGAGAGGGAGAAAGGAAGGAAGGAAGGAAGGAAGGAAGGAAGGAAGGAAGGAAGGAAGGAAGGAAGGAAGGAAGGAAGGAAGGAAGGAAGGAAGGAAGGAAGGAAGGAAGGAAGGAAGGAAGGAAGGAAGGGAAAGAAGCTACTCTATGCCATGTCCTGAGGTTACACATGAACAAGATGCTGTGCCTGCCTCCAGGTGCTGTTCACGTTGTGGAGCCCAGGAAAGGAGGAGAAGAGTAGGTACCCAACAAAGGGTCTCCAGGTGCCAGTCAGTGAATGATGAAGCACCTCCCAGCACTGAAGACTTTGGAAAGGAAGCAAACAGAGTCGGAGGTATGAAGGAGCCATAGTGATAACCAGGCATCTACGGCAATAGTCCAGGCACAAGAAGAGTGAGAGTCAATAGAGAGTCAATAATTATATTGTGAATAGTTACTTAGTGTTCTGCAAATAGTAACTGCTTAATCCTCACTACAACACCCTGTATTAGTACTCTTTTTTTAATGCACTGACTCTTATGCTACACTAAAAGTTTCATGATACCCATATTAATGGAGAGTCACTGAGCGATGTAGCAGACAAGTGGAAGATATGCATCCTTTGTTTATTCATACAAAAGGTATACATGAGGCATCAGTGATGCAATCAACACTGTCTATATGCAGGGTGTACAGCCCAGGACAAGACAAAACAAGCACATATCCTACAGTTGTATAGTTCTGATAAGTGTTAGAGGAAGAGTCAGTCAGGGTGAACATACAAAGCAAGCAAGGTTAGTATTTTAAATGGATTTACGAAGAAAGGTTATCCTTGGAGGTGATGACTGAGCAGTGACTCAATGACAGTGAGGGGGGGGGGGGAGGGAGACAGGTTCTTCTGACCTGAGTGAGGAGCACGTCAGCGGGAAGGATGTGAAACACCTGAAGAGACCAACTTTCTGGGGATAACAAAAGCGGGGAAGAAGTGAGAACAAGCCAAGGGCTTCTGCTATACACTAACACCTGTCAGCATTTCAATCCATGAGAATGAAGTGCTGCAGAAAACGAGACCCAGGGACCAGGGAGAGCCAAGAAGATAAGAAGATAAGAATTGGAAAGAAGACAGGAATCACAGAGAGTAATTAAGGAAAACATCCAAGAAGACATAAGAAGGAATTTTTATAAAAGAAGGGATAATTTATGTAAATGCTACCAAGATGTGTTATAAATTGAACACTGAAAATTTCCCATGATTGGACAGTGGTGGAATAATTACTAAATTTTATGAGATTGTCCAGAATATGTTATAGAGATTGTTTTCAGAAGAGGAGGAAAAGGAGTCAAATTAAGAAACTCAAATGACTCTTATAGAAGTTTCCTACAAAATGGGTAGAGAGACAAAGCAGATGCAGAGAGATGACCATATGGGTTAAATAAGATATCCACTTTGTTTTATTTTTAAAGGCAGGACCTAGTAAAGTACGTTTTAATGTCACAGGGCACAGTTCCAGTTATAGGAAGTTAGAAAGGATACCTATGGGAGTGAAGTCCTTGATTAGATAAAAAAGAGACAAGAGTCATTACATAAAAAACTTAACCTACTATAACAGTGGATTACATAGCACAGATGGGCTAATCTTGGTAGATTTTATGGTGAAAAAAATACAGATATTTGTTTGTAATCCCAATTTTCTAGGAAATAGAAAGCCCATGGTCATTGTCTAGGAATAAATAAGGAAAAGGTTGGAAGCTTCAAGGAAGAAGAGATGTTACATATAAACAGAGGGGAGATGGATAAAAAGAAAGAGGGAAGGGAGAAGAAAGGAAGAGAGATATTTAGCACACAAATGAATAAGAATAAATTTTAGAACATAAATATTCAGCCGGGTGTGGTGGTGCACACCTTTAATCCCAGAACTCAGGGGGAGAGGTAGGAGGGTCGCCGTGAGTTCGAGGCCAACCTGAAAATACAGAATGAATTCCAGGTCAGCCTGGGCTAGAGTGAGACCCTACCTCAAAAAACCAAAAGAAAAAATAAAAAAGAACTTAAATACTGAAAGAAGCTGAAGGTCCCAGTGGGTCCTAAGAATTACTATAGAGGTAAAGAGGAAGTAAGTGTAATGCTGTGAGTAGCGTAGTGCAGTACAGGCACTCCTAATGGCATAGTCTCGGTTGTAAACATGGAAATTAGTGGCGACAATAGCATAAAATAATTAGTATCATTAAGTGCCTCTAAGGAACATAGGGAAAGGAAATGAAGGGTTACTCAGGTTGGAAGTGGGGTAATGAACATTGAGCAGTGGGAGCACCTCCTGTTCAGGCAGGGAACTTGAGGTGGCAAGGTAATGATGCAAGGTCACTAAAGTTTGTTGACTGCTTTCTAAATGAATAAAGGCAATAAGCCCAGTGCCTAAATCACCCCCCTTCACCCCACACACATCATTTGACCTTCACTGTGGTCCAGTGCAATGGTCTGCTCTATTTCTCCATAGCTGTGGCTGATGCGCTCATGAAGAGGTTCTGGATTGGTCTCCATTAGATGCACAATATCCATGCGGTTGATCTTGGTGAGGCATTCAATGAGGCTGGTATCTGAGGTTTCAAAGAAAAACTATTCATTACATCTGAGAGGTGCTTTTTACAGAAATGTTTCTTTTATCTTGTTGTGTTGGTAAATTTTTGATATTCATTGAGGAAACAGCCAAAGCCTAATTAGGTCTTTGGTAAATACAAACCAATAGACCAATATACCACTCCCCCAAACATGGCAGAGCATGGGTACAAATTCTAAAAGTATAGTTGTCAGAAAACATATGAGACACAGTCAATTTTGGATTCAGCCTAAAAACAAAGACTTCTGAGTATATCTCACATACTGCATGGGTACTTACTTACACTGGTACTTATACTTACACTGGAAGGTACTGGCTGACTGTCTGGAATTCATGCTGCTAAGATTATGGAAAAAAAGAAAACCAACACCAAAGTACAGAGCTACAGAGCCAGACCTTCAGGGAGGTGTCAAGAGGAAGTGCTGAGGGATATGTAGACATAGGCTATATCCCCTCCCATTTTATTCCACTTGACCAGAATATAATGTATAAATCAGTATATAGAAGATTTACCTGATACTTTTACCCACCAAAGTTATTCAGCAAGAATAGAAGCAGGAACTGATTCCAATTAAACAATTAAAACAGAACAACTGGGCCTACTAATCAATGCTTAGAAGAGTATAGGTCTTGAAGAATAACCTTCTTGATAGCTGGTATGTCCAACTAGCTAACTGGTCACAGACATGTACTGCAAGACTTTTTCATGTCACATGCTTATTCCAGAAATGATACCAGCTTGTTCTTATTTGTTGTATATTTTTAATTGATGGCATTTGATAACTAAGAATAGGATCACTGAGCAACACATCTTCATCTTTAGACTACTACCACTGGCTTAGCCCCCTACCTGTAGCATGCTTCCCATCCCTTTCCAGCCAGTACTGCAGTAGCGCATGACTCTGGTCTTGAAGGGAGTTGGGATTCTCAACCCGAATTTGGTGAATTTGCTCCTCGGTGAAATCCAGTTCTCTTGCTAATTCTAAAACAGAAGGTAAGATACTGCTTTGTAGGTATTGTGACTGTGGGTTTGAATCCCTATACTTCTGCTTCTTGATGTGATAAATGATATAGTTTTGTGTTACTAGGAATATTTGGGTTAGAAGGGAATCATTATATGCCTTTGATAAGCCAGTATGAATCATAACTATGTTCCTTAATAAGAAAATAGAAAAAAAGAAAAAAAAATAGAATTGACTGCCACCATAGTGGAAACAATGAGTGAGAGGTGATGATAAAGTATTAATAATCCTGGCTGATCTGATTCTAAAATGAAGAGGACCCATTATCACTTGTTTATACTTGTAACCCAGATGATGGAAACTAAGACTGAAAACAGAATAAACAACATTTCTCACTGGCATAGGTGATATTTTAAGAATTACGTATCCTATTTCTGTGTGTGGTGTTTGATTAGGTGTCCCTCTGTAAACTCATGTGTTTTGAATGATTGTTTCCCAGCTGATGGAATTTGGGAAGTGGTGCCTAGCTAGAGGGTGCATCACTGAGGGTAGCACTGAGGGTGGACCTGGAGGCTTAGTAACTCTCACTTTGCCAGTGCTAGTTGGCTTATTCTCTTGCTGCTGTCACCACCTGCTGTGGCAGAGATGACATCCAGCCTATGCTCATGCCATGCCCTCATCAAGCTTCTTCTCAAGTTTGTAAGCCAAAATAAATACCTTTCCTTCTATCAGCTGCTTTTGGTCAGGTGCTTGGCTCGAGCAACAAGAAGGTGATGATTACACTGGGTATACTTGGATAAGCACTGATTGTACCTATGCTGTGACAATTCAATATGCTCATTTTTAAATTTGACGGCACATGAAGGAAAGATCTGGGAAGCATTAAATGACATAGGCAAGAAGCTACTATTTGCATTCTACATGTATGCCTATATACTGTACTGTGCATACATACATGTGGGTGGGTAAATTGTGTGAATTCTATTATCAACTTGACATTATCTTTCAATGTTAAAACTTTGTTTCATCTATCAATTCTTTTAACAACATGCCTCACAGATATATTCAAAAAACACACTAGTACACAAAGTTATTTATTGTCACTGGTGGGAACAATTTAAAATATACCAACTATACCTACAAAGCCCTCTGATAAAAATAATGGAACTACCATAGAGTGGGATAAATAATTACTTCAAAAATGTAGTAGGTGTGCTGTGCTGGCAGAATATTTACAAAGGATGTTAATAAAGATTTTAGTTTTAAATATTAGACTTATATATCAGCATTGGATAGCTTTATCTGAAGCATGAGAAAGTGTTAGCAGCTACCTTTGAGTCACAGAATTAGATAGTCAGAAGTAGAGTGAGACAAACTTTATACACACACACACACACACACATATATGTGTGTGTGTGTATACTTACATATTAAAGGGGAATAATTTGAATTATTTTATCCATCTGTCAATGAGAATTTTTGTTTGTTTGTTTTTTGGGTTTTCAAGGTAGGGTTTTGTACTAGCCCAGGCTGACCTGAAATTCACTATGTAGTCTCAGGATGGCCTTGAACTCACTGATATCCTCCTACCTCTGCCTCCCTAGTGCTGGGATTAAAGGTGTGTGCCACCACACCTGGCTCAAACAGAAGCATTTTGATACAGTTCCCTCTCTCCTTAAACTGTCTGATGAATGTTACTTTAAAAATATTTAGCCCTAATAAATTAGCTTATAATCTGTACATAAACAGTCCACCTTAAAAAATGGTGAAAATTTTCATTTTTATCAGTCTCAGCATTCATCCAAATGTTTTACTATGACGTACTATGAAGATACTTCATAAAGTATCTAACAGAAATATCCCTGGTCAAATATCAAATTGAATTTTACAAAAATTGCTAAGAAAGATGGCTCATGCTGTTACCCTAGCACTTGTGAGGCTGAGGCAGGAGAATTGCAGGAAATTCAAAGCTACCCTGGGTTATATAGTGAGTACTAGGTCAGCCTGTGCTAGGCCCCCTCTCCCAAAAGAAAAAAAAAAAGCAGTATTTATGAAAATTTCATCTGTATCAACTTTAAAATATGGTAATTTTCCCAAAATTTAGCTAGCAATAACTGCCACAGGGTGATGATGGAAATTAGTTTATTTTCAAACTCTTCAAATCTGACTTTATTCTAAATTTGAGAAGCAAAGAAAAACTTTCCCCAGGGTGTCCCATGAGCTGCTGCAGGATCTGGATTTTCTAGTTCATAGTTTATTATTCTTTTCACTATTTCATGTAGTCTTACTCAAGGAAAAGGAGGAAGATGAGAAGTTTTCTGGGTTGATTATCTGTATCATTTAAACTGAGGAAGTTTGCTTGAAGAACAGAGGTACACTGTTATTACCTGTCCAGCTGAAGCCAAGGTGATCGGCGATGTAGGCCAGCCTCTCTTCAATCCGCTCCTGCTCATCCTGAGGATCTATAGGAAGTCAAAAACAGAATGGCCAAAGGGTGTCTATGACAGGAGAGGAGCCACGGTACTGACCATCCAAGGAAAGGAAGTCACTTGACCAAAGATCTGATAGTTGCACAAATTAGCTATCATATTTGAGATCATATTAAGTGGTATGTCTTTTCTCTAATTTTTAAGGAAGAATGGGGAATGAATATTGGATGACTCACAGAAACCATCTGCTTCCATAACTCTTTAATGAAGACTGTTATGGGACATAATTACATAACTTGCTCATTCCAAATTATCTTAATACTTTCCTTTTAAATTCTTTGAGAATGCTACCCACCAGAGCACACTCATTTTGCCCAGGAAACACCAGAGAAATCGTAAGTTGGATATAGCAGTGGAGTAATGAGGTGGGGTCTCCTAGTATTGCCTGAGGAGGTGTTGATTACTTCCAGGTCAGGTCTGAAAAAAATCACATCAGAAATTCGCAAGAGATCTTGATCATGAGTGAACAGATGTCCTGGGATTATCCCATGAGGCCAGAAACAGTTACCTTGGTCCCAATGACTTTGGAGGAACAATAGATAAAAGCATCAGCACTGTGTGTATATTTAGCATTGGTGTGATATATTTGGGGGCAAGGTTTCTGCTTGCTTGTTACTACGTAACTTTGTACATTACTCACTTATAAACATTACAAGTTTTCTATTCATTTTTAACTATCATGGGTTGATGGGCAGCATTTGTGACAGTATCATGAAATTCTGTACCCCAAATTTAGGCATACGTCTTCATTGTAGAGATAGGGGAAGACCTTAGGCTACTTCTCAAAGCCTTTCATGGTTTCTGTTTTTTTACAATTCAAAGAGCCATCATTCCCTCACAGTCAACTTACATCATGCAAAGTTTAAGGTTTTGTTGTCTGCTACATTTCATCAGAGAATATTCTCCATTCATCTACTATATAAATGGAAAACATATTTTACCTTAGATTTGTTTGCTTAATTGCATCTGAAGTCAAACTTTTCTGAATCAAAACAGACCCACAATAATTGGAATTTCAGGATATGAGAAATATTCTTGAGCAAATGGTTTCCTAATAATTACAAAATTGCAAGTTATTTAACGTGCATGCACACAGGTAAGAAAATAAAGCATTGAGTTCGTATACTACAAAACCCATTTGTTCACATGCAAAGGGCAATGTGTTTAATTTAAGCGAAATCCTGGGACTTCAGAACAACAAAACCTCAAGCTTGCACGGCCTCACGTGCAGTGGCTCAGGAAAGGCAAAGTCACCAATGCCTGGTTATGTTTATGTTTTTGATAAGCATTCTCATTACTCAATCTTGAGATTGTTTCCACAGACAAGAGTACACAGAAAAAGCACAAAACACAAAGGGCTTACACAAACACATTAACCACTACAGAAAGCATAAAGAAAATGAGACACAAATCACAAAATAAAACAAACATACAAAAAAAAGTTCTCTATCAAATTTATGACATGCGTAGCACAGGGAATTCCAGTGGCTGGCATTTAAATACCTTCAGTACGGTCATGGCCATTTTCATCAGGGATGCGTTCAATCAGAGTCTCAATGGACTCATCCCAGATGGGCCTTGTGTCAAAGATGTCCTCAGGAACTGAGTGATCCGTCTCAACAGGTGGCAGATTTTCAATAACTGAAACTTCCAGGGCACTACTGCTTTCATCATCTGAAGCTGGTTCCTGCTCCCTTTCTGACTGTGTAAGTCTATCTACCAACTTGGAAGCCTCATCACTAATTTCCTCAAAGAACTCTATGGAGTTTCTGTAAAGGTCGAAGAAATGCTCCTTGCTGTCCCTTGTGAGACTCATGCTACCCCTGCAGGAAGGGGCGGTACTGCTGCCCTTAACCGCCAATCCAGAGGCAAATAGTTTTGGCTTTGTGGCCCCTTCTGATTCTGACTCAAAGCCCTCTGCCCTCTCTCTGCTCTCTGCTTCGGTCTCTATGTAACTTCTGGCCTTTACTGGGCATTTGGTCTTAACATCTGAAGGACTGGCATCGGATTCAGACTTGCTTCTACTATCTGGTGTTCTGCTTGTCATGTGCTGCCCCTGGGGGACCACTGGCTGCGGGAGAGATGCGACTGGATGTGAGAGCTGCTGCTCCGCTCTTTGGATGGTTGCTTGCACAGGGATTTTGGACTTTGGTTTAGCTTCATGTTCCTTATCTTCCTCATCCAGCCTGGAGAGAAAATCTTCTGTGAATGCCCCCTCATCCTCCGCAGATGGAGGGGCTAGTGTGGAAGTGGATATAGTCCGCATGGGAATTTTGGATTGGTTTTCAGTGGAAGGCACATTCTCCATGGGTGCAGTAGGGATTTCAATCACGGATTTCTGTTCCTCTGGGGAAGAATCAGGAGAATCATCATCCCGGCCTGAACACACAGACCCGGTGACTGCAGAAAAGTCTAACTGAACTTGTACAACAGGTTGGGGGGAGTCAGGGCAAGGTATCTGATTCACACCAGACAGAGGTGGTGGCACACCCATTTGCGTGGTGGGAAAGCCTGTGGCTGCTAAAGCCTCTGCTGTGGACATTTCAGTGGAGGCTGAAGTCCTCTCCGGGGAGCTAAGGTGAGCATCGGAAGCAAGCATTTCCTCCACTTCACTCAGATCATCTGGAAGTAACTCTGCCTCATCATCCAGTTCTTCTTTGGATTCTGAAGCTGCTAGTGACTCTTTTGTCTCCAGTGGTGAGGGCTCAGCCCCAGTGCCCCCTTCTTTCGTGTCTTCTAACATATTCTCTTCACTGGATTCTTGACCCATTTGGAAAAAGTGAAAACTTTCATCTGCATAGGATCTTTTAGTCATATCAATAGCACCACTTCGGGTCATCTCAAACAATTTTCCTTCCTGAAAGAGAAATGGATTTTGCTCACTTGTTGGGGTTCCCTCTTCAGTTGGGGTCCTAGCAGGAGTGGTATCAGGGGTGGTACCCTGTGATTGTCTATCTACCATTAAGCCAAAGATCTTCTGTTCCTCCTCTTTCACACGAGCTTCAAAAGCCTCATCATCTTCCCGGATTTCACTCCAGGAATCAGAATCCACCTCGGTCTTGGTGATGATGACTCTGCTTATTCGCTCACCAGTAGCCACTGACGTATTTCCTGTCTTGGACTCTAGAGATGAGGAAACACTCTCTGATTCCACTTCCCACAAGCTACTTTCTTGTTTGGGCTCTGTTTCTAGGCTCTGCTCCTCAAAGTTAGATTCTTTGCTTGAAATATTACTATTGGAGGAGCTTGTCACTATTACATCTTCAACAGCAGATGTGATGGTAACCGAATACACTTCAGAAGAATGAATGCTTGTGGTATGACTCACATCACCTGGAATTTCACTGAATTCATTGGAGAGAAAAGATTGAGAAGGGACATTTTCATAAGGGCTTGTGACTTGAGGATCAGGGATTTCCTCAGTCTCAACAGAGTCAGAAACTGGAATGTTCATGGAAAATCTATCTGTTTGAGCTGTAGTGGATGACTCTTGAGTCATACAGGCCTTGGACATGCTATCCAAAGTTTGTTCAGTTGTTGTGACCTCAACTTTTATGGTGGAAGACGTGAGGGCCATTTCTTCTTCGAGGTCTTTTCCTTCAGATACTTTACAATGTGGCAAGGAGGATGAAGTACTTTCACTGGGGTAATCTACCTGTGGTGATCTCCCCCCCAAAACATCAAGCTCTTCTTTAGAGTCACTATCATGATTGTCCTGGGGAGACAGTGATTCTCTATGGAGAACTGGTTGCTCATCAACATCACCGTTGGACAAACTCTGCAGACCTAAGGAAACAGGAGCAGCTGAGTTGCTAGGACTCACAGCCTCACACCCGTGGCCATCACAGGTCCCTGGATGATTAGTGTCTCTGTTCAGACCATTGTAAGACCTATCAGCACCACTGGTGGAAATAGTGGGATCATCTTCAGCTAAATGGGATCCACAATCTTTCTCTTTGTCTAAGTGACCTGACTCTTCCTGAATATCTTCACTCATTTTGAAAGTATATTGTTTGGAAACTATGGGCTGGAATTGTACTTCTTCAGGGCTGGAGTTGGAGTCTATGCTGGATGGAAGTGGGGAAGGAGGTTGCACTCGAATAACTGGTTCTGGTAAAAGGCCCGAGTCAGCACCTTTCTTCAGCTGTGTCAGCTCAGGTTCACTTTCTGAGGAGGAAGAAGCCTTTCTGCTCTCTGATGTCTCCAACATGGGGGTATCACTTTCCCCCTGCATGCTTTCCATTGGTTTCAGCTCATCCATGCCTCCTGAGCAGTCGGCATCTGGGTCAGAGGCTGACGAAGATTCCTCGTGTTTGGGTTCTTTTCTGTAGTCTCTTTTCTGCTTTGCTTCTTGTTCAAGTTCATCGAACATTTTAATTTTGGTTACCATTTTGAACATTTCCTCTTCAGGTGTGAACCTCTTTTTCTCCCCATTTTCTGAGTCATCCTCCTCTGCACATTCATGAATCACAGCTGGTTTTGGCATGAGTGCGCTTGCATCTGCTGCTTTGGGTGTGACCTCATAGCTAACTTCTTCAGAGCTGGGAGTGTCAGGGGACAAAGGACTCTTCCCTGAGCTCTCCATGAGTGATGTCTGCTCTAGACTGTCATCCTCAGCACTACCATCTGGGTCTCGGAGCAGCCTGGATCGCATGGAGGCCACTTCTGTAATGAGTTCTGTTTTGGCAAGAGCCGCAGGAAGAGGAAAGTGACTTGGGAGAATCCCAGCCTTCATCTTTGGTTCGACTGGGCTACTTTCAAGAGAGTCCCTGCAAGGGGATTCTTTCAATGGACTAGGTTCCAGAGAATCAGGAGTTTTGTGTGAGGAGTTATCTTCTAGCACAGGGCTGGCTTCTAGAGAGTCTTTGTGGCTTACTGCTAATGATTCATCAGCCATTGGGCTCAGGACCTCACTGTCTCTGCTAGGGAGGGCAAGTTCTAACCCTTGGGGACTTCTAATGACCCCTTGGGGCTTTGATTCAGTTCCTGTACCTGTCTTTACTGAAGTATCAGACGGAGGGGTGGCCTTTGTTTCCTCTGAGGTGGTAGTGGATTCCTGAACCTCATTATCAGCTTGTGTTTTATAAGCTGAACTACAAAATGTGACCTGATGTTCATCACACGGCACTTCCTCAGTAAATGTCTGGCATGTTTCTTTTCCTAATGATACACTAGAGCTGGTAAGGCAATCACTTTGTTTGATGCATGAGTCCTTGGTGATTTCTTTCTGAAAACACTCAGTTGAGGGCTCTAAACCCTCAGGAGCCGGAGCACCTTGCTCGTCAGAACCACCAGTAATGTCTTTGGTTGTGGGATGCTCTTCGGCAGAACAAATTTCTGTGGATGTTTCTACTACAGTGGTTTCCTTTGTCTCTCCAATTTGCTCCTCATTTTTCTTTGGTGAGAAAGAAAGGCTTTCTGGACTTGTCTCAGGGGTCTCCGCTAGGCCCTCATGCTTGTAGCTTTCTTCTGAACTAATCTGTGGGGTGCCTTCCATCAGGCTGCCACATGGAGAGCCTGCTATCCCATCCTGCTTTAGGCTTTCAGAACTGCCTTCCAAAGCACCACTTTGCAAAGACAGGGCTGGGAGGAATTCATCTTTCATGTAATCTAGTGGAAATGTTGTGTTGAAAGGACTCGTGAGTACTTGGTCTAGGTGAATCTGTGCCTTTTCAGTCTCTTCACTCAGGCGGAATTGTTGGTATTTGTCATTGTCCTCTAACTCTTGCTTAATGACATCAGAAAAGTCCGTGGAGGTTTTCCTGTCTGGGCTAATCTGGAGATCCATGTCTCTCTGCTCTTCTACCATCTTTTCTTTGGGGATTTCATCCATTTTATGGTTTTCCTCTTCAGGTGCTGATTGAACAGGTTCAGATATTTTGAGGGTGGGAGCCTTCTCCCTTTCTCTAAGCCCGACGGTGATCGTGGTGGAAGAGCGGAACTGTCTCCTGGATTCTGAAGTACCTGTTACCAGGAATCTCTGGCTGCGCTTGCCCGTCTGACTATCCATTCTCTGCGTTTCTCTGTGGTTTACCATCTGCCCTTTCTCTTTGTCTACTCGGGCTTTACCCTTTTCTTGTGTCTGCTTCTGTTTGACTGACTTGTGCTCAAAGAGTCCTGTTTTATGCTTAGATGGGTCCTGTCCAGACTGAAAAGCTCTCATCAGCTCCCGAACAGACATTGTTTCCTCAATGCGTTCTGTTTTTGAAGTGGGGGATACAGGAGGTTGCTTCTCTGTTTTCCCAGGGGACACAGGCAGGTGCCTCTCGGATTTCCCAGCAGTTGACATAGATGGTTGCTTTTCTGTTCTTCCAGAAGGTGAAACAGGCAGGCGTTTTTCTGGTCTTCCTGGAGACCCTGGAGTGTGTTTTTCTATTCTCCCAGAAGGTGATACAGGTGGGCGTTTTTCTGCTTTGCCTGAAGGTGAAACAGGGGAGTGTCGTTCTGTTTTGGTAGAAGACACTGGAGAGTATCTTTCGGTCTTGGTGGAAGGTGAGACAGGTGAGTGTTTCTCAGCTTTATTTGACAACACAGGTGAATGTCTCTCTGTTTTGGCAGCAGGTGACACAGGCGAGTGTTTCTCGATTTTGCCTGATGGTGACACTGGCGTATGCCTCTCAGTTTTTGCTGAGGAGGAAAGGGAAGAGTGTTTTTCTGCTTTAGAAGAAGGAGATACTGACCCATGCCTCTCTGACTTCAGAGAGGGTGATGCAGCTGGATGTGGTCTGGGCATAGTCTTTTTTGGCATGTCCTCTTTGCCTTTGACTCTGATGGGCAACTTGCTTCGACCTTTCTGTTCATCTTCTACTCGCTTCTGGAGGGCCTTGACTTTGTCCTTTATGGAACCAATGGGAGTTTCTTCTATCAGAGGAGAGGTGGCTTTGGCAGTGGGGAGAGGTTCAGGGACCAGGCCTCGGTCTTCATCTGACTCTTCTGAACTGCATTTTTTAAGTTCAGTTTTTTCTTCACTTTCCTGTGAACTTTCCTCCTTTTGCTTCTGCTTTTCTTTTAATTTCCTTCGCACTGGCTTCTTTATTCCCAGGCTCGGTTTGGGCTGTTTCTGTGTGCTCTGTTTCTCATCTGAGGGAGCAACCTTCCCTTTATTTTCAGAGCTCTTCCCAACAGCTGGGGTCTCCTTTTTTTCTCCTGACATTTCTTGAACAGTTTGTAGCTTCTCTTCTTGAGAAGACACATAGGACTTGAGGTCCTCAGTGAGATAGTTCACTAGCCCAGTTGCATCTTTCTCTGCCTTGACTCTGGTCTCTCTATCTACCCTGACTTCTACACATGGATGGTCAGTGATTTCTGCAGGTGCATTTTGCTTTGCTTCTTCTATTTCCTCATCACTGACAATAACCCACTCCTCTTCCACTAGTTCTCGCTCAGACCAAGTGCTCGGCACTCTGCCCTCACTCCCCATGCAGGTCCCACTTCTCAGGATTTCATTCACTTTCTCTAGGTCCTCTTTAACCCTTTCAACAATTTCAAAGGGTTCTCCGGGCTCTTCCTCAGCAGCCTTCGAGAGCTCCTTCACTTTTACAGAACCTGCCTTATCAGACACATCTGTGGTCAAGATGGCGGTCATCTTGATCAAATCTTGTTTCATCTCAGAAACTTCAGAGAGTAAGTCCGGACTTGCTAGGACAGGAGCTTCATTAACCAGGTGACTTTTCAGGACAGATGTTTCTGTAGATTCTGTCTCATCATCTTTGATGTGAATGAAAAACATTGAAAGTAAAATGGAAGTCAAAAAAGATATTGGCAAATGTAATCAGGACTGAAAGGACACAGTGTCTTTTCCTGTCTTGGTGGGAGGGGCAACGGAATGGACTGGGAATGGTGGATCCACAAGGTCTCAGGGTATAAGAGCAAAGCAAGGCTAACATAAAAAACAACTGAAAAGAAAAAAATGAGCAGGAAATAACTTGCTTAATTTTCTCACTTGTAGCACATCCACACATACAACAAAGCTACCACAAATAATCAAGACAACACAAAAAACTATCACAAATTAAAACGAAGAAAGCAGTGAAATTATAGCAGTATCTCAAGATTGTTTGGATGTTCCAGATCGATGTCAGAAAAAAAAAAAAAAAAAACATGGGAAAAAATAAGAAAAAAAGCACCAGAAATTGCAGAAAGTCGATTTCCTCCTGGAGAAAGCCAGTATTAGCAAACTCAGAATACCATCCAATTATGTATATGATGCATTTTAATTCACGCAAGTCTGGAATTCAGTATGTTATTCTACCCACACACAATGATAGAAAACATCTCTGAATCAGCTGCACTGGCATTTCATCTAAGGGAAATTCACACCTAACAATGACATACAGTCTTGTGCTAAGAGGCATGGTCCTTTCCTTGGAGCAACCTCCTTGTTCAGACATGGAACAGACAGACCAAGGAGGGAAATATAGGAAAGAAAAAAAAATAAATAAACAGAAACAACAGTTGTGAGTAAACATATATGTGAATCCAAAGTTAAAATGTGATGCATGGCAACCCAAATCAGAGACAGTCACACAGGACACACGCACAGTTTATGTAAGCCAAGTTATTTCCATGCAAAGCAAAGGTGGAATGAAACTGCTAGGAGAGGCAGCCTGGCAGAGAAGCTCGGGCAGGAGGGTGGTGAGTAATTAGAAGGGATATGGCAACATTACTGTGGTGAAGCATACAGAGCTTAAAAGTTAGTTCATGCTTACAATGGTGCAGGGATTATACCTGAGGGACAGGCTGTGAGGGTGTGCAACCACGATGACAAGGAGGGTACTTTTAAGGGCTTACTTATTTAAATACTTTAGGCTCTTTTTAACAGTGCCCTTCAGTGGAGATTACTTTATAGCCATATGAAGATTATTTAATGAGTGTCTTAAAGCTAAAAACCAAACTATCTGTGTTTGAAACTTAAAAGACATTCACAAGATCTAGAAGTCATTCCAAAGCCATGGCATTACAATAACATGGAGACATTTCTTCTTTTCACAATTGACCCAGATAAATTTTTGATTCCTACTAGCTTGTAGGCATGATCAAAAGAGAGGACCATTAAGTAAATAATAGTCCTGAAGAAGAGAGAAATTTTTCATCACTTAAAAGAAATTAAGGCAACAATAATATGTTGTATATACAAAACTGCTTTCTCTCTTGAGAAAATTTGCATTTGTGAAAGGGAAACTATGTGAATATGTATATGTAAAAGATAGTCAAATGAACTTATATTACTGTAAATATCTCCAGTTATATAAATCAGGGACTACATCCAGAATCTCAAATATTTTTGTTCTGAATAGTGATGGAACACAAGGTAAGTTACAATTAACAAATAACAGTGTACTAACTTACAATGTGTTGTACATTTTTTAAAAGTCCAGAGATCAGCATCTGGGGCAAAGTGCCAGAGCTAAACATGGCTCCAAGTTATTTTCCTTTTAGGAATATCATCCTGAATTACTATAAGTAAGCAAAATTAAATTAGAATGTTTTTCTAATGTTTCTGAGGCATAAAAAGGAGAAACTTATATAATTTGAGTTTAGTTTCCATACAAGAAACCTGAGATTCATTAGGAATAGGCCAACAAATTGCAATGCTAACAGACTACAACAAATCTGAAGTGAATTTGAAGATGGTTCTTTTTAAGGTTTGGCCGCTGCACTAGTTTCAGTTTGAGATATGGGCATCATCGTTTATCATTAGCCCTATGGTGATACACCCTCATGAGTAACTACATCACACACACATTGATTTTTGCCTCCTCGGTGTCGATGTGTTTTCTTTTCTCAGAAAATGTTACATAAGTCAGTTAGGTCTCATCTAAAGAATTCAGTTACACTTCACCACAGTAAGGATAATGAGGAAGGAAGGGTGAGGGAGTTAGCTTCAGCTAAGAACCATTGGACAGTATCACTTTTATAGACGCTTTCTTCAAAATGGCAAAGCTTGCTCCAGAAGTCACTGTTGCTTAATAAAAATAATACTGTCATGTCAGTGCTTTAAAAATAATGAAATGAAAATGTTATGCTAACAAAAGGACAAAACGGTAGGGTGGCTTTCTAAACAAGCATAACAGCAATACTAGGGTTAACAAGGATGTCAAAAGAAAGTGAATGCTTAGATGAATAATTTTTGCATTTTATTGCTAATGAGTTTACAAATTAGGTATATTTGTAATTTAACTGGCCAAGCTGCTTTCATAAATATATATTAATGATTAATAAGGATAACATAAAAATATAATTATTATAGTGGTTAGTAGTGGCAAGTAGCTTGCATCTTAATTCATGCTTCTTTTTATTATAGCCAGCTTTCAAACAAACTCAATTTTATTTGAAATCTTACTTTTCTCTGATGTCATACCGATCTGAAAGAAAACATACATAAATCCAATGGTTACAAACAGCTCTTGGCTCAGAGCCCCTCAAGTGCACTGTGTGCTTCTATTCATAAACATACACAAGAGGGTGAAACCACAGGCTATCGAAAGAATTATTTGTTACATTTTTTTTTTCCTGAGAATGTCAGAAAATCTAATGGTAACTTTGAAATAAAAAAGCACCACTCTTTTCTGGACAGTACAGGTAGAATGCTTTTTTTTTTTCTAATATGTTATTCCTGGAAAGAGCTGACCTAGTCTGTCTGATGTGAGACTACATATTAGGGAATAGGTTGAGAAAAAGGTGATGCCAGTATTAAACAGCAATTGTTGAGTTAGTAGAGAAAATGCTAATGACAAAGAGCATGGTAGAAGAATACATTTTATAGAGGTCATTTTATTATCATTAATAACAAGATACCATTTCAGATCTTTTTCTAAATTCTTTCTGCAGAGACTAGGAACTCTATTGCTCTGGACAGTTCTTGAAAGTATTCAAGAAAAAAAATCATATATAAACAGAAACAGTTCATTTGTGAACACAGCAAAGGTAGAATATAGTTTTATTGCTTTCTAAAGAAAGTATGTAGTTGTCCTATTTTAACAGCTATGAAGACAGGGCCACTGAGTACGAGAAGGAAACTGTGCAGGTAAGGCGAAAAAATGAGTTCAGTCTTGTTAATCATTGATGGTATGTGTGGCTGGATATGGCAATATAGGTAGTCCAGTCACTTCCCTTATCCTGTTCTATGAGAAACATATGAGGAATAAAGGGACTCTGAGCAATACTCTGAAATAAGACCTTAGATTTTCAGCTGGCATGTACAGAGTATTTTTCTTTATGTTTCCTATTTTAGATGTCTCTAATATATTTTTTTTAAAAAGCATACAAATAATATAATAAAATAATAATTTTTCTTAGGAGTAGGAGTTGGTATATTAATACAAGGAGTTTTCAAATGACTTTCCCATTTCTGTTAAAATAGTGGACATTTCTAGATCATTATAAAGGAGATAAACACATTTTTGCTTTAAATAGTAAAGCAAACCTAGTGGAAAAAAAATTTAAGGTAAGCCCTGTAGAACTTGTTTTCTTCATCTATGGTATAACTACACACACCCCACAGGGCAGAAGACTGATAACTATGGTGATAAGGCACGTGGGACACTGATGAGGTTTCATTTTATGAGAAATGATCATTACTAATATACTTCTGCACTATTATTTCAGTCTATTCAATGGATGATAAAGATTCTGGAAGTTTATGGGTTTAGTGATTCTCAAACTCCCTGGACCACATTGTACTCCCCCAGATTACTGAAATACTCAAAGAACTTTTGATGTGTGATTTGCATAAACAAATATCCACATTACAGATTACAGTGGAGAAGCTGTTACACCCCACAGATACACAAGCACACATCTCACTGTTAGCGATGATGTTATCACAAGTACAGTCTTGGGGAAGCTGCTCTGTAGCTTGTGAGAATATGAAAGATACCCAGTGAAGTATTTACTTTGCTACCAGTTCAAAGACCTTTGACTTTCAGGCATCTTCACACTAATATTTGAGAATCACTGAGGTAGTGGCCTAGCCTTCATGAGTTGTCAAAGAAATATGTATCATTGCACAGAGAAAGGGCCATAATTACCGAGCAACTTTATTATTCTCTAAAATCTATCCACAAGATAAGAATTACAGAGCTGTGGAGAGGTTAGGGAAAATTATGGCCATGGAATGACTAGAACAAGTCTTCCCATCTAAGAACAATGTTCAACCACATGCTCTTATCAGTGGCTACAACAATGACAAAGCCCTGAACAAATGATGCTATCATGAAATTACCTCTTCTTCCTGCTCTTGATCTGACTCTGATTCCTTGTCGCCCCAAGGCACCATGCAAGGTAGAAAAAAAGGGAGAAGGAACAGTAGAACATTTAGAAGAATAAATATACCTCTCCAACAAGCATTGACATGCAAATATATACCCAGTAGGCTGATGTTTTTCATTTGAACAGTCTATAGGAGGCAGGCAGAAAAGGACTGATTTGAAGTTTACATATTCATAAGACAAAAGAATCAATTTCCTGATTTCTGACGCTAGGTCATCAACAGCCCCAAAGTTTAACATTTAGTGTGTCCCATAGTGTAGTGGTTTGAATTATGTGTACCCTCCCACAAACAAAGTCATGTGCTTTGAATACTTTGTTCCCAGCTGGTGGCAGTTTTGGAGTTGGGGCCTTGCTGGAGGAGGTGTGTTGCTGAGGTCATGGGGGTGGGGGTCCTTGAGGTTTATCAGTCACAGCTTTCCAGTACTAGTGCAGCTCACTCTCCTGCTACTGTTTTCTACTTGCTGTAGCAGAGGTGATGTCCAGCCTCAGCTCATGCCATGCTTTCTGCTGCCATCTCAGAGCTTCCTTTCAAGACTATAAGCCTCCCACCATCTGCTTTTGGTTGGGTGCTGTATACCCCTCCTCCCAAAAGGTTACTGCAACAAAAAATTGGTACCAGAGGTGTGTTGCTGTTACTGCTAATAAAAACAAACTGTGTAACTTTTGGTCTTTTGGGATTGATCTGTAGGAGGAATATGGAAGGACTTGAAATATTGGTCTGAGAGACATCTTATAGTGCAGTAAATACAGTCTGATGGACCATTCTAGTCAGAATTTATAGATATCAATGAAAAAAGAACTAGGATTGTATAAATTTGGCTTATAGGGGAAGAAGGAACTTTGTCTGGACTAGGTGAGAAGAATTTGTGTGAGAGGCTCACTGCATTCTGCCTCTATTCTCAGAGTCTGAGCAGGGTTGAATTTAGAAGAAATAGACTGGTGTGAGCAGAAGGATATGGAAATGAATGAAATGAAACTTTTGGCAGAAGACAGCAGATCAGTTTCAGCTGCAGTTGTTTGAGAGATTATTGGCCAGCTGTTCTGCATTGAGACAGCAGGAAGAATATAGACTCCATTGAAAGTAGGTGTCTTAATGCTGAGGAAGTGCCCCACTTTTCAAATTTGGTTTTATTCTCCCCTGGATTAACAAATTTGGTAGTTAACCTGGTACTATGGGAGTATAACACATGCAGGGAGGAAAAAGGGTCAGTAGATTTGCAATTTTTTTTTTTTTTGAGATGCCACTGGGTAATATGAAGCATGGTTTTTGGAGTCCCTGCAAGGAGATCTATTAGAGCCATGTAGATTAACCATGGATTGCAGTGGAGACCTAGGATTTGGGGACACATCAAAATTTAGGGACTGCTACCATAAAGAGCTGCTGGTTCCAGATGGATTTTTGTCTCAGGTTGTGAGCAGTACTTCTGGTGGGACAGAACTAGAACCCCAGAGACTTTGTTGTGAGTCTCAGGCAGACAGAGAACTGCAGGATTTGACATTTTCCCTGACTGTTTTAGATCTTAGATCTTAGCTTGGCTCAGTCTTTCCTTGCTATGGCCCATGTCATCCTTTGTATGTGAATATTTACTCTGTGCCCTTGTATGTTTTTGGTTTTATAGGATTACAGTTAAAGACTCTGGACTATAGGGATATTTGAACAATATGAGGATTAAAAATCTATGGAAACATTTAAAGTTGGACTAAATGTATTGTATTTTGCATCATGGATTGTCATCAGTTTATGGGTGACCAGGGGAAGAATGTGGTGGTTTGAATTAGGTGTTCCCCATAAGGTCATGTGTTTTGAATACTTACTTTCCTGCTAGTGGTGATTTGGAAGGTGGGGCCTTGCTGGATGAGGTGTCTTGATCTTAATATTAATTAACCCTTAGCTTGCCAATGTTCTTGAGACACTAGTTATAAAACTATCTCATCTTCATCATAACATTAATAATTCTGATTTACCTTGACTTAGAAAGAAAATGTAGAAAAAAATGCTTCCTTTTAACCACAACTAGAAAGCTCATTAACTTCAATGTCACTTAGGTGGTCTATATCTCTTTCTTCGTGATACTTAGCACTATTCTGTCTTCAATGACTCACCAAGACTCAGTCTTATAAACCCCAAGTGCATGCTGTATCACTGGAGTACAATTAGATCATATTCATATGGGATGAAGTAATTACTGCTATATTCAAATTTGGAATGCCATGTATATTTAGATGGAAATTGATATTTAATTCCTCTTTTTTTGGTATATGTGCTGCCAAAGTGAGCACTAATTTCTCTGTTTAATCCTTAAGAATTTATAGTATCAAACACAGTGCTAACAATTTTTCTCTATATAACTAATCTATTTATATGGCTAATCATTGAAGCAAAATATACAATTTGGTAACTATGGTGGGTAAAAAAAAAAAAAAAAAAAACAAAACTAGAAAATTCTTTGTCTTGTGGAATCAGTATTTAGCAGTTTAAATATGTCCCTACTTCTCATCCATGGCTCTGCAGCCCATTCTTACCCTCTTTTCCAACCTGAAGACCACACAGTATACTTGCTACAGCCACCTATAAATCACATTTGTAGCTTTCTATTAGTAAAGGGCATTTATATAAAGAAAAAGACCTCCTGGCAAAAAATAATAATAAAAGAAAGTACCCACAACATTTAACTAAATCATTCATCTTCTTTAGTATAATCAGAGTATTCAAGGAGTTATGTCATGGGGAGAGGTCTGGGAAGAAGGCAATGCATATTAGGTAGTCTTTAGGTCAGGAATTGAACTTTCTCTTTTAACAGTGCTTCAAATGTACCCCATGTACAATGGGGGTATTTTTACATCAAAATAATTACAATAATTGAAAAGTTAATTTAACAAACCTAATACAGAGCATGCTATAAGATAAACAGGAAATTATTTTAGCACAAGTATAAACTACTAGGAGATGACTGTGAATTGAATAACGTATGGCCTGCCTGTGACAGGGTAGTAAGTGGAAGTTAATGGACTAATATTGTGGTCTAGTGAAATGAACTAGTATGGTATGAGGAGTACACATTACAAAAAGAAAGGAAGACAAAGCCAATTGTTTTGTTTTAATAACTTAGCTCAAAACATAACTTTAACTAATTTTTCTGCTCTATGTCCAGCAAATATTCATAAAGTTTTCCCATTAAAGTGCATTTAATGTAAATTAATTTGGAATTACTTGTTTTCCATCTTTACTTGAATGGAAAAATCATACACTGGACAGGGTACCAAGTGGTAAGTATATGTGCTTGCATTTGGTGTCTTTGTTTTGATCATTTAAAAAAATATTTTTTGCGAATTTTTATTTGTTTATTTGAGAGTGACAGACAGAGAGAGAAAGAGGAAGAGAGAGAGAAAGAGAGAGAGAGAGAATGGGTATGTCAGGGCCTCCAGCCACTGCAAATGAACTCCAGATGTGTGCGCCCCCTTGTGCATCTGGCTTATGTGGGTCCTGGGGAATAGAGCCTCAAACTGGGATCGTTAGGCTTCATAGGCAAGCACTTAACTGCTAAGCCATCTCTCCAGCCCCTATTTTGATTTTTTTTTTTTTTTTTTTTTTTTAGGTAGGGTCTCAGTCTAGCCCTGGCTGACCTGGAATTCACTATGTAATCTCAGGGTGGCCTTGAACTCACCACAATCCACCTACCTCTGCCTCCCAAGTGCTGGGATTAATGGCGTGCACCACCACACCCATCTGTTTTGATCATTTTTAAAGCCTTGAAAATCAATTTGTATACTGTCTGAATAGCACTACAATAGATTTTATACTACCTTTGTATAAATTGGCAAGGTGATATTTAAGTTGCAAATCGCTTGATGCACTAGTCCTCTTGTAGATTTTGGTTCCTTCATAAATGATAGTCGTCCGCAAGGTTCCTGAGTTGTATCACGTACCTTGAACAAGAAAGACATATGTGCTCCACATTTTATACATCAGGTAATATTTTAAAGGGTGATATTTGAAAGTACATACATCATTGGTTGATGATCAGTATGGATTCAGTCTTTCTTTTTCTCCTATCTTATCATATAAGATAACATGCATATATTTCTACTTTATTAAGGATGACTGACAAAAAAATAAATATATATAGGGCAAACAATGAGGATTTGATATGTGTGTGTGTGTATGTACATATATATATGTATGTGTGTATATGTATATATATATATGTATATATATATATATACATATATATATATGTAGGTACATATATGTATATATGGCAATAATTACTACAAATAAAGCTAATTAACATATACATTAGTTCACATAACACCTTTTTTTGTGTGGAATGAGGACACTAAAGATTACTTAAGATCTGTCTAAGCAATATTCAAATATAAAATAGATTATTGTTATTGTGATCCTTTTGTGTACTAAGTTTCCATAACTTACACCATTTAAAAAAATGTAACAATATATATAAGACTACATTTTTGATATCCTTACCTGTTAAAATCAGTAGCATGAAGCACATTAATAAAGTCATTTTATCATCCCAAATATAAACTGTGCCCCTTATCTATAACCTTCCTATTCCTCTAGTTTCTGGTAACTTTTATTCTACTTTTGTGTCTCAAAGAATCTCTTTACCTGTATGTAATGATATTCAGATAATATTTTACTTTTGTCTTTCTTGATTAGCATCATGTTTTTCAGGTTGACTGCAATATCAGAATGTCATTCATGTTTTTGTTATATGTAACATGAATGTGATTTTAACTATATTAGGTGTAGAATTAAGTGATAAGTACATGCACATTGTTGTATAGCTATCACCACCTTCCTCCTTTACCTAAAATTTATTCACCTTTCCAAGCTGAAACTTGGTGTGTACTAAACAACAACTTTCCATTGTCTCTGCCTTCTTTCCATGGTAGCTACTGTTTCATTTTCTGTCTGTATAAACTTTGCTCTCCTATGTAACTCATATATATGAAACAATGGAACAATGGAATATCGGTCCTCTGTGCCTAGCATCCAGAATAAAATACATATATAACTGCTAAGTCCTGAGCTTGGCCTGACATTCCTAAAAAAAAATACAATATATGGTACATTGGCAGGGTCTCTATAATGTCTATTTAGTGAATTTATAGTAAGTATTCAAGGTGTTAGCTCTAACTGGAATAACTTCTTATTATGCTAAGTGAGATCTTGTCTTTTAAAGATATTTTATTATAAAAAATTGGCAGAACACTTTTGTTCTCCACAATTTTGAAACTCAAACATATATTAAAATCTAACCATAAATAGTTGAAAGTAATAGCAGTGAAATAAAAGTAGAGTTCCCTTCACATTCAGGAAAGAATAGCCAGTACTTCCAAGTCATGAGTGATCATAGTTTGTCCTTGGCTTCCTTCATAAATATAATTACCTGTTAACATCCAAGATTGAATTTTAATTCAAAGATAAAAAAAATGTTGAAATGTGTCAAAAATAAATAAAGAAATTACTGACAGATCGGAGAAATTGCCTACTAAGGAAAAACAACTGGGCTGGAGATAGCTTAGGGGTTAAGGCACTTGCCTGCAAAGCCAAAGGACCCAGGTTCAATTTCCCAGGATCCCCGTAAGCCAAATGCACAAGGAAGCATGTGTCTGGATTTCATTTGGAACAGTTGGAGGCCCTGGCACACCCATATTTTCTCTATCTGTCTGTCTATCATCTATCTATCTATCTATCATCTGCCTCTCTCTCTCAAATAAATAAATTAATTAAAATAAGATAATAAAAAGGAAAGAACAGCAATTGGTATGCAAGCATGAGGCCCTAGGTTCTGAACCCTAGCACATACATGATTGCCAAGTACAAAGATGAGTGCATGTAATGCTGCTGTTTGTGAGATGGAGACAAGAGATTTATGGGCCATGTTGGCTAAATGTGGGCCAAATTGGTGAGCTGCAGGTACTGTGAATAAATAACATGAACAATGCAGAAGACACTCAATGTTGTCCTCTGGCCTCCACATGCATGCACACTCATGTACACATTTACCCACACATATATGATCAAAGTCCGACATGCATGCATGTATACATACCATATAGTGACAAAAGAAAGTCACTGGAAATGATTGCCCATTAAACCACTAGGGAAGGAAATGCAAACCTTTTCTAAAATGACAAAATTCTACAGATATATTACCTTGACAAAGAGAGGAAGCCTGTTTTCTTTGAAGGCAAAGAAACTGAATATATGATGTTGGCCACTCTTCGTTAATGGTACCAAGTTGCCAAAGCAATCTACATAAATGGGCTTTCCTTCTAATACCTGAAAGTAAACAGAAAAATAGCACCAAAAAAACGACTATAATCATCAGTCATTTATGCAAAGGAGAAGTGGTAGTACTACTTGAAACTTTCAATTCTTCAAATAAACATGCTAACTGACGTTCTGACAAAGCCTGGGCCAGCATTCCCTCTTCTAGGTAAAGAGGGTCTTCCAGTGTGTGGTAGCATCTAATGTTCTCATTTTCAGCACTCTATCATGGGTAAACCAAAGTCCCAAGAAAAGTGCTGCATCTTCTATATCTACTTCAAACAAGGTTGAATGGACTGATACAAGTCCTGTGATCAGAGAGAGATAGAGATTGTAAGATCTGCGCCAAATTACCTTGGACTACCTTTATCTTTTTAATAGCCATTTATTGTCCACCTTTGTAACTGTCTTGACATCCTGGTGACTATCAGTTTTGGTCAGGTGTTACCCTTTCATAATGTAGTAACAGACCCCCAGCTTCCACTAACCCAAAGGCTAAGACTGTTGTCAGATAGCATCTGATGCCTATGGTGGTAACTTCCCTGCTTTACCATAACTCCCTTACATAATAGCCAGACAATGTATTTCAAAAGCTTCTTCATTTGGGCCTGGAGAGATGCCTTAGCAGTTAAGGCACTTTCTTGCAAAGCCTAAGGAGCCAGATTCGATTCCCCAGTACCTATGTAAGCCAGATGTACTTGCATGCATCTGGAGTTTGTCTGTAGTATCTGGAGGCCCTGGTGTGCCAATTCTCTCTCTGTGTCTATCTACCTGTTTCCCCCTCTCTCTCTCAAATAAATAAGATATTATTTAAAGTGCCTTAGTTTATAATTTTCTTTTGTTCTGTAGCTATAAAACATCCATGGAATTGGGGTAATGTAAATCTGTATTCCTGGGCCATGGTCACTCATATTTGGCTCCAGAATAAACTATCTTGTATCCCCTTTGAGGTACATGCTATCCCGCAAAAATCAATAAATGTCTAAGTCCTAAATGTAAATTTCCAGTTCTGAACTTTAGGCATCACAGTAAGTCAGTATATAGGACTGCAATATCCAAAGCACTACACTGATAGAATAAAAGAAGAGAAAAGAAAATAAAAATGTAATTTAAAAGAGCATTGGACATTCAACTTTAACATTTAAGGAAGAGATGTTTTCCCAAATGATGATGAAGAGGAGAAAAAAAAATGACAACTGGGAAAATTGAAAACATCTAAACTACTATAGTCATTGATAGCTTACTGTCTTGTCCAAGTAAATTTTATAGGAATCATTTTGCCTATTCATAAAGATGAAGATCATCCCTGTAGTAGAAGATTTAAATATTGGAAAATCACTGATTTGGGACCTTGACCTTCAAACTGATAAAGATGTATGGACTACTCTTTCTTCTTTAAAATATGTCTACTTTTTAAAAATACAACCTTAACAAAGGAACAATAATATGAAAGTTCAATGTTTTTAGTGCAGTACCTCCACATCCCGGCTGCGGGCCACCTCAGAGAAGTTTTCTTGTTGTTCAAGGGTCTTATCCACTTTATCATCAGTCATGCAGAAACATCGCAATCTTGCTTCAATGGGGTCATGTGATTTGGCAAACACTACAAATTTGGCCATATAAGGTACACAGATAATTTCTCTATACACTTGTGATGCAAAGGAAACAGATTCCTGAATCTGTCGACAATCTATCAGCCAGAACCTATAAAAAGAAAGAAAGCAAATTATATCGAATTACATAAAGTTTAAAGTATAGAATTTAAAAAATTGGCTCCAACAGGTGTGGTGGCACATATTTTTAATCCCAGCACTTGGGAGGTAGAGGTAGGAGGATGGCTGTGAATTTAAGGCCAGCCTGAGACTACATAGTGAATTCCAGGTCAGCCTACATCAAAAAAACAAACAAACAAACAAAAAAAACATTCCTTTATCATGGTCAATGGTCATCAGATTCTAAAATGGAGAGAGAGAGAGAGAGAGAGAGAGAGAGAGAGAGAGAGAGAGAGAGAGAGAATAAGAGGAAATTGGAGAAAAGAGAACCAAGGCAGCAGCAAGAGGAACTGGATCAGGATACACAGGAAGTCTAAAGTGATCAAGAAGATACAAAAGGGGCTGGACATATGGCTCAGTGGTTAATACATTTGTCTACAATGCCTAACAAGGCAAGTTCAATTCCCCAGTACCCACGTAAAGCCAGATACACAAAGTAGTGCATGTATCTGGAGGTTTTTTTTTTTCTTTGTAGTAGCTAGACCCCTGTGCATTCAGAATTTGTCATCATCTGGCCTGAGAGTACAGAGCCATGGCTGACAGAACACATCGAAGCACAGACCTGTGTGCTCAGTGGGTGTACTCTGTGAGTGGGCAATGACCGGCGTATGCTACAAATGCTGCTGCTGCTGTGTGCCATCATGTCCCTATTCATGCAAGTTTGTTTTTTCTCCCCTACAGTAGGAAGTTAACTTTAAACTACTTTCAACTTTAGAATTGTTATTGGTACACTGGACATAATTCCTCTTGATCTTCTTACATCAAGCAGTATTATAAACAGCATGTTAAAGACATATGCTGATGTTTCCCCATCATTTGATGACCATGCAGATGAAAACCAACATAAAAATTTGGTTGCTATTGTAGATGAAATATTCCCAGGTTCCTTTAACTTTTAAAAGGTGTGTAACGTGCAAATATGTTGAGATATATCACAGGCAATGACACTACTAAGCCATTTGAGCAAGCCATGGTGGACTCTGTGTTTTGTGGAAAAGTAATTCCTATTTTGTTAACAATAGGAAGCTTCTCATTCTTAACACCTCTGGAACTGGAAAAATTGACTATGGCTGCCAAAGTCAGCATCAACATCAGACAGCCAAAACAGCTGGGTGCTTGTTTTCCAGAGATGGAAATCTGACTGGTAGGACTTGCTTATTGTATTATAGTTACTATTAAAATGTGAAAGTAAATGCAGACTTTATTGTTCATGAAAAATGTAACTTTGAAGTTGTTAATAAAAAAATTAAAAAGAAAGTAAGTTTTTAAAGACACCAAGAAGTAAAGTAAATACAAATAGGAAAAAAAGTAACTCTGAAAGAGTTAAGAAGAAAAATGAAACAGCAAAAAGTAAAGACAATACAGGGGAAAGATGGGTAAACACAAAAAGTAGGCTTTGCTGTGCTTCATAAGTATACCTGGCAGACACGTTGGTTGTAAAGGAAACACATTCATTGACAAATGTTAGTGGCGTAGTTCCTGTGATGTCTTCCCACTGCGCAGGCGTGGTTCCACCTGAAATAACATCATTATGGAAGAAAGTTAGGCAAAAAACCAGACCCTGCATTGCAAATAAAGATTAGAAACAAATGGGCTTTGAATATAGCTCAGTGATAGAGAAGTTTCTTAGCATGTGCAAGGTTCTGTTTGATCCTCAGTACTCCCCATTAAAGACATTTAATACATCATTTTTGAGTCAGAGGCTATATAACTTATAGGTATACAGTCAGTCCTAGGTTCAATTACCAGCACTAGAGAGAAAGAAGGAAGGGGAAAAATGAAGAAAAATGGGAAAAATACATGCTAAAAATAGATGCATGGTAAAAAAAAATGCAGGGCTGGAGAAATGATGGCTTAATGGTTAAGGCACTTGCTGGCAAAGCCAAAAGACCTAGGGTCAGTTCCTTAGTACCCACCTAAGCCAGATGCATAAGGTGGCACAAGAATCTGGAGTTCTTCTGCAGTAGCTAGAGGCGCTGGTATACCCAAACTCAGAGCAATTCTCCTACCTCTGCCATCCCAGTGTTGGAATTAAAAGTGTGTGTCACCATGCCCAGCTTCTAAAGGTCATTTTTAATTGTATTTTATTCTAAAAGATCTGACCAACTAAAGAAATGAATATTGCTAAAATATTAATCTAAATAAGTCTGGTTTTCAAATTTCATGTTTTATGCAACTACTTTCAAAATATAAAATCTAGTCTAAAGCCTCTGGTTAAGGGTTATCATAGGCCCTAGTGGGGAAGCTACTACCGCTGCATGGCTAAGTAGGTAAGTTGTACATATCAAATTGTCCTCTGAATACTTACATTGATGTTCACAGACTAGTAATGCTCTCAGCTTTACTGATGCACTAAAAGAAAATTCTTTTTGCAGTTGTCAGAGTCTACTGGAGAGACTCAAACTTACCAAAGTGCTAAGAATAAGTGACCATGGTGTGCTCAGTGTTCAATAACTGCCTATATCCCCCTTTTAAAGGCTCAAGCAACATTGTGGAGGAGGTGGTGGAAAGAATGTCAGAGCCAGAGGATGGGGAAGAGTGCTGGGTAAGGCTTTCTTTTGGATAGAACACAGCCATTGCATTTATGAGTGTATAGCAAATGTGGTTAACTGTACAATATTGGGACCACTAACATTCCATCATATGTGGTAGAGAAGAGTATGAGGCAGTTAAGGGTTTCTGGGAGTTGGGGAAACATTTTCTTCAGTAGTGTAGTCATTGGCAAGATACATGTGCTCTGAATAAATAATCCCTTATAATGCTTATGCAACAAGCCCTAGCTAAACAGAGGGACACACACACACACACACACACACACACACACACTCACACATACCAAAGTAGAAGAGGAATTAGCTTGGAAGAGGAAGGGTTTCAGTAGAAGGAAAAGAGAATGTAATGGAAAGTGACTGTTATCAAAATATATTAACTTCATGTAAAAAATCATCATTAGGAAAAGAGCCTAAAATATGCTACAGGGAGAAAGAAAAAATAAATGAATAGCAAAATTTGGCCTCTGTTGAAGGCAAAACCACTGAGAAGGCTGATGACACCCTGTCTTATTTCTTCTTACATAGATGTAAATATGAAGACATGAAGGATGAGTTTTATACATATATAGGTTGGGTTTGAATCCAAACTCTGAAAAATATTTGACAGTATAACTTGGACAACTTACAGCATTTCTTTCAGTCTCCTTTTTAACAAAATGGGGGTAATGTTTCTTTATGAGTTACTGTGAATATTAAATGGCCAAGTGTATGAAGAATGCAGCAGCCTGACATAAAAATTTAATTTACTAAATAGCTCATTTCCTTTCACCTTTTACTTACCTAGTGGATTACAAATTCTTTTCCTGTATTAAAGCATCTAACTAACCCTACTGGGCTTTTTTGTTTTGTTGTTTATTTTTTTAAAATACAGTCTTGCCATACTGCCAAGACTGGCCTTAAATCCCCAATCATCCTACCTCAGTCTTCTGAGCATTAAGATTACAAGCATGTGCCACCACTCTCAGCTCCTACTGATATCTTCTGGCAAAGGTAATTTAATTTTTATGACAATTCAAGTTTTTTATCCCAGAATTTGCTACCCACATAGTCACACTTGACTCACCTGTGATACTGCATAGTAATCTTAAGGTTGGTGCATCACCCCCAAAACCATTTAACATGACATCACTTGAAGCTTTGGGGACAGGAATAGTCATGGTAATTGGCTTATGAAATTTTCTTCTTCTAGGTTCCAAAGTAACTATAGGGCTAAAGGTTGCTTTGTTGCCTAGGATCTTCTTGACCAACTCACTGTGCATAGGTTGAGCCTTTTAAAGTAAGGAAAAGCAATAAAATAAGCTTAGTGTCAAATATTTCATCCAATAAAAGCATTGCCAGTTTTGTGTGGCCATTATGAATTTTGTACTATCTGTAAACACACAAACTGTTGTGAGAACTTTGGTCTCTTAGTAGCCTTTACTTACCCGGGAATAATCGGATCACCTAACCTTTCAATTCTACTCTGAAAAGCTAACATTTCATGATGAGAATAAAATCCATCAGGACTATCTTCCTTCTACACGGACATACCTGCAGGCCAACACGGATGCGCTTGGTCAGTGCGCCCTCTGGGAAGACAGCCTGCACCTGCGGCACCACTGTGCTACTTAACACACCTCCCTCTGGGCCAATCAAGTTGCTGTCTTGTTTGATGCGTGACACCACTGCGAAGTACTGCGGGAAGTCACGAGTGATGATGCGACAGATTCGCTTCTTTTCCAGGTCTTCCGGGCTGTCCAGCACTGAGACAAGAAATGACTCATCTTCATATTGCAAGGATTTCCTTCTCACAGCATTCTAGCAAATTCACTGACATGGTTAATAGCAAACAGATGTGGCAGCAACATTCTTTGTTTAGGTAACAGGGACATTTTGAAAGCAAAGTCACCTTAACATCAGAAAACAATATTGAACTCTTTCATGCCTGTCAGCACTTGGTAGTCACATTGTGTGTGTGAAAACTAGGCCTGTTAGGAAGGCGTTTCATATTTGCCATGCCACCTTTGTAAGTGACAGCATATGAGGCTAAGCCTGGAATGAAAATGTATCTGTTCTTAATTTCTGTGATAGACAGGAAGCAATTGTATGAAATCCTTGGCTTTGTAAACTTAAAAGGTAGCTCAGACACCAGTTATTGTGGTTTTAAAACCCTTTACATTCTGGAGTAGTGCAGAAATAAAGCTAACTTACAAGGAATAAAATGAACTTAAAATTTAACTTCAAAAATCTTTCTCTCTCTCTCTCTCTCTATGTATGTATGTATGTATGTATTTATACATTTAATGTGGTCGTGTCAAATCAGTGATTATGATTTCACGGTTTCAATATTGTTCTGATGCTAATAATTTTCCAAATATATCACCTCCATCAGAGAATGGAATCATGGCTCTATAAATAGCTTGTGTTAATATTTAGGGCAATACAAAAAAACATACTGATTTAAAATTGAAAAGATTAGAAGTACATAAATCACTAAATTTTAAAGGATTATAGAAAGTTGTTCATTTTTAGAAATTGTTTATAATCCATTACTAAAGTAGAAGTTATAACTGTATTTACTGACTACTAGAAATAACTACATGAATAAAGGCAGAAGTTTCCAATCTGATCATTCATAACTGAACCCTGACACACTGGCAAATATGAGCATAAACTTGAGTATATTTCCAAAAATGCAAAAACATATACAAAGATGATTTTTTATTTTAAAACATATTTCCTAAATATGTGGAAATTTATAAGCGTGGTATTGCCTCAAAGAGCAAGATGCCAGTGTTTGTGGTAATGTTAATGACAGGTAACTGTCTCCAAGGAAAATGTCCTAATCCTAATATTAATAAAAGCAGTGCTTAGAAGAAACAGTTGCAGCTAAATATTACCAGGACTAAGCTTATCAGCAAGAGTTCTGACCCTGTTGTATTGCTTGGAGGAAAGTGACCTACATGTCTAGAGACAGTCTGGCTATTATTCTTATTCAAACCTTCAGTAACACGCAGAAAGAGCTGGGCACATCTACTCTACTGTCCATGAGCCATACCTAAAATTACTTCAGTAGTCCTGAGAGACAGATCAACTGGATCAACAGCTCTTTCTGCCCCCAGATATTTAGTTTTGTACAGAACTTGGTATACTCTTGACTATTAGGCAGATAACTTAATCTCTTTCTTTTTGGAGTTACCCATTGCAGAATGCATATTAGGGCTAGACACTCATTCTGTATAACTCATAGGAACCTATATGAACCACCACCTCCTTCTAATCAAACTGAGATATTCCAGTATGTGATTAAATTGACTGAGACAGATTTTGTATTTACAAAGAATAAGGTTTAAATTTATAAATGTGAAGTTTTCCAGCCCATTTCTTTAGTCCCAGAACTTGGGAAGCAGAGGTAGGAGGATTGTTCTGAGTTTGAGACCAGCCTAGGGCTACAGAATGAGTTCCAGTCTGCATAGGCTGAAGTGAGATCTGACCTGAGGAGGTGTGGGTGGGGATAAAGTTCTTCAAGTAGTTTAGTGTATGCATATATGTAGTTTTACCCTTGCTAAGTCTTTGTTTGAAATTATAGGTAGACAATGAACTTAATCTGCCTATCTCCTTAATAAGAGAAATTTAAAAAGAAATTATATTCCTTTATAAATTCATAATTGTGGATAGATTAAGTTTCTCAATAGAATATCTTACTGTTTTTATCAGGTTTTTGAACATCTTTTTAAGTTAAACATTTTCAAAAATCATAGCTTATTATCTAGCATCATCCATTTTGTTACAAAACAAAGATAACTACCCTACCTCTAGTTTTAATTTCCAAGAAGTTTTATTGGCGAATTGAAGCATTCTATATCACCATATGAAAATGTGATATTTCCTATCTGAGAAGATTTCATTTTCCTGAATTTAACATTAAATTGGATAAATGTATTGTGCATTAAAATCCATCCCAATGGGGACATAACAGAGGATGTGCTAGAGTAAATTACCACAAGAAAACACTCCTGAGTTATATTTGAAAAGAAATACATAATTCACATGTTCCCACTTTAGATTTCTTCTGCAGCTCTTAATCCAAAGGTACCTTCATCCATGCCATTAAGAATTTCATTCAGTTCATCTTCCGTGTATTCACAGAAATGCTCTTTCCAGCTGTCTCCATTTTCACTGCGCAAGACCACCAGCTCCCTCTCCTTTCCTCGAAGGGCCGCAAAGTGAGGTATCTCCACGATCACGGGCCTGACATAGTAAGGCAGAAAACTTAGTGTATACAGGAGCTGGCCAACCACAAGTAAAGTCCCTCATCTCTGTCTGTTACAAAGTGACCTGGAATTCTGCTCTTTCTGGGGGACAAGAACATAGTGGGCCATCCTCCACAGCCCAGTGACTAGCAGATGGTGGCACGGTAGTACTCCACCTCAGGGACACTGGTCCTCAAGTACATGCTGCTACCTTAAGCCAGATGATGTTTCCCTGTAAGTGCATGTGGCATTCTGGAACTTCCCCTTTGATAAATGTAGGTATAGCACATTTAACCAAAAGATGTACATGCATATCTATGATGTCTGCCAATCTCCTGGAACGTTTTCTACAAGGTGCAAAATGACAAAATGGGTTAAGAGGGAAATGGCTCATACATTGCATAGTCTGATGTGTTATAAATGAGGAGATGTCAGGAAGATAGACTACTTATGCTAGTGAGCCATGCACTCATGGGTTTTGCTTATATTGTGTTCATTCAAGGAACAATAGGCATGTGCACACAGAACAGCCCTAATGAGCTGCTCTACTGACAGTCCAAATGTGTCCAATGCCTATTATGTTTAGGATCCAGAACATGCACCATCCTGTAATTTTTAGGTCACATTCATCCTCAACATATAGACAGGCTTTCCAATTTTTTGAGTCCAGGTTGCTTTGATACAGACTCCAAACGCATCATCACAACACTGTAACTAGCACATAGTACAACTAGGCAGATCTCATGCTTAAACAAAAATGAAAGTCACAGCACTTTAAGGGAAGAGATATAAAAACATCACTTAAAAAAAAAGTCACATACCACGAGGGTCAGAAATGGTCCACTAGAGATAGGTCATACAGAATTTAAATCATAGAGAGGGACATGTCATGGGCACAATGACAAAAAGAGAAATAATATTGCAGAAGAAGGAGAAGAATGGGGGCCAGCAGCCATCAATTTGTTTTAAGTCACTCCTACCCAAGGAATTTGGTTCCAGGAGGCCCCAGCTGAAGGATGCGGCTGACCAAACTTTCTCCCTCATTAAGTGGGGGAGGAGCCGTTGGCAGGTGAAGTTTACTGAGTACATCCAAAGCAGCAGTGAAAGAAAGAACATAAGTAAGCTTCAGGTATTGTGTCCACAGAACCCCAGCATCACCAGCTGATGCACAGGGTAAACTCTGGTTCCACACTGCGTTTGGTTCTGCCCCCTCCATTGGTCACAAAGAGCAAGGAACCAAGACTCAGAGTGTACAATGGAGGTGCATCCATGCCAGGGGAGGACTTGGGTGTGCAGTCTGTCCCTATTTAGGTTCACTGCCAGGGAATTGGCCAAAAATAAATTAAAAAAGTGCTCCACAGGAAAGACAAAGCTGTTGGGAATATAATAAAAACTCTGCTCTATACAGAAGCCAGAGGTTTTCACAGATATTCTCCAACAGATTTGAAGATTATTAAAAAGCCTATGATTATCTGAGCATGAGGGAAGTAGGTGCTGATATTGAATATGGAAAGACTCATCACACAATCACAGTGTCATTCTCTGTGCAACCCAGAACTTTACAGACTCCGTCTATAGCTCTGATCTACCTGACAGGAGGATATAAGAGGTGGTTTCTATATTTGGGAAACATCAACACACTCCTTCTCAAGTGTGAAAGTAATTTGGAGCAACTTGTTAACAATTTGCTCCAAATTACATGCTTTAGAAGATTTCTTGAATTCTAAAGCAAGAAATCATCTCCCCGTCTGACAATGACAATGCGACAGTTCATGATAAGTAAGATTTTCTGTTTTTCAAGCACAGAGACTTGATATGACAAGAGTTAAATACAATTGATTTGTTTCAAAATGTTTTGGAGCTTCTCCCCCTCCAAAACTTCATCCTTTTGTCTCTTTTCAGTGGTAGCTATTTGCTTCCTGACATATTGAGGTGCTCCTCAGTATAATAGCTGCCAAACAAACAAAAAGAAGAAAGGAGAAACGCTAATTTCTGCTCAAAATTGCCAAAATGAGCATGGCATAGGTTAATCTCAATGTTTCCATCTTAAATTTTGGCTAAATACATAGCCACAGTAATTTACAGGCTCCAGATAGCAATTTTGCTAACAGAAAACAAAACAAAAAAATTCAGACTAAATTTTTCAATATTCTAGAAAGTAACACTGCTTTCCCCACCTGAAGGCCATGATTTGGGTTCACAGCTACATAAGACTTTAAATTTGTATTTGAAATACAGCAATACTTTATATATATATACCTTGCCATTCAATGAAAAAAAAAATACTTACCATTGCCTACTGCATATGGCAAGGATCTATGAGCACAATGGCCCTTACCACATTTGCACAGATAACACTATCACCTGAATGTTTAACCCATTGACACCTCAGCATCAGAGGCATGGAAGTGGAGTCAAGCATTGAGGTGCTGCTTCAGTTTTTAAAAAGTCACAGGAACCAACCTTCCTTCACAAGAGCTCTACATACCTTTGGCATTCCATCCTAGGGATCTGAAGTAGAGGACACAAGCTCATTGTGACTAAAAGGGAGGCGTATCAGAAACCCTTACCCAAGGAACTGAGCACCAGAAGGTCCGACTTCAATCAGGCGACTGGCTAGGCCTTCTCCTTCTACCATGGGGGGCATGGTCGCCAGTCTGTGGCGTTTCACCAGGCGGCAGGTGACCCGAGTTGGGGCTGTGCATTTCCGGGGTGGGATAATGATTCGGAGCCCATTATGTCTGCATCCACGCATGGCGCCACCTCGAGCATCCACCATAAAACTAACCAGGAAACTAAAAGTTAAAATAGAAGATTAGTCATGTTTCAAAAGAGAAGAGCAAAGAAATAAACTTTATGAGGTTATTTTTTATATATTGTTTCTTATTCTCAGAACTATGTTTAATGTAAATGCATACTGATGGAAAAAGTTCAGAAGTTTATTTTATACTAATGTCTATTTTTTATTAACTACTGTATGATTTACATCTTTTCACTAAATTGTTTTGATGTTAACTAGAAACTGCTAATTGAAAATATGTTTCACTAATATTAAAAGAAAATGGAATGAATTATAAAGGATGTCATGTCTCCTTTTCTAATAACTATTAAGACTTTTGCTCTCCTTTCTTATATGCTCTAAGTGATCTATATGTTGAAATAATATAAGAATAGATACAAGAGATGATTTGTCTAAGTTAATTGAACTTAATGTTGCAGTATTATATCTCATCTAATTCATTTTAATCAAATCCTATGACTGAAAAACAACTTCAAAGGTCTTCTCCCAAAGTCAAATTCAAGGCCCTGCATCCTGCTCCAAAATCATCTGATCTAGAATTTCAATATTTAGCTGGTTACAAAAGGGGAAAAGCAAGGCAAATAGCTGTATTGAATAAGACAAAATTTTTAGCTAAAGTGTATATTTATACTTTTAAGTAGAAGTTTCTCTGACAGACTTCTTTGAATATTAGAATACTGAAACCAAGAGGGGGAATCTCAGAAGCAGAGTGGCCCTCTCTCTGTCTCTGTGGTGTAACTTCAGGGGTGGGAAACTGTAGGCATGTGCTGGTAGGTCTTTGCACATCATGATTTTCTCCAAATGACCATAAGATGGAGGTGGAAAATCACAATTTAGAAATACAACAACCTTTCTATAACTTTTGCTTCATTATTTCTACACTAATTGTCCATGACAAGAAGAGTTATAAGGTAACTCTTCAAGCATTTGCATTCTCTTGAGAATGTGTGAACTTTGAAGTTGTTTTCTTTGGGATGGTCACAGATTCTGATAGGGCTTAGCTTGGAGGTTTTTCACTTTGTTAGTTATAGCATACACCAATTTCTCCAGTCTTCAACCTTCTCAATGGCAAAAATTAACAACAATCTATTTATTGTGTACACATATGAATAGTACATACAAATAGTATGCAGGCTCTTCCATAACCACTCTACTGTCTGCCCCTTTTTCACTGTATTTGAAAGGGCTTTATACTAAAACAACAAAAACAACAAAATGAAAGCAAGATATAGGTGTTTCCAAGATGTACTTATAACCAGCATAGATCCAGATTCAACACACCTAGATATTGCCTCCATGACAACATTGAAAACAGTTGAAAGGTGTTTCATCAAAGTTATAGGATAGAACACAATACATTTATGTTACTTTTAGGCAAGTGTAGAAAAATATCTTAGCATCTTTGCCATAGCAGAACACAGAATTTATTAGGCATGCTATTAAACAGAAACCTGCTGCCAGTAATAGGAATGGGTGCAGGGTTGCTTAGAAGGCCCTCTGAAGCACGTCATGCAATAAGAAACCACAACAGAGGAGTCACCGTCCTCCCACATGCAGGAGCCAAGCTCGGCCTGCCATTCATCCCTAGTGTCTGGAATTTTAGGAGGTGTGAAAACCAGGGAGTACAAGTAACAGTTCATACTGCATGAACTGTTGATGTTTCTGGTCTTTCTCTAAACACAGTGAGAAAACACTGTGTTCTTTTTATTAGTCATCAATACGAATTTATAAAACCTTTATTCATTATTTGATTTTAAATGAACTTTGCATAAAAGAAAAAATGGTAATCCTTTCATTTCATTATTTTGAGTATACTTATATTGATTTCCATTTAAAAGCAGAAGAAGGTTAAGTTTCAACTAGTGATGTCCCCAAATGCACTGCAATATTTCTGACTTGATAATTAAGATTAACACTTTATTTTCAAGCCTTTTTTGTTTCAAATCTTTTGATTACTATTTCAGAACAGGGACTGTAGAAGTTATAACAACTGGAGAAATTATAACATACATGTTTCATGTTATTAACCCTCAATCAAATTAAAAAAGAAAAAATATTTTTAAAAAGAGGAGTGGAGAGATGGCTTTGCAGTTAAAGTACTTGCCTGCAAAGCCAAAGGCTAGATTCTATTCCCCATGAGCCATATAAGCCAGATTCACAAGGTGGCACATGTATCTGGAGTTTGTTTGCAGTGGCTGGAGGCCCTGGCATGGGGGTCCATTCTCTCTCTCTCAAATAAATTAAAAAATAAATATTTTAAAATATTTGTACCTTTTAAAGTTCTGTAAGAATTCTCCACCCTAAAGTTATGGATGATTATTCTTGCACAGTACTATTCTAGCAATGGCTTAGGATCTATAGGACATTAATTCTATATCTAGAAGGGCATGTAGAATATTCTGGCAGTCCAGTCCCTAAACAGTAAATCATAGTAACTATGTCCTTGGCTGGATCAATGTATAAGTAACTACATGCTAGTTCACTTTCTTTAATTTTATGTTACTGAAATCCTTTTGATTCCACTTCCTCCATATTACTTTTCATGTGGGCTTTGTTCCCTTCTTTCAAGTGTCAGGCATTGTAGCAGTACTGAGGACAAAGAAAGTACACACTCAGTCAGGCGTAGTGGTACGCGCCTTTAATTTCAGCACTCGGGAGGCAGAGGTAGGAGGATCACTGTGAGTTAGAGGCCACCATGAGACTATATAGTGAATTCTAGGTCAGCCTAGGAGGGAGTGAGACCCTATCTCAAAAGACAAGCAAACAAAAGTACACACTGATTCGTTTGCCAAGAATCTCACACTCTACACTCAGATGTGTCACATAAGTTTTATGTTTTCTTGGACTTAATAATTTTCCTGGCATAAGAGACATTACCTGTCACCTCACATGGGAACCATCTGATGACCACAATATAGTGGCCATGGTGTCCTTTTTTCTTCCTCTGCACCCTAATAATGTGTACAGTGTGGACCAAGCACACAGTAGAGAGTCAACAAATAATTTAAGAAAAGATGAATGAACAGAAACCTGAAAAGGCAGGCTTGTGAGGTTGTGTATATTTATATCTAACACTGAGGCTAAATAGATAGGAAATCAATCCTTTAGTCTCTAGCTAGTTATTCCAGAGCTTATTTGAATCACTACATTCATATGGAGAAGGCAGTTAGAACCTTAATTTTAAATAAGCTATGAAAAAATTTATTTTTTGCTGTGAGGGATCTGTATGCTTATTTCCATTTAATATTTGTTTAAAATGGAAATATGTAAAAAAAAAGAATTTCAATCATACAAAGTAAAAAAGAGTATTAGGAGTAAAAAATGTGTGCAGAAATACCAAAGATGGGGAAATCAAAATAAAATAACTTGAGGTTGAAGCTACAAGTAGATAAATTTACTTATCTATGTCACTAGAGATCAGAAAAGAAAAAAAAGAAAAAGAAAACCTACATGTTGCATCAAATCTGGGTGTGGTGATGTACACCTTTAATCCCAGTACTTGGAAGGCAGAAGTAGGAGGACTATTTGGAGTTCAAGGCCAGCCTGAGACTACATAGTGAATTCCAGGTCAACTTGGGCTAGAGTAAGACCATACTTCAAAAAAAAAAAAAAATAAATGCATCAAGGAGCTGAAGAGATGGCTTAGCAGTTAAGGCACTTGCCTGCAAAGCCAAAAGACTCAGATTTGCTTCCCCAGGACCCAGGTAAGACAGATGCACAATGGGGTGCACACATCTGGAGTTCATTTGCAGTGGCTGGAGGCCCTGCCATGGCCATTTTCCCTCCCTCTCTCTCAATCTCTCTCTCTCTCCCTCCCTGCCTGCCTATTTCTTTCTATCTCAAATAAATAAGTAAAATAAATTTTTAAAAAGTTGCATCAAGTACAAAGCAAGTTAGAAGAATTATGTGCATAACACAGGAGAAAAATTGAATTTCTAGAGAAGCTAATCCTTTGGTTTTAACAAGTAGCTAAAGAACTGAATGAGGCTAACAGAAAACAATAAACTCTAGTGAGAGTATTTTATTTAGAAACTGGGAGAGAAGAAAGTGAAGGAAGTAAAACACTATGAAGGATAGACCTAGGTGACATGACATGAAAAAAGTAGATGCTTAAAAATCAAAAGGATAAAAAATTATTAAAAGCCTATTAGCAAAAGAATTTGAACAAATGATACTTGTAATTGCCAAAGAGGGAACTAATAAAAAGTTGACTTAGGGAATTGCATTCTACTTCTTTTAAATAAGAGAAGTAATGAGCCAAGTTTATATCTAGGTGCTTATGAAGTATACTGATAAAAGTTGAAAAGTGAATCAATTACTTCCAATGGCTTATAATGTAATAAAAATGGACAAGCATTTAAAGAATTTCATTCAAAATAGAATACCAAAAGTGCTCATTAGGTAGATGACAAGGCAACCTAGAAGACAGTGATTGTACAGTGTATAAACAATTGCAACACACAAATTGAAGAGCCTAAAGAACCACAGGAAAAAGAGAAAAGTTCAGCAGTGTGAGGCAGGAGACAAGTCAGTTCACCTGCTAGAACTAATTGAATAAATGTGATTTTTCTAACCTCTGAGGCAAATTAAAGATGAAATAATATAATACCTACACACATGTACAGATAAAAAGAACTAAAAGCAAGAAAGTCAAAATGCACACGGGAGATGGTACATGGATTGAAGCTCAGCTCTACAGGTGGTGAGGTGTAAGACCAAAGCCTCCTTGTCAATGAAAGCTAACCCTATTTCCACCTAAGGCTTTGAGGAGAATAATCATATGTGAGTAGTACATATACATTTCAATAAATGCTTGCTCCCATCACCTTCCTTACCTTTTATATATTTTGAATATTTAAAAATTTTAAAAATATAGTATGCCATCTGAAAAATAAATGGTGAAAATACCATTTATTGAGGATCTACAATGTACACAACTTTATACTAACCACCATACTGTGTGAATGGAATTGTTATCATCTTATGAAATTTATTACATAGATATAAAATTACTATTAGAGAAGAGCATAGCATAGCCTACTAAAGGAGGGCGTGTCCTCTCTTTCCTGGTCCAGACATAGCTCCCTGAATTATTTCTATAACCAGTCAAGTAAATTGGCATCTTTGTTTTGTTTTGTCATCCATAAAATGAGAGACAGGTGAATCAGTGCTAAGTGACTTCCTAATGTTAACAATATTATAGACCATAAACTACATTAGAAACCATACTTTAATATTTCTTTTCAGATGCTCTAGAGGAATTAATAATTGGAAAGAAAGTATTTTTCAAAGACACATATATTGGTTTTACTATATGGTGACAACAACTATTTTGCTGAAAACGTGTATGCATACTGTACCAAACAGTGACACAGAAGAGAAATGTGAGGGAACAATGGCTTTCATTGCACATCTTACTCTTCAAATGAAATCCAGCAGTCATGCAAGGGAGAAACTCTGACTGAAGTTTTCTAAATTGTGAGATACAATGTTATCACAATTTAAAAAGAATAGAAAAGCAAAAGCAACTCAGTTTTATTAGGCAGATGGCCTGCCTATAAATATGCAATTTGATTAGGTAAACAGGTACATGCTTCAGAGGAGGCAGCAAAAACAAGTACTGGAGCCTTTAGGGACAACATCCTCTACCTCAAAGTTACTGATCATCCTGAATCATAGGGCGGGGACAAGGAAGAGACTGCAGCATTCAGTTAGTTATTGGGTGAAAGTCAAGAGAAAAATATCATCAGGGTGCTTCAGTGATCTGTGTGTACATAGAAGACCAGACATGAATTCTGACTTCTTAGGTGCTGTGTGAAAAACACCAGGGGCTTCTCTGCATCCCCCTGACCCTTCCAAATTCTCCAAATTCTACAAAGTGACTAATTGACTAAAACTGACTATGGAAAAGGTAGTTCAAATTTGTTAAAATCATCCAATTATTTATCAATCATGTTCACATAGAGAAAGGTAGCATTTAATGTGTACATGAAAAAGGATATATTTTTAATAAAAATAGAAACATGAAACTCTCTTATATGTAGACTGATAAATTATATTATCATGATGGATAGCTAGAGAACAAAAATATTATAATCAGCTGCTTGAAAGGCATTTTAATAACTTCATCTAAATCACATAGAGCAGTCATTATATTTAGAATGGTGACTAGAGGCATTCTATAGCAGAATTTCCAAAATACCTAAATGAACTAGCAAGGAAATGCACTATCAATAAACTCTTAGTCATTGGTTCACCTAAAAACTTATAAGATAAAACAAAACAGAGAAGCTCTAAGTGCCACATAAAATGATAGCCTTTAATAAAACTTTAAAATATTGTCTTTAATTTGTATAATTGTGGGGAACAATATTTTTAGCTGTATACAGCACTTCTGCCCATAAAATAAGCAGAGATATGTAGACCCATGACCAAGACAGGAGTCCCTATTAATTTTGACACACCACCACCCAATTCCCACTGGAATTTAAACATGCCCATTTCCCCTGCACTAAAAAAAGGGGAAATGAGCAATGTCTTGATTTGGAGAATGTAAACCTTTATCTCTCTTCGGCTGAGCATCTTCAACACTAAAGCATCCTGAGGAGAGGTATATGTGCAAGTAAATGGTGAAAGGGGAAGAGGAATAGGCAACATATTCAGAGAAGGAACTATGCAGATGTTCACCTGCTGTTGTCACGATCAAGACATGGAGAGTTGCGGCTGCAATAGAATAGATATTTTAAGACAGAGAAGGGATGGATAAAGTGAAATATCAAGAATGAAATCAGAAATGACTTTCCCCTGAAATATGTTATTCATCTACCAATTTAGTGTTCACTGAAAAAAAAAAAGACAGAAATACAATGAGACATTGCTGTATGCAAATACTAAGAGAAGAAAAAGCAACAAGGCTCCTGTGGCCATTCCCATGTGAGGATTCTGAAGATGTTGCACAATCACTGAATATGAGCTGCAAGCTTATTTAGCATTGGCTTGTGGGCACACTTAGCAAAGCTCAGTGTCCAAAAGCTACAAAACTTCAAGCCATAATACAGTGAATATATAGTCTTTGATTGGATGGACATAGTTTTGATTCATATGCTTTTCATTCATACTTCTAATACTTTTAAATAGTGATAATGGCATGGTACTCCAAAAGAAATGCAAACAGAAAAGGTACAATTTAAAGTATAGCTTCAGTGATAAACAGCAGCATAAACCCTAAAATAGCACAGGAACAGTGATTACCTACTAGCAGGTAAGAAGAACTACACAAATACAGGCATAGTGCTTTTTCCAAGACTTTATTGGCTGTTTGGTGCATTGTAGTCATCCTCACTAGACACAGTGTCTAATCCCACACTTCAGTCCTCCCCACCACTCCTCCTTTTCCTAAGAGTTTGGTCCCACTTAAACCTTCCACATATTTTCATGTGGTTCCCTTGTGTTCTCAACATTTACTGAAATACTAAAGCATACATGTTTTATAAACCTGGAATCCAATCTTATAAAATTGTTTTTTGATAGCTTATAAAATAATTTTCTTCTTCTAAAATACTCTACCTTTGTGTATCTAAAGAACTCTCAGGGTTTTATGAAATATGTGAACAACTAAAATAATTGCTGAAAGTTCTTAGATAAGCATTTTGTTGACCCGTGAAAAAAACTTGACTTCTTCTCATTTCAAATATTCAATTATTGGGACAAATAATTTCAATACACCCTTAATCAAAATTTTTCAGAGTAATGTGAGATTTATAGTCTGTCTTCAGCAAATTTAAGATTACATTTTTATGAATTTGTTATCATAGTATATCCTAAAACCTCATGAGTAGATATTTAGCTATTGGCATGGGGCTGTCATTAAAGCACTACAAAGGTAAATATTTTTGACTCTCAGTACAAAAGGTGATTTATAAACTAACTATTGATAGGAACTGTGCTGTATAGCTTCTAAATCGTTGTGTATTTGTAAAATTGATAAAAGCTGTAAAATTCAAATGTTTCCTCTTTTCATTGGACTGATCATGCCTGGGGGTGCTAGGAATAAGTGTGGTTAGATTCACTGTGCGTCAAACCACTCTGGAAAGAACAGCAAAAAGACATGTCAGTTTTTTCATTTTCCAGATATTAGCTGCATCTGCTGGGCAGAGAAGAGTGTGAACATTATATGCAGCCTTCTCTGACATGGACATATGCCTTTTAAAACATGAGGAAGGGCTAGAGGGATAGCTTAGCAGTTAAGGCATTTGCCTGCAAAGCCAAAGGACCCAGGTTCGATTCCCCAGGACCCATGTTAGCCAGATGCACCAGGTGGCGCATGTGGCTGTATGGGCTGGAGGCCCTGACGTGCATACTCATACTCTTTATCTTTCTCTCTATACCTCTTTCTCTGTCAAATAAATAATTAAATATTTTAAAACATGAAGTAAGGGTAGGATAAACCAACAGTATTGCTTTGTAGTAGAAGCTGCAACTTTTATCAATCTAAATTAACTTCTAAATTTCATAGAATCATGGACATCAATTGGCGACATACAAATAAAAAAATTAATTTGACTATTCCCTTATCAAAAAGTCATTTTTCCCCTTACACTTTAACCAGACTTTGAAGTTATGATTTCATCTAACAGTTAGAAAGAAACTCGGTGGTCTGGAGCGATGACTTAGTGGTTAAAGCACTTGCCTACAAAACCTCAGAACCCAAGTTTGACTCCCCAGTACCCAGGTAAACCAGATATACAAGGTGGCACATGTGTTTGGAGTTGGTTTTCAGTGGCAAGAGGCATTTGCATGCCCATTCTCTCTGCTTTTCTCTATTTGCCTCTTTCTGTCTCTCAAATAAATAAATAAAATATTTTTAAAAAGAAACAGTACCTTGAAAACTGTTTAAATAAAAACTTATCATTATTACAAGATATGGTATGATGAATGCTATTCATATACATTATCAATGTAGCTTTCAAATATAACACTTAGGATCCTTAAGTTTTCAAGGGTAAGTTTCCATCATGTTAGAAATGACATCATGTTTGCTCAAACACTACATCAGAGACACTAAAAAATGATGCTGCTTAATATAAACAAGCCCAATAGTCACCACTGTGCATTGAACTACATTGGTATTGTCATTTACAAGATTCAGAACACTGATCTGTAAGGTGTGAAAAGTGTGGAATGCATATAGGAAGAGTGTGAAAATAGTGATGCCTAAAATCTACTAAGTCCCTACTCTTTCTAAGCAAAGGCTAATTACTTTTAAATAATTTAAACTTTCAGAATCTAGCAGAGAATCAGCAACATAACACTCATCTAATAGATAAGCAAACAAACTCAGATTTTATATGATGTGATGCCACCTATGGAATGTCAGTATCAGGACCTGAACTCTGACCCAAATCTTACTCTGAACCATCACATTTGTGTCTCCCAAATTAAAAGATCTCTAGAGAGCTTTATTTATTTATTTATTTTTTGGTTTTTCAAGGTAGGGTCTTACTCTAGTCCAGGCTGACCTGGAATTCACTATGTAGTATTAGGGTGGCTTCAAACTCATGGCAATCCTTTTAACACTGCTTCCTGAGTGCTTCGATTAAAGACGTGTACCACCACGCCTGGCTAGATGGTTTTCTCATGTGTGTATGCTTTCCTTAGCATCTGTCACTAAGTGTGATGCTTATAAAGACATAAGAAGATGAAGATAAAAAACATTGGAGAAAACTGGGTCTATAGTGAGAAAGATTTTCCTTTCAACTAATGATATATAATCTGGACTCATAGGATATCCAGCACCAAGGCCCTGACAACAGAAATATGTGTGACATGTCTAGGATGGGTATTAAAGCTTTAAAGCTCCTAGGGAGGTGACTCCTTTGTATAGCTAGTATTATGAATAAGTAAGTCAATATAAATGTTTGAAATTCACAAAAGTTAGTTTATTGGAGGCTACAGTTTTTAAAATCTTAACTAACCAATCTTTACATTTTGGTGAGTGTGGTATATTTGTGTATGTTCATATAGGTGAGTACAGATGTGTGTGTGTGTGTGTGTGTGTGTGTGTGTATGTGTGTGTGTGTGTGTGTATGTACACCATAGCATACATGTAGAAGTAAGAAGGTAACTTTGAAGGTAGGTCCTCACCTTCCATCTTGTTTGAGGCAGAGTCTCATTCTAACTGCTGTTCACTGCTGTGTTTGATAGGCTAGCTGAACCATGAGCTTCTGAGAAGTTCTCCTTCCTCATCTCCCCTGCTCACTGTCTGCATATTGGGATGAAAGACACCTACCACAGCATCCAGCTTTTACATGGGCTTAGGGATCCCAAGTCAGACACTTGTGCCTACAATGCAAGCTCGTTATCAACTGAGCCATCTCTTAAACACCCTTAACTGATCAAACTTTAACCACTGAATGCTGCTGGTTCATTATAACTAATCAACCACAGTTATGTCATCATGAGTAAGTAATGATTATTATCTAATTATTATTGCATAGAGATGTCATTTACCTTGGTAAAATAGTAAAATAGGCATGGATATTGCTGTACTTAAAGTATTTTTCTGACCTTCGGTAAAAAACAAAAACAAAAACAAAAAAAAAAACAAAACTAAGGGTTCCTTTTAAGTGTAAATAATTTTTAATGTAAACAATTTATTTTGAAAACCAATCTATTTTCACAATATATGCTCTTCATATAATTCACTTATTAATAGTTAAGCATATTATACCTTAGATTATGTCTTAAGTTATATTTTCTGGATGCTTGTCTATTCTCCTGTAGATCCAGATCTCTTTGCCCTCTTACTCATAATGTGAAGAAGTTTATGGAAAAAGGGAACGCCATAGTTTTTTCTAAGTTATAATGGGTATTTTGATTATTGCATTTTATACTTAAATATTATAAGTAAATTTGAAATGGCTTTAACTTTTTAATTGCTCTAAATAACTCCTTCCTCATAAACTAGATTTATTTAACATAGACATTACTATGAATATTTTCAGTGACTATACAAGAAATTTTATATTTTATGGTCTTTAATAGAAGACTGTACTAAAATATCCAAAATGTCTACAATATCATGGACTATTCTCCTAAAAGAAGACTATTTTACAATGACCAGAACAAAAAAAATTCCACTACTCAAAACAGTTCTGGAGGGCTGGAGAGATGGCTTAGCAGTTAAGTGCTTGCCTGTGAAGCCTAAGGACACTGTTTCAAGGCTTGATTCCCCAGGACCCACGTCAGCCAGATGCACAAGGGGGCACATGCATCTGAAATTTGTTTGCAGTTGCTGGAGGCCCTGGTGCGCCCATTCTCTCTCTCTCTGCCTCTTTCTCTCTGTGTCTGTTGCTCTCAAATAAATAAATAAAAATTAAAAAAAATAGTTCTGGAGATTATGTATAAAGAACTTGGGATAAAAATTTAAACCAAAGTATTCCATTTGCTAATATTCCTACAACATGAATAGGATCTTAAATTAAATGAAAATATGTGTCATATATATATATATATATATATATATATATAATATATATATAATGATTTCAAATAACTTGATATATATATGCATATATACATGATACATATATATGCATATATATCAAGTTATTTGAAATTATAAAAATGTAGAGTGAGAAAAACAAGTACAATAATATTATAATTTAAAATTCCTTAAATAATTTAAATTATACTTAACTGAATTATTACACCTTAAGAAAACTTTAAGTATGTTTGAGAATATGACTGAAAGCCTTACTTGGCATCTTTGCTGATTATACCAGGCAGCATTGGTGAAATAGTGTATGAATCTCTGAAGAAGCTGAAAAGGCAATTGGCAATACCAAACTCGTTTATTTATTGTTTGTTTGTTTTTGTTTTTCGAGGTAGGGTCTCACTCTAGCTCAGGCTGACCTGGAACTCACTGTAGTCTTAGGGTGGCCTCAAACTCTCGGCCATCCTCCTACCTCTGCCTCTCGAATGCTGGGATTAAAGGCATGCGCCACAACGCCCGGCTCCAAACTCATTTATTTATAAACCTCCTTCGAATAGTATATGAACTTGCCTGTGTATGTGACTCACACTCCTGTACACATGATTTCAAATGCATTGAAATGTGAAGAGAGGCATTATTTCAAAGACCAGTTAATTTTTTAGCAACTGAAACTTTCTAGTAAGCAGCTTCACCAGCCTTCTTTAAGATGCCTTAAGGACAGCCAAAGAATAGCAAGGAGGCTATCCATAAGTTCTAGTTAATTAGCAAACTATTGGACACAATTCTAGGAGTTACTTTAAAACAGCAGTTTTCTACACCAAATTCAACCCTTTCTGCCAATTCATTTGTATAAACAGAGTCCATGTTGAAAAAAGCAATGTTATTTACAAGTTGACACAAAGGTCACCTTCTCTGTAAGCTAACCATCCAATGAAGTTACTGGACAAAGCTGTGATTTTCCCTGCCATCTCCTGTTACCTCTTGATCTGGATACATAATATTGATTTACTCACCCTGAATGAATAGGACTGGAAGACAGAGCCACGTTGTCCAAGTTCTCAGTGCCCCAGCTCAGACGATAAGAATTCCTTTCTGCCTCCTTGGCTAGCGTTGATACCTACCCCAAAGAAGATTGGGTTTAGTAAACATGTCTCATTTCATTTAAAGTAAAATATAATGACACCTAAAAGGCAGCATCAGAATTTGCTATTAACTAGAAAATTATCACTAAAAATATGGGGTCAGAGCATGTAAAATGAATCTTTAATAATTTACTCTCTTTTAAATTATATTATTGATATAAAAACTTTTTATTTAATTGCCTTTGAAGAGTGTAGGTATTCATTGATAGCCAAACAAGGATGTGATAAAATCATATCTAAAATAAAATTATTCTAGAATAAAATTTAATTCTTTTTTATAGCTAAAAACTTTAACTATTGCCAGGTAAATATTTAAAGATTCTGATCATCTTATAAATACAGCCAACCTTTGTTTTTTCCACAATAAATATTTTATTTGAAAAACACAAATCCTTATATGAAATTTATATAGTAGAATTCAGTATAACTGAAGAAATAATATAGCATGTTATTTCAGTAAAACTATGCATTGAGAAACCTAGTGAACATTTTCTGTTTTAGGAAAGCCACAAATTATTTATCCATTGAGTTAAGAGTGATTTAAATTTTTTTGGTTCTCCCTCTCTTTCTTGCTTTCTTTCTCTTTTCTTTCTTTCTTTCTTTCTTTCTTTCTTTCTTTCTTTCTTTCTTTCTTTCTTTCTTTCTTTTTTTTGTTAAAAGCTTCCTTGGGATGTTTATAGCATCAGGAAACATGAAAATGCTGTTCCAGAAAGTAAAGACATGAAGGCAAAAAAAAAAAGTCACGTACCTGATGGCTGGGGATCACAACTGTATCGTCAATCATAGCACTGTCCCTCAGGTAGGACGCATGGCTCAGAGTGTGAGACCTGTCGGAACTGAAGGATCGAAGGCTGGTAGGTTGGCAGGAGGTCATGGTCATATACCAACAGCAGAAGGGTTAGGAGATGAAATGAGCCGAGCAGGAGAGTGAAAAAAGCGTGCTATTAGCTAACAGTGCAACTTCCAGGGGGACACTGTGTGGCCCTACTTCTCTGTCCAGTAGCTAACTAGCACATCCTTTGACTGTCCTCACACTCAATGGCAAGGACACAAGGGAATCCACAAGTTCAAATTTGATACTCCTAATCTGATTTGTTTTCTTCCCTGAAATGTTTGAAACCAGCAAAGTTTGCTTGTTGCCAGTGTAAAAGATTTACATAGAAACAATTCCAGGGTAGTTTACTTAAATCCATGTTGAATGTTCATCTTGCTGCAACTAAGGGAAAATATGGGGAAGGCAGAGAGAAAAACAAAATGAAAATGTAGGTTTCACTTTTGCTCTTTATTTTCCATTCTCTTTCCATTGCGCTTTCTGTTCCTCTCTCAACTGTGAATGACTGAATGTCCCTGCATGCCCCTGGAAGGTACAGTGAAATGAACTGTGCCAGATGCATGCTTCCTGCGGAAGAGGAGCTCCTCTTGTTTGTCTCTGATGACTCCCACAATGCTATTTTTCCAAAGGAGAGCAAGGTCCCCTCTGCATGCCCTGTGTGCAATGCAGGAAGCACCACAGGGTTGGTTGCTGTGGGGAGGAGATGCAATAGCACAAGAAATTTTCTCAGCCCCAGCCCTGAACAGACACATCTGCCAGCACAAAGACAAATTGCCAATGGACACTGAGCAAAGCTTATGTTTAGCTTAAAAGTGGGTGCTTTATATTTCTGCTAAATCTAAATTTCTAAGTTCTGACGAACACTCAAATGTGAAGGACAAAAACCTCTCTCTTTGTAAAGCAATGTCATTCCTTTTTAAATAAGATGTACAACCAAATGACAAGAAGATGATTGGTGGGCTTAACACTTTTATTTTATACTTTGAGACAGAGCCTCACTCTCTTATGTAGCCCAAGCTGGCCTTGAATTTCTGAACCTCCTCTTTCAGCCTCCCGAGTAATGGGATTACAAGTGTGTGCTACCATCTCCAGCTTTACAATTGGTATTTTAAATAATATATCTCATACATTATATGTTATAAAATATGTTATATGATTGATATTATATATATACATATATAAACACACATATATGTATATATATATACATTATGCATACATATATACATAATGTTCAAAAATTAAAGCATTGCATTCAAACTCTTAGTCAAAAGCCCACCAAGAAGGAAGGAGATAAAAATGTTTTCATAACACTATGGAAGCAACTTTCACTCCTTTTAGTTAGTAGATATTTGGCCAGTGAAGCAGTGTACAATTATGAACTAAATGGCAAGTTAACATATTTATCAGCAGGAATTATTTTACTTTTTCAATTAAATCATATTTTGTAAGCCATATACACATGGTTTATACAAGGTGTCAGTGCCAATTTTAGTTGTCTTTGAAAATATCAGCACTTGAGAGATTATCATAGCTATACAAGATGTGGACTCTCCTATTTTGTAGACAGGGTTGGACACTTCAAATCTTACCGGGCAAGTAACATGACAAAAGAAAATGATTATCTGACCCTATGCACTCATACCTATATAAATCTACCAATATAACAAAATAAAATTTAAATTGAATTTTGTGAAAAATTATGCTCTGTTATACAAGCTTTTAAAGTAGATCAAAGCTCTTAACCCAAATGAAGCAGAAGCAGCCTGCATGTCTTGGTAAATTGATCAGTAGATGTTTGAGCCTTGGAAGTGAGAAGTAGTGTGTGTGTGTGTGTGTGTGTGTGTGTGTGTGTGTGTGCGCGCGCATGTGTATACATTAGCTGATTTTGAAGTTGTACAAATGACTTTTGTTGATCTGTAAATGGGCTTCAGACTACTACATTCAATCTTAACTGTATCTTGAATTTAGGCTGAGATGAAGATTTGATAGGATACCAATCTTTTAATTTTAACACAAGTGTGTCACAATTAATGGAATGAACTACTGTACCTTGCTTTAAGCCACAGAGAGTAGAGATCCCCTGGCATGTACTTCATACCAGGCAGCACTGGATCAGCTTTTATATTTTGTTCTCTATTACATTGTTTTGGGTTTGGGAGAGGGAAGGAAAACAGCAGAGAGAACAACCTATTGAAATGATACAGTTTGTACGTTCTGTCATCTTCCTCCACCAAGTGCTTTCTAATGGGCTTAAATTTATTAGTTATGTAATCTCCTTCAAGCTTTAGAAGTCAAAAAGTCAGATTGTGACTTTACATATTAAAAGTCCTACATAAATGTGAATTAGCAGTATCAAAAAAGCAGGAAGTGATAAGAACAAGTGGAGGCCCAACGGCTAGGTTAAACTGACCCTTAAATGCATCCTTATCCCAAAAACACTGGCTTCAAAGGGTGAATGAAAATTTGGTCTGAATGGGAACAAAGAAGTGATAAATAAATGTATCCTGAATAAAACCAAGTGATTTAGCTCCCACATGTAAATATGTGAACTTTGAAAGAAGGCACCAGGCCTTAGGTCTCAAGTGGCCACTCTTGAGTAACAATGACTAGATCATGAATTCTGGGAAATAAAAGGGCTCATTACATTCTAACTACATTCTATAGTCAGGATCTGTAATAAAGGTAAATTTTTGATTTCCATTTTCCTGACACTTGGATCTGTCTCTCAATGGGTTCAAACAGAAGGGACAGAAAGATTATGTGGTTTCAATTTATTTTTATTGTTCCTAAAATCTGAGTAGGAAAAAATGAAGAGAGAAGATGAGGGAAAGAAACAGAGGAAGTGACAGTCACCATAGGGTAACTATAGATGAGAAGGAAAGATTTCAAGATATAAAGATAGAGAGTGAGAAAAGCTGGACAGAGAAAAGGAAGAAAAGTGAGCAAGTTGCAACTAAATGTCAAAGTATTTATTTCTCTATAGATTTTATTCTGGATCATTATGTTTGCTGCTTTCTGAAATGCTAATTGGTCATTTAAACAATGGTTATCATTTCTAATTGTCTTTTCTTCTATTATATCACAGAAAATACTTAAATGAAATAAATATGGCTAGAATATTCTAACAACAGAGAAATTATTCTTTCTGATAAAATAAAAAGCATAACATTTTAGAATAATACAAGTACCTGGATCAAAAATTGTCTATACTTATTTAAAATATTACAGTCAAGTTTAACTATTTTTCAACAGAGTTACCATTTCTTTATTATTGGAGTGCTTACTGTTCAATTAATACATTTACAAACCATCTAGACTATTTTAAATGTTCACTTGTTCATTTAGAGAATTGGCAGTTCTGAATACCAAGGCTTTATTTATTTATTTATTTATTTATTTTATGGATGCAAGTTATACTTTCTCCATTATGGAATAAATGCTTTGTGATCTAAATTAATATAATAACTACTCTTCATACTACTTATTTAGAAATTTAACTTATGGAAGCTTCAAATCCTGTTGAATAATTAAATATACAAAATCTGCATATTCTTGTTTTACAAAGCTTTGTGGTATGTTATTTTTAATTATATGTTAAGTTTGGACAGCATTTTTTTATTTATGAGCAATAATAAAAAGAAATATAAAATCCAAGAGATGAAAATGTATCTTTACTTAGTTCCAATGAGCATTAAATTATATATATCTCTATCCTTCTGCCTCTGTGTTTACTTTAGGTACCAAAATATTTTTTCTCCTGTCCAAGTGTACATAGGTTTGTTTGGGGGATATCATGCCCATGTTTTCTCAACCATGAGGTGGCACTGTGACAATTAAAACAAAGTCATGCCTGGCTCATGTGGCTTTCATTATAGTAAGAGACTCATTTCTTCCAACTCTTAACAGTTATTAAACTTATGACAAAAATCCTATCTTGAGTATAAATCCCTAACTCTATAATACAAACAGCTTTCACCTATTCATGTGTGTGCGTGCATGCACGCACACACACACACACACACACACACACACACACACACACACACACACACAGAGGCTGAGCAGTGAGCAGGGAAATAAATGTGGGTGGAACCAGGAAGGCCATGTTTTCATGCAGTGGAATACCTACCTGGGAATGGTACTATTTGAGGGCATACCAAATAAAGAAATAATGAATAGGAAAAATGGTTACCAAAAAAGATGATTTATACTAATTGTTTAAACAAAACTAAAAAAAATTGAACAAGGAAACTATGAAAATGAGATGCTGCCCATAGTTCAATTTTTGGAGCTTGTGAATATGCATAGTACTGTATAAATGCATGTGTGGGCCCAGAGACTAAGTCACACCATAATGTATCATACTCTCTTTATATGCTTATAAGTTTGAGTTTTTATACAGACTTAAAACCATCTACTCTACTTCACAGAAAAAATGTTATTTTTAAGTCCTTGGAAGCATGAAAGATGACCAAATAAAGCACTTATTCTTAATAATAGAGACCATGGTGGGAAAACAACAAAAAAGGTTCTTTGTCTGTAGTAATAAGGCTATTCATAGATTATTGTAAATTCCCACAAAGCCATAAAAGCTTTCTTTGATAGTAACCTACTTAAAGTCTTTTAAGAATCTCAGGTTGTAAGTCCATATCTAAAGGCTATCCAGTCAGGTATGCCCAACATATAACCCATAGTCTGAATATGTCCCAGGATGGCTATAAATGGAATGCAACATGTTTAGATATCACAACAGCATGTTGCAATATCAAAAAAAAAAGGTTGGCTACCCATGCAAGAACTCAATCTCAACCTCCTTCCTCAGTCACAAAATTGAGTTTTTCATTACTGAAATTCTCTCCACTACTACTGTCAGAGTTAGTCTAGCACTTCCACATGAACTCCAGCTGAGGTTGCCACAACTGAGCAGAGTAGCCTGTCTCATCTCTAACGTGGATCCTGTGCAGAGCTAGGACTCTGGCATACAAATAAGGTTACCCATGTCTACTCCAGCACCACTGAATTATGTTCTATGCTGAAAAATTTAAGCCTTTGCCCACCCTGTTAATACTTCCAAAGTCTCCCATATTCTGCCTTTCCTGGCCATCATTGTCCGTCTTGGTTTGGCTGTTGTCTGCCAAGAAGCTTGAGCCTCCATCCTCTACTAGCAGTCTGTGCTCTGCTGCCCTGTCTTTCCATGTACTTTATTATACTATGAATTCAGTAAACCTATCTCAGTAGTATTGGTTCCCTTAGTACTTACCACAGAGCCTGACACAAGAATGCACTCATTGTAAGTACAATGAATAATTTAAAAAAAAAAAAAGTGAGGGGGGATTGGAAAGCTTGTTTTGCCAATTATCTATGGATTATTTCATGGACTAAAAATATGTGGGATACTTATAAAATAGTTTAATAAAGAGTTAGCTTTAAAACTATAAGCATGAAACTGATGGGAAAGACATACTACTGCACAGACAAGCACATGCTTGACCCAAATGAGCAGCCGGATTTATGAGGTGCTCTAGAATGTTCTCAGTCAGCTTGCCTCAAAGTAACAAGCATCAGTGTAGTAGTTGGAAATACTGACCATGCACTCCAGAATTTCCAATAAACCTCTCTATATTTGTGTAGAAAAGTAGGACCCTCCTGCTTCTGCCCAGATTGCCACTTATATCCAGGTTTTGTAAAATTCTGGTCTGCTTTTGTTGTTTGGTCTTTAATGAACAAGTCAACTACAGGCAGTTTTCTTTTGCACTTGTTTAATCTTATGCTTTATCATGTACTTTTGTTCACAGAGATTGCAGCACTAACAGCAAGAAGGGGATTTGACATGTCTATAGATGCCAGTTTGCAAGGGCATCTGAAAGGCAAAACTGTCTGTGAATTTGCCTTGGAAAAAAAAGTTGTGGATGGTTAGACATCATACTTAAAATCAAGGAGTTCATATTTACTTTGGTTCTGCCTCTTCATAGTGGTATGGTTTTACTGTTATTCAATCTCTCTAGACTACACTTCCTGCTCTACTCCCCTGTGCACTACTACTTCCTTTTCTCTCTTAACATTGTTAGAGAAACAGAAGACATATGCTAACTGCCCAAAGTGGTGAAGTGCCCACTCAGTGCTCAATAATTGTGTCTACCCTTGGTCATCATAAAAGGGTGTTGTGAGCCAGGCATGGTGATGGATACCTGTAATCCCAAAACTAAGAAAGCAGAAGCAAGAGACTCATGAGTTTGAGGCCACTCTGGGCTAGTCCAGCCTAAGTGGCAGAAGTAAGACCCTATCTTTAAAAATCAAAAAAGGAAAACAACTTGAAAGTAGGTTGCACAGACTTCTGGCTAACACCAAATGTAAGTTTAGTGAATACCTGTCTGACCGTCCTCCCTCCAAGCTGTAGCGCAGGTAATTCATCCCATCCAGGAACTGGCTGCTGGGCAGTGAGTCATCGCCTAGTTCTTTGAGATCCTCGGGCCTAAGGTATTCTCCCCCATCACCTGTCATCGTGTCATCACCTTGGGAGAATCAGAGAAAGATGGAGGAAGTTACTTGCTAAATGTCATATCAACTTCAAACTATGCTTCCAATATGAAATACACTCACATGAGCAGCTGGGATATGAGCAAAACACGGCACACCAGGTGGACACAGACACATGCAAATGACTAAAACTTAAAGTCAATATTGGTTCATTTTCCTATTATTTATCAAGAAGCAATAATTATATGAATTATACCTTTAATACCTGACAGTTTGCTTTCATCGCTGTATTTTTGTCATTAGCTTATTTATGACTTATATTGTCTAACTTAATGATTGTGGAATGTGTGGACCTCTTTATTTCTCATTGTAGTTTAGCAAGTTGTGCATAATCCATCATTAATAGAGCTTTCTTTTAATTGGTAATATATGAAAAATGACTATTTTTAATTTTATTTTACTTTTATTTATTCATTTGACAGAGAGAACAGGGGAAGGAGAGAAAGAAAGGGAGGGAGGGAGGGAGAAAATGGCCATACCAGGGCTTCCAACCACTGCAAATGAACTCCAGATGCATATGACACCTTGTGAATCTGGCTAATGTGGGTCCTGGGGAATCAAACCTGGGTCCTTTGGCTTTCCCGGCAAATGCATTAACTGCTAAGGCATCCCTCCAGTCCTATTTTTAATTATTAATATAATAATGGTATTTTACCAGATTAAATGTGTGTACTGGGGGTAAGACACACTAGAATAAAATGGAAACAATTTCTAAAATAAATTCCAAGAAAAGGACTGCCAAAATCCAGGCACAATCTGATCGATAGATAAGCCAAAATTATTTCAAACTTTTACTAGCATTTATGGGTTTTTGTGTATGCCATTTTTGTGAAAAAGTGATGGGCATGTTGAATGCAGAACAGCAACATAATGCAAGCTGTATATTATGATTCCTTGAGCAAATAGCCAACAGATTATCTAAAAATCAAAAGTAGGTTTGCATATTCACATTCACTTCACTCTGTTACCACACCCCTAAGAGCCCAATTTAGTCAAAATTTACTATTTACCTTTACAAATACCAAATCCCTAATACTACCCAAAGTAGAATATATTGCTTCTTCCCTGTGTCAACTTGTTTTTCCTAATTTTCCAATTCATACCACAGTCTCAGTAGCCAATGGGGTACTGGGAATAAAACCCACTCACTATAAGCTTCAATTTCTTCTTCCTTAATATCTATCAATACTTAATAAAGTAGGGTATGCATTTCAAATTTTCCTATTCCATTCATTTTTTCTTTTTCTCATGTCTTGATGAGGAGAGGGGTTATAAAGGTTAAAGGAAATGAGGGAGGAGAGAAAGCAGAGTCTAGCTGTTAAGACTCCATGTCTGATGGAGCAAGGCTCTACATTACATCTTGGCCTTATAGAAAATGTGAGGGGGGCTGGAGAGATGGCTTAGCGGTTAAGCGCTTGCCTGTGAAGCCTAAGGACCCCGGTTCGAGGCTCGGTTCCCCAGGTCCCACGTTAGCCAGATGCACAAGGGGGCGCATGTGTCTGGGGTTCGTTTGCAGAGGCTGGAAGTCCTGGCGTGCCCATTCTCTCTCTCTCCCTCTATCTGTCTTTCTCTCTGTGTCTGTCGCTCTCAAATAAATAAATAAATAAATAAAAATTTAAAAAAATAAAAAAAAAAAGAAAATGTGAGGGAACTATATGACCTCAGCCCTCAAGCCTACTTCTTTTAGGTAGATGGAGTCCTGTTACAAGTAGAAAGTAGGCCATTTGAACAGTACATTTCAAATACTATCTACCACTTCCTTATATTGGTGGCAAGCCAAGGCACAATTTGAAAACCTCTAATAATACTGACTTCATGATATAGTGGCTTTCTTTGGTGTTCCCCCTTGTTCTCTAAATTTTGAGGATGATTTCTATCACAGGTATTTTTCTATTGCTGATGTTATCAATGATTTTAAAAATATGGCTACAGAGTTTGGAAGACAACTTTGGTGGCCTTGGGAATATATCATGATTTCATGTTTATGACCCAATAAAGTGCATTTCTAGCTCTGGTGAGAGTATGCAGATCCTAATCAAATGTCATTAGGTGGAGAGGCACTTGTCTGGGAACAAATCTCACTGGTGCTGTATAAAAGTTCTCTTCAAGTTGTCTGAGTGATAGAAAGTATAATGCCTGCAGAAATTAGGAGGGGCTTTTCCAGTCCAGCTCCACTGGAGCCTCTGTCCTCTGGCCTTCTTAAATACCTATCTGCTGGATACTAGCTTCAGTCCCCTTAGTCTCTCATTCCCCATGGAGGTTTTTCCTTTCAACGGGTAAAACAACAACATTTCTTTTGCCAACATTACACCTTTATTTCATCTTCTGACTCCTCTTCCTTCTTCTCTATTAATCATACCCTGTTAATATTAATTAATTATACTAATTATCCAATTATTACAGAAACAACTTTCCTTAATTTCATTGATATGAATTGTTCCTGATCTTCCCTTACTGCTTTGAGTGTTTCTTCTCAGGCAACACTTGCCTGAAATAAAGATATTTCTACACAATCCTTCTTCTTATGTCCCATATTATACATCTTATTAAGAATTCAAGAGCTTCTTATATACAATTTAGGTTAAAATTTGCATTTATCCTAGACCTTTCTTACAACCTCTACATCCATCTTTAAATTGACTTCTAGACTCCTGCATCTGAATGCTCCATTAGTATCTCAGATTCATAAGTCAGAAATAGAATTCATCTGTGCTCACTTTACTCCCTGCCCACCTGCTTCTCCAAAGTCCTCAATATAAGGAAATGGTACATCTATCTCCTGGTGTCACGCCATAAGAGCTTGAGGGAAATGAAGTTTTGTTTCAAAATAATAATTTGGATTTAAAACTTTAGTTCTTGTTTGAGTTCTAATGGAGATAGAAAGAACATGGCATAATCTAACTTGTAAAAGAATAATTAAGCACTGACATGCTTGCTATTATCAACTTATTTGATATAAAACAAACACATCTATTTTCCTGCATCATATAATAGGCTTAATATGAGTTTCCTTATTTTTTATACCTGCTGTTACATATTTACTCACTTAATAGAAGATCACTCCCAGTTCTATGAGTTTGCCTGCTTTATGGTGTTCTCCAATTTTTTATTTTTTATTAGTTTGGTTTTTTGAGGTAGAGTCTCACTCTAGCCCAGGCTGACCTGGAATTCACTATGGAGTCTCAGGGTGGCCTCAAACTCACGGCGATCCTCCTACCTCTGCCTCTCAAGTGCTAGGATTATAGATGTGCACCACCACGCCCGGCTTTCCAATTTTTTTTCTCAACAATTTTGTGGCAACTCTTTCCTACTAGCTATAAGGTTTCAGTGTATTTCATATTTTAAAAATAAACCTGATGTTTGAATATATGGAAACTCAAGATTGTGCACTGAGAGTGTTATACTTAGCCTGGAAGGGGCTCTGTAGAACACAGGGTACAGGAACATGGAAATAAATTAAGATACAATGACATGCCCCCCCCATAATACATAACCCACAATCCCCATGGGGTTGACCTACATCCCCGATGAGGAAGGCCTCCTCAGAAAAGGGGCATGGAGGAGGGAAAGGATGGTACAAACATGTTTCTTACATACAAAATGTGTCCATATCTAATAATGTGTGTGTGTGTGTGTGTGTGTGTGTGTGTGTGTGTATATACATATGTATGTATATATATGTATATATATATGCATATATATATGTATATGTATATATATATATGTATGTATGTATGTATGTATGTATGTATTTATTTATTTATTTATTTATTTTACAATGATATCATCATAGATGTTCCCCTTCTTGGTGAGCTCTCATGATGCAAGGTAACAAGATGCCCTGAAATGCCTCTTTACCCCTTCCCTTGCTGTTGGGCCCTGAAAGGCCCAGGCGTGAGGTCTAGTGGAACTTCCTGAGCCTAGCTAAAGTTTGGCGACCTGTCTCTGGCCAGCTATGACTCAGCAAGATGCCTAATGGCTTCTGGCCTGCTACCTCCGCATGGCAATTGTAATTACCATTTCAATAGTTAAAGTTTACTATTGGCCCTTACCTCTTGCCCCATTCTAAAATCCCTGCCTTTGTCCCCAACATGATATAGGCAACTGCTCAGAGTAATAAAGCGAGTTGTTTCTGCATAGAAAAGACTCCCGACTCAGTGTGGTTTTTCTCTGGTGGCCAGGAGAGGTTTCTAAGTTGTCTGACGCTCATCATCCTCCTCAACCCCTAGGGAGGAACCAGCAGGCCTGGTCCTTCCCTCGTCACTACCTGAGCGGGAAGGAGCCCCACACCTTGCAAGAAAGTGTAATTCCTATTGAAAAACTGGGTAATGGGTTGAAATCTGACATGGGGACAATGTCAAGTGCACAACACAGAAGTGATTATGTCAAAGATGATAAATGGCATCTGATTATATCCACTCTTCTGTCATTTTGGAGTTCTCTTGGCTGTTCGGTCATGCTGTTTTAGAACACTAATGGAAGAGTGTGCATCAACCATTCATGGAGGAATAAATGTTATTAATACAGTATTTGTGACTTCTATTTGTTCAGGCACTTGTGTTGCATGGGTGTTGTAACACCTGAGCCCCACCTTAAGGTCACGGAGGTAAGTCAGCAGACAGAGAATCTAGAAGATATAAAGGACTGCATCTCTGCTTTGGTTAAGTCTGGACAGTACAATTCTTTTAGGATAAATTTTAATTTCAGTATCTTTATATTCCTTCCCATGTCTCTCTTTTAGAGCATTATTTAAACTATGACTGAGCAATTAATGCATTTAGATAGTGCCTCCATCACTTAACAACTGTGTGCCATTGAACAATTCTAGGTAAGATCTCTAAGCCTGAATGTCCTCACCTTCAGATAAGCCTTTCCTCATCTGAACAATACATGGTGCACGCATAGCCTTTGTCACATGGGTGCCAGCAGGATTAATGAGATGATACACTTGTCATCATAGATACTCAGTAAACACTTTCTCTTCCCTTAGATATCTTCTTCCTTCTAGTCATTTCCCAATATAAAATATTCCTGTGAGGGCTGGAGAGATGGCTTAGCGGTTAAGCGCTTGCCTGTGAAGCCTAAGGACCCCGGTTCGAGGCTCGGTTCCCCAGGTCCCACGTTAGCCAGATGCACAAGAGGGCGCACACGTCTGGAGTTCGTTTGCAGAGGCTGGAGGCCCTGGCACGCCCATTCTCTCTTTCTCCCTCTATCTGCCTTTCTCTCTGTGTCTGTCACTCTCAAATAAATAAATTAAAAATTAAAAAAAAATATTCCTGTGAATCAATGCTGGGTTAAACTATGTAAAAAAATATTCCCTTTCAATCACTAATTGACATCTTCAAATTATTCTGGTTTCTCTGGGTTCTTTAGCTACGAAATCAAACCCTCCACAATTGAGTCCCATATATCATTATATTGTGGCCAAACCAAATGACTGGATTATTTCACCTCTTGATGTCATTCTCTTACACTTTCCTACCCTGAGACACTCACATTGCTCCTTCTATACTCCATAAAGCCAAGCCATAGTCTGATTAATTCTCAGCAAATCCATTATGCTAGGTATCACTATCTCCAGATGTTGACAAGCAGGTATGAGCCACGGATGACATAGTGCCTTCAATTATAACATTTCCCTAAATTATCTCTCATATAAACTTGTGAAAGGCATGCCCGATATTCACCACTGACTTCCACATGGTCCCCATTATAATATCACATTCACTAGCTGTTCACTGGATTCATGGGAAGAAAATACTCATTGCTTTAAAACATAACAAATTAGCTGAGAAGGGATCTGTGCTTGGTTTGAATACTCTTTTGTCATTACCATTCAAGGATTGACTAATACCTTCCAAACACATGTGGTGGCACTGTGTCCACATGAACAATGGCAGATTCCATGACAACACTGCAATTATACAAAACATTAAAGGGCTGACAAGGCCAACTAACTAAATCTCTTTATTCTAATTCTTTGCAAGAAAAAACAACTGCACAACACAAATATATCTTTATATAAAAACTATTTTGCTTGAATTGCTTGCTGGAAATAAAATTGTATTGAGATTTTGGCGGGCTGGAGAAATGGCTTAGCAGTTAAGTGCTTGTCTGTGAAGCCTAAGCACCCGGGATCGAGGCTCAATTCCCCAGGACCCACATTAGCCAGATGCACAAGGGGGCGCACACGTCTGAAGTTCACTTGCAGTGGTGGCAGCCATGGCATGCCCATTCTCTCTCTCTCCCTTTGGCTATTTCTCCAAATAGAAAATTTCTTACCATAGGATATTCTTGATCACTAACAGGTATTCCTCTCAAATCAAAAGGTCTTATTATAAATAATTTTTAATGAACAACCGTTTGAATTTTAAAAGGCATGCAATGCTATAGCTATATCATTTTATGTAAATGGGAAAGATATGAGGTCATTAAATATAAATGCAATTTCTAGAAATTACATAGTAAATGTTATGAGCTTCTCAGCTAATGGGATCTTCTAACGATGAATTTTGTAAACAAAGAGTTGTTTTAAGATGAAATAATCAGTGCATCTGATTTATACACTTATATTTTCATGTAGTAAGTTGACTTTAAGGTGGTAAACACATGGATTCTGGAAACTTCTTGCTACATAGCATGTTTTATATTGTTCATTTTTTCCCTACATGCCAAATTCAGCCTGAATGGTTTTAAAGACTAATTTATTCCTCTATTCTTGACTATATTTTCAAACAAAATCACATTATAATTACTGATTTTAAAATGTTCGAATTAAAATGTACATATGTACTGGGTGTGGTGGTACACACCTTTAATCCCAGCAATGGGAGGCAGAGGTAGGAGGTTTGCCATGAGTTTGAGGCCACCCTAAGAGTACATAGTGAATTCCAGGTCAGCCTGGGCTAGAGTGAGACCCTACCTTGAAACACCAAAAAAAAAAAAAAAGTACATATGTCATACATTTTAGTTCTATATATACATATGTTTTGAGAAACAGAGTTCTGCTACATTGCTTATGCAGACCTTGAACGACTGGACTCAAGTGATCCTTCTGCATTATGCTCTTGAGTTTTATGACTACAGGCAAATGCTACCTACTATTCCTGGCTTCTAATTCAACATGTTATTTATTTAACACCCAAATTGTTTCTTCATCTGATGAGGATAACAATAGTATTCATGAGAAACAATCTTAGCTGATAGAAACTAATGAATTAGTTATTAACATGTTCATGTGGTCTCAGTGTCAACATAGCAAAGAATTCCTTGTCCTCTAAACTTGTATCCTATAAAAAGATACCTATCAGGGGAAATATTTATACAGTGTTCATCACATAAAAACTTACACTAGTAAACCTCAGTAATAAATGCTAAATCATTGCCAGCTAAATAATCTATGATTTTAAGCTTCCAAGTTAATAAAACCCACACCTCAAATACACACATATGCAATTTCATCCAAATTACACATGCTATTTCAAAAAACAAAACAAAACAAAACATTAGTATCAGCCACAATTTTCTAGGTATTAAGCCAGTTGTTTCTATCTAGTTAATAAAGATCAAAAGCAAAGACAAGCTTCCACTCCAAGTTCCTTGAATGATACCTGAGTCACTAAGTGCTTCCCCATCAATAAAATGGTCACCAAACTGTTTCAAAGCTGTACAATATACAAATAAGGATGAAAAAATGATTCTATAGAACAAAATATGGTACATGTCCTTTGAACAGCATTCCCCCAGACCCTTTGCCCAGCCCACTCAGCTCCTGGTACTCATCATTCTACTCTGTTTCATGTATACATGGATATTGAAAATTAGTTTTCAAATATTAGGACAGGACATAAAATTGTAGTAAAAGGCTATAAATGCTACCTTTGGCAATACTTTAAATTTATTTATAATCATGTGTTGATCTATCATTTGTCCATTCTTATCATAAATTCTCATACAAACTGACCCAACTCAATGCCTATTACCAATAATGAAGTAACAAACAGGTTCCAAATAAGGATTTACCAACGTAAAGTTTTACCTTATGATTTTATGTTGAAGAACTTAAATTTTCTATTTAATATTTTTCTATGGAAGTAATAAGCATTGAGCCTAGCACTATACTCTGCGGCAGTCATTTTTCAAAGATCCCCATTTTCCATGTGCATATACATGGCAAAAGCTGTTTCAGTCATGTACATTTGAACAACAGATATGTTGCTGAACCCTGGTTACATATTTTATGTGCTGTTTTGATGAAAATTCAAACTATGAAACAGACAAGTCAGCTGCTCTGGGAAAGCAGAAGAGTCCCATTTCTGTATCTGGTATGGTGTCCACCTCTGTCTCTGGCCAATCCTGGTACTCCTTTTCTTATATTGGTATTTAATAGATATAGAGTTTCTAGGAGAAAACAGGCTGACCAGATTTGCCTCCTCCGTTTAGTAAATATACCAAAGTAAATGTGAAGATTAGGCTTTACATGTTAGTTCCCTGTGTAGTAATATGAACGAGCCATAATTGACTTGATGAAACTCTTACCCTCTTCATCAGAAACATCAAGAACCTCAGTCATCGTCTCAGGAACATTTAACTTGTGTTTTTCTGTGATAGTCTGAAAAGACAAAAATCAGTCATATTCATGTGAAAAACAAAACATGAAGAGAATCACAGTGGAGGCCATACTTAATAACAGCAGCAAGCCCCAAACATGACATTGTACCCAAGTGTACAATATGGAAACACTGTCTTTCATGAAAACTCATTTGTTCTTTCAAAAGATAAGTGACCACTGACTCCAGTGAAGTTGTGCAAAAGGCTCATTATTTTGAGTTCTTGTTTGAAATATAACATCTTTAGTAATGGCATTAATAATTAGTCATATTGAGAAAGCAGATTAATGTTTTCAAGACTTCCCTAAAATGAACTAAGCAATGCTTCCAGAAAAGCTTTACAAAGAAGCAATGAACATATGCAATTTATTAGAAGCAAAGCCATTGGAAAGAAGCTGAAAACAATTGAGCCACATAAATTATATGGACAAAATCATGACACATCTCTTCTGGGGTAAGGGAATCAACAGTAGGGAATCAATCATCTTTATAGTCCTTCATAAACTACAGTTCTGGCTGGTTGCTAAGTTCCTTCCACAATAGCCTCTTGAGTTGTCAAATCCATTGCACTTCATTCCTGATGCATGATGTAAAGATAGAGTCCAGGGTCTGGAGACTGGCTGCCTGGCTAAATTCTAGCTTCATCACTTTAACTATGAGACCTCAGATGTTCCAGTAGCGTGGTTGTGCCTCAATTTCCTTATCTACAAAGCACAGAATAATGCTTTAGAAAAGTGTCATGAAGATTAAACAAAATAATGTGTGCAAGAGCTCTAAGAAAAGTACAGGACAAATGCTAGTATTTGATAATATTAGTTGGCATAATTTATCACTACAACTAAAAATTAAATTCATCTTGGAAATGAGGGCCTGAAAGCCTTTTAGTCACTCATGCACACATGAAGCTGCATACTAATCATATTCTCCATACACACAATGGTGAATTTTTTTAAATTATTTATTTATTTATTTGAGAGCGACAGACACAGAGAGAAAGACAGATAGAGGGAGAGAGAGAGAATGGGCACGCCAGGGCTTCCAGCCTCTGCAAACGAACTCCAGACGTGTGCGCCCCCTTGTGCATCTGGCTAACGTGGGACCTCGGGAACTGAGCCTCGAACCGGGGTCCTTAGGCTTCACAGGCAAGCGCTTAACCGCAAAGCCATCTCTCCAACCCCACAGTGAGTTTTTAGAGAAATAAGCCTTACAGAAACACAAATACATGATCTCACTAATTTATGGAATTAAAAAATCCAAATTATGGAAACAGAGTAGAATGATGAGTAACAGGAGCTGAGTGGGCTGGGCAAAGGGTCTGGGGGAGTGCTGTTCAAAGAACAAACAGGAGTTACTCAAAGATGTGGGACACAACGTGATGCCTGGCACAATAATAGCAACGTATATATGCTTAAAACTTACCAAGAAATTTTAAATGTTATCTTAAACACACACACACACCACACACACACACACACACACACAGAGAGAGAGAGAGAGAGAGAAAAGGTAAGTACATGAGGTGGTAGATATATTAGATTGTTTTAGCCACACTACATTGTAGTCACATATCAAAATATCATGTTATGCACTATAAGTAATGTGTGTCATTTTGTCAAGTTAAATAAATAAAACACACTATAAAAATGAATAAAACTCCAACTTTAAATAAATTTAAATATTAAACATGTGACTTTAAATATCACCTAAAAGTGACTGAGTCTCAAGTATATATGACTCTTGCACTGAAAGTGTATTAAGTGCATCAGTTGGTAGGTACTAGAGGTCTCGACAGAAGAGTAACATTGTCAGCTAAAGCACCAAAACACAAGGACTAGGTGGTCTAGATTCTGCTGTGTTGCCTCATGGGGATTCAAGACTTGTTTTGATGGCTATGATGACTCTCACTAATTCCTTTCCTTGAAAAACCAGTATAACCTTCACATATATTTACAAGACAATTGAATTGATTATTACAGTATTACTTGATATATATATAGCAGGCATGCAAAAGCCTTTTAGTGACCGTTTTCATCAGAACAAAACCAAACAAATTGGCTCAGAAAGCATGTATTTTGAGTGCTTGGTCACCAACTGATGGAAATCTTCGAGATGGGGCCTTGCTGAGTGAGGTGTGTTGTTGGGGTGGGCTTTGTGGGATGTTCCAGCCAGATCCCCCTTGCTAGAGATGAGCTCATTCTCCTGCTGGTGCTTTCTACCTGCTATAGAACACAGCTGTAATTAAATGATGATGTATTTCTCACCTGCTATAGAATCCAAGATCTTGTGGTCAACACTGGAACAAATCTAGTCTATATTGCACAAATATAAAAAGATAGAATTCTAGCATGCAGTGAGATTTTCATATGTGTGATGGTATGGGGAAAACAAAATAAAGCATAAGTCTGCTCTTACCATGCTGTTTTGAAAGTGGTATGCAGTATTTGGTCTGTTCTTTGAAAAAGAAAAGGTGAGATAAACTGACTCTCACTTAACCAGTCCCTTCCAGTCAGTTACTTCCTTCATTCACATACTTGTCAAGTCACCAAATGTGGGAGCCTGGCCATTATGCCACCTTCCAATGCCCATCCCCACTGGATACCATCAGGCGTCTTTTGGGCCAAACATACTTTTGTTTCCAAACATATGTATGGCAATCATGAATTTTTTTTTTTTCAAGAAATCCATCTTTTTTTTTTTTAATTTTTTTTTTATTTATTTATTTGAGAGCGATAGACACAGAGTGAAAGACAGATAGAGGGAGAGAGAGAGAATGGGCGCGCCAGGGCTTCCAGCCTCTGCAAACGAACTCCAGACGTGTGCACCCCCTTGTGCATCTGGCTAACGTGGGACCTGGGGAACCGAGCCTCGAACCGGGGTCCTTAGGCTTCACAGGCAAGTGCTTAACCGCTAAGCCATCTCTCCAGCCCAATCATGAATTTTAATAGAACTTTTAAATTGAATAATGATATTAAACATATAATTGCTTTTCTATAAAAACTAAGGTAAGTATCCTGGAAAATTAACAAAGGTTTGGGTCATGGCCCATGTGTGCTCAGATTCCTTCCACCATGTTTGGGACAGGCTCTCTTTTGTTGTTTGCTGCTGTCAACTCCAGACTAGCTAGTCTGTGACTCCCCTGACACAGAGATTCTCCTGATGGTACCTCCTATTTCCATAGCCATGTTGGGATTATAGATGCATATGCTGCTTGGCATCTGGCTTCGCATGTGTGCTGGGGGATTCTGGTTGACAGCCTTGTGAAGCAAGCACTGGTAAGCACTGAGAGATCTCCCCAGCTTTACAATGATATTTGTACAAGACAATTTAGCCATCTAGTCAAGGACCTTCATTCACAGAAATGACACTGGATCAAATGATGTCAAATGGCATTACCTGCACTTACTGCACTGACATTTTTATGGTTCCCTTAACAGATATGCTATCAGAGAAAATTTAGGATTTTGACTTTACAGGTTTATATGAATATGTGCATGTTCATGGGTGCATAGGTGCATATGTGTGCATATTCAATTGGAGCCCATAAGCCAACGTTGGATGTCATCTGCAGGATTTTCATCCACCTTCTTTGAGAAAGGGTGTCTCCTTGTCCTGGAACTAACCATTTAGGCTTGATTGACTGGCTAGTGAGCATCAGCAATTTTCCTGCCCCTACCTCCTCATCACTGATATTGCAGGCATGTGCCACCACACCAGCATTTTACATGGGTACAGGGGATCAAAGTCAAGTCCTCATGCTTGCAAGGCAAACACTTTATACCAACTGAGCTAATTCCCCAGCCCTACACTTTCCTAATTGCTTTTAAAAACCTTTCTCCAATGGTTAAATGATAGTATGCATAATATTTACATGTGGTTTTTTTTTTTTTTGTTTTGTTTTTGGTTTTTCGAGGTAGGGTCTCACTCTAGTTCAGACTGACCTGGAATTCACTATGTAGTCTCAGGCTGGCCTTGAACTCACAGCAATCCTCCTACCTCTGCCTCCCAAATGTTGGGATTAAAGGCATGCACCACCATGCCTGGCACATGTGATATTTTTATTTTAGTAACTTATGTCCTACTTACCAATAAGTATGTGCAACATAAAACATGACTTTAAAATTAGAAAAATAATAAAAATGGTTGATGATAGCTGATAGCTAGCTGATCGATGAGTACAGAGATGAGTCATGTCTCAGATTTTCCAAGCTGCCTTAGTAGACTGGGCCTGCTGGCTCCTGCTGCCAGAAATGTGTCCCCATCATTCTGATGGCTATTCTTATTCTGGCAGATATGCAGTGACTCCATCCTCAAGAGAATGCTACACTGTCCCTTCTTCCCTGCTGCGTCTTTCAAAGTAAAGTTAGGAAAGCCGAGGTTAAGGAAACAAACCATGTTTTCATGTCTCAGAAATCCCAGCAGCACTAGCATTTCCTTCCCACTGTTGTCTTGCTCTGCTCTCTTACAATGGTTTTATTCATACTTTGGGGTAAGAGTAGGGAAGGAAGAAAAGGGAAGTTTCTCTGATCAAAGAGAGCTCACACGCTGCTCAAACGGCCTATCAAATGAATCTAGCTGTTGAGATATTAGTGTTACTTGAAGGTATAATTCAACTACAACATGTAAACTGTAAGAATATCACCTTTATTTTTATGAATTTTCCCTAGTATTAAATACCTTGTATTATTTGTGATCTGTTAATATTTCCAAATTATTTATGGTAAATCTGTGGACTAGCAAATCATATTGAATATGATGTTTTCACTAAAATGAATAAAGGACATTGCTTTCTTGGATATTTTGTTGAAAATTATGCAAAAATAGTACTTTTTACAAAATCCATGGTTTGATTCAGGCGTCCCCCATAAACTCATGTGTTCCGACTGCTGAGTCCTTAGCTGGTTGCAATTTGGGTATTGAAGCCCACTGGAGGCAGTATATTTTTGGGGGTGGGCTTACAGCCAGCTTCCCCTTGCCAGTGTTTGGCACACTCTCCTGTTGTTGTTGTCCATCTGATGTTGGCCAGAAGATGATGTCCACTCTCTGCTCATGTCATCATTTTCCCCTGCCATCATGGAACCTTCCCTTGAGTCTCTAAGCCAAAATAAACCCTTTTCTTGTATAGGCTGTTCTTGATCAGGTGCTGATTGCAACAGTAACACCAGTATCCAGAGTGGGGTCTATGCTTCTAGGAACCTGATTCTGTGGTTTTGGCCTTTTGGAACTGATTTGTTGGGGAATGTGGGAAGATTTGAAATGTTGACCTAAGAAATGCCTTGTAGTGCTGTAAGTACAGCTTGCTGGACCATTCTGGTTAGAGCTGAAAGACCTGAATGCAGTAAAAACTATGGACTGTGAGGTTTGGATTATGATGAGGGAGAAAGAGCTTGTCCAGACTGGGCTAAAGCAGTTTGTTTGTGATGCTTGCTGTGATGCCTGTGCCCTGAGAACCTATGCAAGGCTGAACTGGTGTAAGCAGAGGAATATGGCACATTAAAAAAAAAAAAAAAAAAAAAAAAAAGGAAAGCTTTGGGCCAAAACTCCTTCACTTTCAACTGTAATTGTTTGAGAGATTACAACCATTGAGATTGGCCCAACTAATCTGCACTGGGACAATGAAAAGATGAAGACTGTTTTGAAGTAAGGGGCCTGGATGCTAAAGTAGTGTTCTGTTCTTCAAAGTCTGCTTTATTCCCCCCATGATTAACAAATTGGTAACCCACCTATGGAACTATGAAGAATAACAAATACAGGAAAGAGAAGGTCATTGAATTTGCAAAACAGTTTTGTTTTTGGAAATGGCTATGGGCAATGTGGAGTGGGTTTACTGGATTATTGCATGGAGGCCCATTGGAGCCACATGAATGAATCGTGGGTTACAGTGAAGACCCAGTGGAAATGCCAGGACTATGTGATGGCTACCAAGGAGAGCTGCCAACACCAGATAAAGTTTTCTGGGACTGAGAGTAGCCTAGCTGGAGGGGAAGAATTGGAACTCCAGAGGCTGGTTAGAATTATTGGACTTAGGGACTTGTCACTGGTTAGAATGTCAGACTTGGAGTTACAGAATTTGATGTTTGCCCTGTTTGGTTTAAATTTTGTATTGGTTCAATTTTCCCTTGTTATGCCCAATGACATCTTTGGTAGTGTGAATGTTTATTCTGTGCCATTATATTTTGGGTTTTTTTTTTTTTTTTGGTATTATGGCTCAGCTAAAAGACCTTGGATTATGGGGATATTTGAACATCACTGGAATTGATAAAAACTATGGGGACTTTTAAAGTTGGGCTGAATGTAGTTGCATTTTACATCATAGATGGTTATCAGTTTATGGGGCTAGGGTGGAATGTGGTGGTTTGATTCAGGTGTCCTCCATAAATTCATGTGTGTTGAATGCTAGGTTCTCAGATAGTTACAATTTGGGAATTGATGCCTCCTGGAGGCAGTACATTACTGGGGGTGGGCATAATGGTATTATAGCCAGTTTCCCTTTGCCAGTGTTTGGCACACTCTCATGTCACTATTGTCTGACTGATGTTGGTGAGGGGGTGAGATCTACCCTCTCACTGCTTATGCCATTGTTTTCCCTGCCATCATGGAACTTCCCCTTGAGTCTGTAAGTCAAAATAAACTGTTTTCTCTCACAAGATGCCCTTGGTTGGGTGCTTTTTACTAGCAACTAGAAACTGACTGCAACATATGCTAATTTTCAGTGAACCCAAGATTAATTATGTTAGAATGGTTAAGAAGGTGAGCTTTGAATTCCAACAACCTAAATGGGATTCCGAGGTCTGTCCTCCACATCTGCATAGTCCTTTTTAATAGTTATTTTAAATGTCATGAATAACACATACAAGACTTCCATAATAGAAAAGAAAGACTCATCTTTCAAATCCTTCTCCCCAAATTCAGGGTCACCAGACAAACTTACAACTCTGTAGGAAGCCAACTCAGAGGAGCAGAAAGAAAAGACGAGCAGAATAACCAAAGAGCCACCAGAAGGATCCCTTTAGGTAAAGGGCTGCTTGTGTCTTTACCATGGATGCTGGCTTCTTCAACTGGCTAAAAGCAAGAATTCTCTTATGGCCTACATATAGTTTATTAACTTCTCACCTAGGAATTTGAATTCTGAAAATAATAGATTTTTTTCAAAAACACTATATTCATCAGGAAAATATAGAAAACAACAATTACAATGAAAAATAAGTAAGTAAAAAGCAAAAATCTTACAGAAGGTACTAAAACTGCTCCTAACTATAAAATTTCTGACAAGGTACTAGAGAACTAACTGAGAGAAATTAAATTAGAATATTTAAAGACAAATTAATGAATGCAGTTCCTCCTGTTTTAAAATACACTAGGCTATCTTTAAAATAATTTGGTCTAAATAATAGGAACATGAGCTCTCAGAACTGGACATGTAAGTTTCAGTGTTGTTGATGGAGAAGAAGGATTTACTTCCTTTGGATCATAACCGCCATCCTCCACTCTTACTACACCTGTGGGTCCAATGATACTCTTCGGTACTTAGCGCAAAGTTGAACTCCAGTAACTAACAATGGGAAACGTTATTTAATGAAAGCAAGGCCAAAACAGACTCAAGCTTGCCACCTAGTGGTACCTCGGCAAAAACATAGATAACATGATTCCCACAGCATGGAAAAAGTAATAAAGTTGACAAAAAAGCATGCTGTCTAACAACACAGGTGATTGGCCCATCATACCACTAAAGGATGCATAGATTTGTGTGGTATACATTGTTCTCAAATCCCACAAAAGTACCATAGGTATAGAGAGCCTTACTGTGAAGATACAATATTCAGGAATAAAGACTAAAGAAATGGTGAACATCTGAGGAGGTAGACCTGCCAATCCTCACCTTAGCATTACACAATGTGAACATGTGTCAAAGCATCACATGCCCGCATAGCACACTGCATATGTCAATTATAGTTTTTAAGTACAATAAAATTTTAATTTTATAAAAGGATTCATCCATATATAGTGCTCCACAAATATGGTTCAAGACAATGACAAGGCTGTTTTCTCATATATAATTTATTAAGTCTATATTTTAAATCTTTCAAAATACTGTGGTGTATTACCTAAAGGAGACCATTTTGCTTGCAAAATAAAGCAGTGGTTTTGTCTCTCATCTATAAGGTTCATTGGATATTGTGCAGTTCTTTAATAATGCATGCCCCACTCTATTTAAAATTGCATGTCACACCAACTGTATTCCATCTACTCCACTGACTCTCAACAGGGACTTTCCTTTAGCCTATCAAGCAAAATTCCTTTCTTTCCCTCCTCTCTAGCAAAAGCCTCAAATGCTCTTAAATGCTATAAGCAGCATTCCTAGCTTGGGACATATACTAAAACATTATTCAGGTTCTTTTTTGCTCATTTGTAGCTTGTCTGTACAGAAGAGTTCATGTTTTACTGTTCTAACTTTCCACTCTACAAGGATCAGCTATAGAGCTGAAGTTCTTGGAGTCCATGCTTAAGCTAAAAGGCTAATAAGCAAACAGGCGCAACTACAACAGCATTTCTACATTCTTCCAGGAGTCTTCTCACAGGAGCCTCTGGGCTTCCCTCCTGCTGAGGATACAAGAGCTCCAGGCTCAAGACTGATAGGATTTGCTCTTCCAGACTTCCTCTGGCAAAAGCCAGGGAGCATTCATTGGTTGGTGCTACAGAACCACTATTCATTTTAAAGCAGTGAAACTCCAGTTTTAAGTGGGCACTAAGCATCTGCACTTTTCTTTCTGAATCAAAGGTCATCAGAACTAAGAGGGGAAAGAGAAGAGCTAAGGTGAATGGTCAGTGGGAGTGCACTGGGCCCAGGAAGGAGGCAGAGGTTCTCTGCTGCCCCTCCAGGCCAAGATCAAGTTGGCTGTGGGTGCTTTACCTCCCTGCCAGCAGTAGGTGTCACACTCAACTAGAGGAAAAGGCCGGAGGAGCCAGAAAAGAAAAAAAAAGAAAAGAAAAGTCACAGAAAAAGTATCCACCCATGTTACATGAAATTATGCTAAGTAAAACAAAAAAGGCAGGATCCCCTGTATTGGTTGTGTAAAAGCAATTACCTTTGTGAACTGAGTATATTCTACAATATATTCAACAAAAGAAGCTCAACATCAAAAGCTGCAAACATTGCAGAGTGGAAAGCGTATGTGGCGGGAAACCCAGGACAATGGACAGAAACTCATCAACCCTTGTACTCACTGTGGTCGTGGTGGTGACCTCCTCCGTCACAACCTTCAGAGTGTCCACCACGGAGATGTAGCCCAGACGCTTAGCAATCGCCAGGGCTGTGTTACCATTCTGAAGAGAGTGAGAGAGGGAAGGAGAGTGAGAATGAGAGGGAGGACTGCTTTGCAAGCCAATGAGATCACCCGTGGCTCGGCATGAGCCAGCATTTCCTTCCAAAACAAGACACAGCTTAGGAAAATCACTAGTTTTTACCATTACATCTAAATCTGTTTTTGTAACGTCTTTAGACTATAGCCCAGGTCACCATGGTAACACAACTAGCTTGCATCTGCCTGCTCTTTTTAATAAATACTTGATGCCTTCCCCCTGAGGTTGTTAAACAGCTGCACATACTGCACTGGTTTCAGGAAAGTACCTCTTGAATCGAAGCTGATGTTGGCCCAAACTATTAGGGGGTACCGGGGACACTTACTCTCACCAGAAGTCAGGCATCCGCTGCAGGTAAGATGTTACCATAGAGACAAAGTAACAGATTTAGCTACAGTTGTGCAGGAGCTCCTGGCTCAGCAAAATCACGCGGGCCAGCAATACTAGCAGTGTCCAGTGGGGCCCCCGGGGAGCAGGGATTGTTTCACTGCACTACTTCGTTTACATTTCAATGGCTCTACATCCCAAAGAGCTCCCTCTAAGCCAGCAGCTCAGAAACTGAGCTCCCCTCTGCAGGCGGGATGGGGGGGAGGAGATCTAGCTCACATCTGAGAGCCAGCTGTAAGCAGAGGCATCCAGCCAGCAGTCAGAGCAGAGGGGCCCCTCTCCAGAGAGCCAACTGTTCTCCTTCCTGCAAGCACTCCAGAGAAGTTGCAGTGGCTTCTAGAAAGGTTTACCCAAAATGAGGGGCTTTCCTCATCCCAGGAGCTTTGATAAGTAGTACTTTTCACAACTTCACTCTGACAACAAGACGTCAGGACTAGAGAGGAGAAGGAACGATGTGTGAGAAGGGCTCTGATAGCCGCTTACCGCAGTGGTGGCATTGGGCTTTGCCCCATGCTGGAGAAGGACGTTGATGATGTGGGTGTGGCCCTGCTGTGCAGCCTGGTGCAGAGGTGTGTAGCCATTCTGTGGACCATGGTGGCACCCACATCGATTTGCAGAGGGTGAAGAAAATGAGGTTATTCTTTTTCAGTTTCCTAATCTTTATTAACAACAATCCCATCAAGGTCTTCTGGTTTTATTTAGAGCCCAGTTTTCCCAGCAACCCATTTCTCAGCAGCTAACACTCCCTCACACCTTCTGGTGTGCTAAACAAGATGTGAGTGGCTTATGAAACACAAGATAAATAAACTCCAAATTAGAGCTATTATTATGTTTTATCCATTTGCCATTTAAAATGATTATGGGAAGAGTTTTTAAATGGGAAAGGTCATTATTTCTGTCCTATAAAATAGGAAGTTATGGGAACCTGACTTCTAACTGGAGGCTACAGAGGGTCACACATGCCACTCACTGTCAGTTCACAAAACTTTTCTAAAACTGTACCCTTTGCTTAGCTTCACAGGTTCTAAACCAATGAAAGGAAATCTATGTCTTATGCTTACTTCAAGAGGAAGTAAGGCATAGACAAGTACAAGTGTACACTAAGAGAAGACTTCATTAGAAACCCAGTGGCCTGTCCCAGTGAAACATGACTTTAAAACCCAGGATTTGACATTGTGGTCTAAACTTTCACACAAATGAAAGCTCTATGGTCAATGACTTGGGAAAGAAAATGATGCTAAGTTTATTGTGAGGCCAGTCTTGTACAAAATTATAGAGGGTGGCAGTATGTGTGAGAATATTAAGGGATTCTGTAAACTAAAGTTCCCAGAAAAGCACGGTATCTGCTGCACCTACTTCTAACAAGGATGACAAGATTAATAAAACTCCTGTAATCACAGAGAGAAAGGATGCTGCAAGGTCAGAGACTAATTAATTACCTAGGACTGTCTTCTGCCCCTTAATAGCAATTTGTTGCCCATCCCTGTGTCTGACCTAACATCCTGGTGACTATCAGTTGATCAGGTGTGATCCTTTTTGGAATGTAAGAATAGACACCCAGCTTCTGCCAACCCAAAGGCCAAGAATGTCATCAGATAGCATCTGAGGCCCATAGTGGAGATTCCCCCGCTTTGCTATAACCTGTCTACCTGATGTTCAGCCAACATATTTGAAAAGTACCTTGACTTGTGACTTTTTGTTTTGTTCTGTAACTATAAAACCTTCATGAAATTGTTAACACATTGGAACATGTACTTGGGGTAACCTAACTCTCTGTCCTGGACCATGGTCACTCATATTTAGCCAGGAAAATGTACCTTGGGCCTGATTTAATATAATCTTTCTCCGAGGCCGTGGTGAGAACATTCACTGGAAGTTTAAGCAACTCTAAAACCTTTAGTTGAGCATCCAGCTGAAGCTAATGTCACTATCCTAGGCCCTCTACAAGTTAATGACCTGCAAGTCTGGATACCTCAGTGCAGTGTGACAGTGTTTCACTCAAATTTTAAGCAACTAATGATTCTAAAGAAAACAAGTTTACTTTTCTAAATCTTTTATGGCAAGTTTTTTATTGTCATGACTAGTGAGGAATAAGGATAGCATACATGTTTGTATGTTCTAAACAATGAAACAATTCTTTTTTGTTTAAATTTATTTATTCGCAAGCAGAGAGAGACAGGGAGAGAGAAGAGACACATACACAGAGAGAAGGGCAAGTGAGGACTTCCAGCCACTGCAAATGAACTCCAGACACAGGTGCCACTGGTGCATCTGGCTTATGTAGGTCCTGGGGAGCCAAACGTGAGTCCTTTGGCTTTGCAAAAAACCAACGTAACTGCCAAACCATCACTCCAGCCCGAAACAATTCTTTAGTAAATATGTTTCACATAAAATATCAAGAAAAAAAAAACCACAATTCCTTCCCAAAAGATGTCTAGTCCACTAAAATATATGCTCCCAAATGCAACAATACAAGCTATACAGTTCACTTATTTAAAACAAAATCAGGCTGGAGAGATGGTTTAGCAGTTAAGGCACCTGCCAGCAAAGCCAAAGGACCCAGGTTTGATTCCCCAGGACCCATGCAAAGCCAGATGCAGAAGGTAGTGGATGTATCTGGAGTTCATTTTGCAGTAGCTAGGGGCCGTTATGACCATTCTCTCTCTCTGCCTCTTTCTCTCTCAAATAAATAAGTACATAGATTTTTTTTAATCCCAAAATGTGGAAATGAGATTTTTTTCTCTTATCAAATGTCCATCTGATTTAGATATAATCCCACAGTGGCCATTTCTATTATCTAGACAATATAGTGTTTGCTTTCACAATATTAAAACCATCTCAGTGACCAAGTATCTATAAAAAAATATAGCAAGCATTTTCAAGCTTTGCCAGTGCTCCACAGCATTGATGCATCTGTCCTTTTAGTCTTTCCTGGATTGTGTACATGGACGTGTGCTCAGAGCTAAAGTCAAAAAGTCGTGTGAAAGGTTTTAAATAACCAACAGAAAATTCCATGAGATTTGAAGAATTCGGTGAAAAAAAACAGAGAACACCTACTCTTGCTTTGTAGGGTTGGATTATGAATTTGAATCCCAAATATTATAGTGTTATTTAGAGTTGCAAAATTTGTTTTAGATTGGCTTATGAATATGCTTATGTATATAAATCATTTTGTTTCTGCTTCTAAGATGTTAAAAGAAACATTGATTTAGAAAATTTCTATGAATTTCTAATTAGTAGTATCTTAAATGATGGCTTTGAAAACTTCTGAACTTTTAAATATGCTCAGACTAATTTACTTATGCCCACCCACATAGATGCAATTAGGAATTTATGATATGTGAACTCAAAATCACAACATACAAATATTTCTTTGGGTCAAAGATTATGATGCTGAAAAGTAACACTACACATTACCAGAAGTGGTTATGTCAAACATTTCTCTTGGTCCAATTTGAGTGCATTAACCTGTGGGGTGATGTCCAACTGGACCCTCCTCTTATAACTGGGAAGGACTGTTAGGAGCCAGTCAGCTCTGAGATACCTTTGAGAACCTTTAGCCCAGACTTTTCACTATTTTGCTACACTGAGCATTACGACATGAAGTTTCTAAAGGGACAGCCTTTTGAAAAATGAAAGACATGCTGTCCAAGCTATTTCCATAGGTGGAGATGAGAGGCCTGGGGGATGTAGCCCAGGCCCTGCCAAGGCTCTATAACAAGGTAAAGGAAATCTGGCAAAATATCAGGATGATCTACTGAGATCTGTTATACACTACGGTAAACTGTTAAATCAAAGTCAACCATTTTAGCTTGGTAACAGTTCAGAAGCTGACCTACATTGCTGTCATACAGTATCAACAGAAAAAAAAAAAAGCCAAACAACTGCAAAATGATACTGGTCCTTCAAAATCCCTTTCAAATAAATAAAAAGCAAAATAAAGTATTTAAAAAAAAACCTCTGCTTGTAAATATGTAGATCTATCTAGACTGCTCCAGTGCTGAATGTTTTTGCTCAGAGAAGAAGAGTGAGTGCATTACATAGTATACCTTGGTTTTTGCATTAACGTTCGCTCCTTGTTTCAGAAGAAAGTTGACCATTTTCACATTGCCATAGTGACAGGCCACAATTAAAGGGGTGTAACCAAGCTGTGAATGACAAATAAATCACAATGTAAAAATGTTACTATTCTAGTACTTAAAGGGAAAGGAGCTAGGTGGAGTTTTAGTTATAGAATGGGCAAGAATTCAATTTTATTGTATAAATACTACTTTGCACACAGCATTAAGTATCCATATAATGCTAAGAGCACATTCCAGACCACATGCAAATTTATATCAGAAAGGGAGGTCAGGCACATATGTGACTTAACTTGGAGAAAAGAACTAAGAGAACAGAACAAATGATAGGCTCGTGAACAGAGGAGGAAGACAACTCAGGCAGGATGATCAGGAAGAGATGGAGGGAAGGTATGGCTATGGTAGACTTAAAGAATGGGTAATTTAGTATCATAGACAGGGACAAAGTACTTCAAGACAAAAAAGGATATGGAGAAGAACCAAGGACAAAAGGAAGCAACAAGTCATTTTACACTAACTAAGCAAGGGAGAGGGTGGATGGAAGCCCAGAAAATTATTGTCTCCTTGTCTGCTTGTACTTGATTCCCATAGCAGCAGGGAACAGAAAAGCACTGCAGTTCTGTTAACAGGAAAAAGTTTGCATTCTACAATGGACTTTTGAGAAGGGGAGACCTGAACATGGGCTATCCCAAATGAGGCCTCACACAATGGTTCAACGCTGAGAGTGAGCTGTTTTACCTTTGTATGAGCATCCTGGTCAGCCCCGTGCTTGGTAAGAATATCTGCAACATTTACTTTATCTTCCTGGGCTGCAAGGTGTAAGGATGTGAGTCCACTCTGTAGAGAGAATGGAGACCAATGTCTTCTTCAATCACTTTCCACCTTATTAATGGAGAAGATCTCTCATGGAAGTCAGAGCTCACCAATGTGTCTGGATTTAGTTTGCCAGCTTACTCCAGAAATCATGTCTCTGCCTCCCAAGTGCTAGGATTATAGGCAGACCGCTACACCTGCCTATTTCTATGGATGCCAGGGATCTGAATTCAGGTCCTCACATTTTTGCATGACTAGTGTTTTACATAGTGAGCCATCTCCCCATCCCAGTGTATTTGGTATTCATGGTGAGAGTCTTTAAACTAACTCAGCTGAGAAGCTTCCAAGCAATATTTATTTGAAACACATTTGTGCCTCAGGCTGAATCTACTTATTTACTTAAATAATTGATCAAACATTGCTGAAACTTTATAAATTTAGCAATACTCTATATTTTATTAATAAAGCATTATGCCAATGTTTAAAAATATACTGAATTATAGGAAAACAGTTCAGAATAATTTTTCTCAGCAATCAAAAGTTTACTTTTAGAGGCATGGGGAATGTTCTTTATATGTTTTTTTTTTTTTTCATTTATTTGTGTGTGGGGGCGTAATGTGTGGCAGTGACTAGAAAACTTTGAGGTATCTGTGCTCCACCTTCTTAGAAGCAGCTTTTCTTGCCATTGCACATGAGAGAACTTACAGGAATATCAGACTAAGTGGCCCAGGAGCTTGCCTCTACTTCCCATTGTCATGGGTACACTGGGAGCACAGATGCATGCATCTGACTTAAATTAGTGCTGGGGAACTTAACCCACCTTCCGTATTTCCAAGCAGGTGCATTTAAGTGCTGAGCCACTTCCCCATCCCTACATGTTCAAATGTTTAACAGTTACCCTATCATTTATATAGTGCCATAAACTGATTTCTTTGTTAAAACAGTATGATTTCCTCAAATACATTAGTAGACACTACAATTGTTCTTATTAGTCTATAGTATATGGAGACTAAATAGGGAATCTAGTCTCAGCTCTTCCTGAAAAAAAAAAAAAATCACTTCAAGATTATGTAGTTCTTGATTTTAATTGTTCTCAAACAGAAAAAGAATATATGTACTTTTCAAATGTAATGAGAAAATGTATCATTGCTTTTGCTTTTTGAACTAGTTTTATACTTCAATTACCTTATATAAGACCAACCCATAAGCAAGTTAAAACTTATTTTTTTTTCCTTGAGATAGAATTTTGTAGGCCAAGATGGCATCTAATTCAAGATCCTCCTGCCTTAGCTTCTCAAAGCTGGATTTTACAGATGTTTGCCACATTGCTTAGACAAAATGATACTTTCCAAAGGAAGATGTATGTACCAAGTGATCATCCAGATACAGCTGAACAAATTCATGAAAGATTTCCATTAGCAGAAAATACATCATTGCCATTATTTTTAGGATACTATGTAAATGAAATACTGAAATAATTGTCATAAAGAAAATGTAATCATTTTCTAACTCAAAATTGAGTATTTCCCCCATTGTTGAGTGTTTAACTAGTGTTTGCTGGCTGCCTCTTAAAATTCTCTGAATGTGACTAACATATTTAAAAATGACTATGTCAAGGATGACAAAGTAAACTGATTCCAGTTATGCAGCTATTGCTTTATAAATAAAAATAACATCATTAGAACCATATGATCAATTTCATGAGCTTTCATGAATTTCATGAACATAAATTTTAAACACATGCAAAATTATATTCATTTTTAAATGAACTTCTACTTATTTTCAAATGAATATTTGTTTGCATAGAAGTCAAAGATATGTACGCCCCCTTCATAGACTGATGTTAAATGAAATATTCTATAACTTCAATTGCATAAATGACTTCTTGAATAGAATGACTTCAATCACCACAAGAAAGTCCATGGCCCAGACTTTAATGACTTAATATCTGGCTAATATTAAATCTCACTATTAGGCTTAATATTCATTCTTGATACAATGAAGTTTGGGTTTTCCCTTTTTTAAAAAAAGAATATAACAAGCTCCATGCTATGGTTCTTCTGGTATAATGTGTTCCCCCCAAAAAGTTCAGGTGCTGGAAATTTAGCCTCTAAATCCACTTGTTGATGATACTTGAAGTTGGAGCCTTTAGGAGAGAACTGGAATTCTGAGAGTCCATGTGAGTAAAGGACCCATGATGCCATCAGTGGCTTTACATGAAGAGGAAGAAAGACCTAATCCCCCTTGCTTTCTGTTTTTAAATAGGAAATGCCCTCCACCATGCCATGATGCAGCAGGTAGACCTTACTCATATGCCACACAGGCTAGTGTCAGGCTGTCAGACTTTTCAGTCTTCTGTACCAAGAACCACTTCAAATCTTATTCTTTATACATTTCCTACTCCCTGATAATTTGTTATAGCAACAGAAAATGGGCTGAGGTATCATTCTTTTGAGAAGATCCCATGAAGGCTTTTGATTAAAAAAAAAACAAGGTATCTAGGGATGAAGGATATATTGGAATATTTCTGTGTGACAAATATTCTGGCCACAACTTTAAAGGCTTTGGGGCAATCCACCTGCATCATAGCTCTTTCTAAAGACTGCATGCTGTGTAACCTCTCTGCAAATGTTATTAAAACTGATTTATATGCAATACCCCAAATGCATCAGTTACTGCATCAGTCAAACATAGACAACACAGTACTTCTGATTTTGTAGAAAATCAGTAGAAGCTTAATTTTTCTTAACCTAAATCACAAAAAGCACCAAGAGAGTTAAATGATAAATTATCTCATAAACACAGACTCCATTGTTCAGCTTAGCAGCTGCCCCAGGCTGATGTATGAAGGTCAACTTCCCCTTATAGCTTTACTATTGTTTTATTAGAATTAATATGGCTGTTGGCAAATGCTATCCTACCAAATTTACTATGAGGCATTATTTTAAAAGGGATTTTCTGACTACTACCATAGCATAGCTGTCACCCAACCTAGGCTGAAGTTGGCTTGGGTGGATGACGTGGTATTGCACTTGGGCTTGCTAGCTTAGATGCAGCTATTGGAACCAAACTTCAAATGGAACCACTATCTTTCTGCCTTTCTCCCTACCTCCTTACTCAATTCTTTCTCTCTCTCTCTTGAATTTGCCATTAAGACCAGCAGAAATGAGGGCGATGTGAGCTGACTGTTTGAACAACAGTGATGCTCATTTAGGGACAATGAAATAGTCTCTTAAGATGCTCACCCCACACTGAGGCAAGGCTAAGCAGGCAGGCTTAGAGAAAAAGGAGAATGAAGCTGACTTGAGGAGAAAGATCAAAACACAAAGGTAGCCACAGTTGTAGAAAATCTCAGAGAGCAAACCCCATTCTTCTCATGCATGCTTTCCTAGTTCCTTGTAAGCTTACCTCCCTTCCTAGGGGTCTCTGATAAAGTCTTGTTGCTCATGAACACATCTCTAGTTTTTGCCCCTACTTCTTTTTGACTGGTTTCTCATCACAGTCCTCTAGAAGAATTAACTGAAGCCAGAGTCAGGAAGATTACCTTGGTTGACGTGTGGATATTGGCTCCTTTCTCCAGAAGCAAGGTGACCATATCTGTGTGGCCCTCTTGTGAGGCCAGATGGAGCGGGGTTACTCCTTGCTTTGTCACTATGTTAGTCTCAGCTCCATAGTTCAGGAGTGTGGAAGCTATCTGCATCTGATTCTTCTTGGCAGCAATATGCAAAGGAGTGTAGCCATTCTAAAACAGAAGCAAAAAGACACAAAATGTGTGTAGACATATAACATATAATATATAAATTTATATATTATGCACATTTTAGAAAGAGAAAGCTTAGAAATTGCTGATATAAATAATGAAAAGAGATCAAGAGTTTGAAAAATTCTAATGAAGTGAAATCAGCAGAAAAGTCAAATTTGAGATGATAATCCAAATTCTTACCTATGGCAAGTTTTCATACAATCATACCCAATCTTGGCAACCAAGGTCCACAGGCACCCCATTATACAAACATAGGCACAAAAGCACCAAAGTTGAAAGATTCCTTATAACTGAATTCTTTCCCAAATAGCAACAGAAAATAAGGCAGGATCCTCTTCTATATGATTGTCATTTAAACACCTGGTGGTAGAGTTCATATCTCCATTTGGTCTTCTCTTTTCCAGGCTAAGCATGTAATTCCTTCAACTATTCCTGACAGAAGTACTGTTCCTTGACTGAGTTCTATAAAGGGTGTCCTTTTCTGAGTTGATTACAGCATTTGAATTGTGTGGTTACCCAGCACTGAACATCAGATATAGCTCTAGTCATACAGAACAAAATGCTTATTTCTATGGCCTTGTTATAATAGTTCTACTCATATGCTTCTAAATGGATTTTGCTTCTCACTCATGAGATGAGGTGGACACTGCTTGATGAAGGAATGTCAAGGAGAACGTGACATGATGCTGACTATTATGGGATTGCTCTGCATGGAAAAGATATTAAATAACAAAATGGACTTCTGTTAATCCTGTGGTCACTTTGGACCTGGGATCTCCACTAGTGCACAACCTGCTACCTCACAACATGAAGTGACTGGCTTTATGAGGGAATAACGGAGTGACCCAGAAGAGCTCGTACTTGCTTCGAAGAGGCAAACTATAAAACTTCCTACTTAGTTAAGAGAATGTAAAAAAGCAGAAAAGCAAAATCATTGGAAATAGTGTGATTCTGGAACATAATATTGTTTTCTTTCCTTTTCTTCATCAAATCTTGTACAATTTTTCATGAACAGCATGTAACAAAAATTAAAAACAAAAGAAAATAGTAGCTTTGCCAGTGAAGGAGACATGCTGAAAGTACACGTGCTTCTTGTGGTATTTTGAGAACATGCCATTTTCTTAAATTCAACTATAAAGTATAGCAAAACTAAAAGGCATTTGTGACAATTAAATCTTTTTGCACCATCATCAAATCCTTAAATAGCCCTACATTTTACCCTATTCCTTGTTTTCCAAGAAACAAATGAATATCTTTGTTTGTTTCTTTGTTTTTCAAGCCAGGGTCTCACTCTAGCCCTGGTCTTGAACTCATAATGATCCAACCACTTCAGCCTTCCAAGTCCATGCACCACCACACTTGGCTAGAGTACAGGTTTGTGTGTGTGTGTGTGTGTGTGTGTGTGTGTAGTTTTTCAAGGTAGGGTCTCAATCTAGCCCAGGCTGACCTGGAATTCACTATGTAGTCTCAGGGTGGCCTCGAACTCAAGGTAATCCTACCTCCTCCTCCCAAGTGCTGGGATTAAAGGTGTGAGCCACCACTCCTGGCTAGAGTATACTTTTACATAGTGCCCAATTTTATTACATGGAAAGAATATAAAAAAAAAAACGTATGAACATGTATGTACATATTTATATATGATAACTCTCCCTCCAATGCTTTGAAGCACATTGGAGCTAGTGGTCAAGATAGTCAGATCTAAAATTCTTCTGCCTGAGTGAAAGCCAGCACTTAGAATTGACTACATGCGTGACTCCAGACAAATCGGCTTGTTACAATCTTACTTTCTCATCTGTAAAATAGACATCATTATAATACCAGTCTCATAGGATGACTATGAGACTAAATGAAATTTTGCATGTTAAGTCCTAAGCAGTGTTTGGCATACATATACCAGTTGTTTCATTATTAACATAGCATTAATGTTTTCCCAACCCAATTTATACTGTTATATATTTTCACAAAATGTTTGCTCAAGAGCAAACAATTTAGTGATAACTTGATGTATTATGTGACATCCATATATATTTTCAGCATTTCATATGTGATTGGCTTAGCAGGAGCTGTGTTTGGAAGTAGTGTTATACATTCACTGAGAGGTACTGGCAGTCCAACGACTTACTTGAAAGGACCTACACCATAGTGAACACAGCTAAACACTTCAAAGGGCAAAGCATTATGAGTCTTTCATACAGCATCCCAGTGAGAAGTTTAAAGTGATAAAAATGAGAATAAAAAGACATGCTTTACGGGCAAAAATGAAAAACTTATCATTCTTTTCTGTTCATACTTCTAAAATTCAGCTGATTGAATGCTGGCAATATGATTAGTTTCCACTGGCTTATATGCACACCCTCTTAATATCTGCTGGCTCTAATATCTTACAAGGGTTTGGAGAAGCAATTGGTAGATACAAACACTACCAAAAGCTACTACTATTAAAACTCTGCAGTTATCCCATACCACGTACTGAAAGGGCAATCCCCATGTGCTCCCGGGTTATTGCTACTTGGTTTGCCTGCAGATTCTACACTATCCTCCTCACCTTCGCAGTGGCATGGGGGGAAGCACCCTTCTCCAGTAGCAGCAGCGCCACCTTCTGGTTGTCATAATGGGCAGCAACATGGAGCGGGGTAAGGCCGTTCTGTAAAGGGTTTGTTTAAGTTTCAGCATTAATACATTAGCGTTAGCTACTCTGAAGCTACCAGGATGCATGGACACTGTTATCAATTAAGTTCATGTTAATTAATTAATATAATCAATATAAAAAATAAACAAATATATAATAATTTTCATATTAGAAGCATAATGAAAATTGAAAATGATTGAGCTTACAATTAGCAAAGAGTAGCTTTATGGCCACAACAAATACAAGTCTAAAATGCTATGCAAGAAATATTCCATTGACATCACAAGGCTTCTTCTTAGTATGGAGAAGAAATGGACCCTGTTGTGATGACAATATATATTTGAGGCATAGCAAAAAAATACTTTCTGAATTGGTGTATAAAGGAAGGGTATGTATGTATGTATATATGGATGAATGGATGGATTACCACCAGGTCTATATGGCCTAGTTTTATCGTGTGCATTCATATTCTTTTCTGATGGGTGGCACAAATATCCTAATAGGCCTCCACACCTAGTAAGTCAACAGAGTTTTATAATTAAAATGGACTCCTTAAAAACCTTTACCTTCCCTGCAGAGTCTGCGGCAGCACGGCGTTGCAAGAGAAGTTTTGCCACATCCAGGCTTCCATACTTGGCTGCTACATGCAGTGGAGTAAAACCCTTCTAGAATGTGAAGAATAAATGTAAAATTTAGTACTTGCTTACTGACTACTAACAAAATCATTGTTAACATATTAAGCAAACACTTATGATTCTCCATTTGTAAAAATACTGGTAGCGAGAAGTTCATGAACCAGAGACATTAATAAAGACAAAGAATGAAATTTAACATTCAAAGGTTTAATAGACTGAACAAAATAAATTTTATTTGAAGGTCTTGAAGGCTGAAACCTGACCTTGTAGGTTTGGGATCATAAAATTCACGAATGTCCATAAGCTGGCCATGATCTGTGAATGGCAAAAACAGTACCCAGACAGCATCTGCCTTCTATTTCTGATAACCCTTTGTAGAACACCTTAATTCCACATTTATTTATTTAAGTGATAGAATATTTTAAGGGTTTTATTTTAAAAAGAGAATAATTATGTATGGTTCAGTTGACTTATATTTTCTGCAAAAGTGGCAAGATGAATGATATACAGAAGAAAAACATGCTTTTAAAAGGTTCCTCAAATCCTGACTTCTGTCCTCTTTCCCAGAAGATCCACAGTATCTAAAATATCAGTTTCTCTTGTAAAATATGCGATGTTGAGCTGATTAAGACCAGACTTTTAAATACACTGAAACTTTAAAGTGCATTAAAAGATGGCTAATCTACCATTTAGATTTACATAGCAAATGTCCGTGTGCCTAAATAATAGCCATGCTCTGCAACTAGCAGTGTGTTAGAATTACAGACAAGTCCCTTGACTGAAACTGAAGGGTAGCACAGATCCAACTCTTATGATTTCACATCCATTCTCCTGGCCAGACCCTTCAGCCATGTTCTTCCCTGGCTCTATACGGGGGAGTAGAAAAATTCGGACACCAACCAAGGCCCAGAAAACATGGCAAACAAGCCTGCATTAAGTGTTGTTTAAACCCCCACCACAAATGCTGGCTCCTAAGAACCAGGATTGCCCTTTCTCAGTGTCACCAGACCTTATTTTTAATTAAGGTGACATTTTTCTTTCTACTTATTTTTTTTTAACATTTGGTATTAATAAGTTCCTGGAAGAGAGTAATTTGTCTGGCATTTTCCAAGTGTGGGACAAATGTAGGAAGCATTTCTTCCTCTGGCGTTAGGAAGGAGCCCACATTTGCTGTTCACACTCTGCTCCTTGCACCAAATGCACGCAAGGACCAGCTGATGCTAGCTGAGGATGAAGCAGAGTTCTGTGAGACAAATCGCATGAGCCAGAAGAAAAACTCTAGTCCTCGTCCTTTGTAGTCCCGCTGAAGTGATGATTAATTCCTTTATAATTTTGAAAACTTGAATTAGACACACGCCATAGAATTTCCACTATGGAAAGCCAGAAGCAGGGTGAGACGGCATTGCTTGAGTGAAGTGATCCCTTCTTTCCATGGGAATCTCATCAGGAGTTCCTCTCCCTCTGGTATTTATAAACACTTAAGCAGCTCTAATGACAGCGAATCATCTATTGTGCAGCCCTCCCCACTCACATGCTCACTACTGAGATAGTTGGTTTCATTTTACCAGTCAACTTCACTATGAAATTTATTGGTTGTAGTATGTTAAAAATCTTTCAAAGCTGGGTGTGGTAATGCATGCCTTTAATTCCAGCACTCGGGAGCCAGAGGTAGGAGGATCGCCATGTATTCGAGACCACTATGAGACTACATAGGGAATTCCAGGTCAGCCTAGGCTAGAGTGAGACCTACCTCCAAAAAAAAAAAAAAAAAAAAAAAATCTTTCAAAGGAAATCAACTACTTTTTTATTGTTTAATTTTTACATATATTAATTTATGTCTTTATCCCTTCTGTTATAAAAGTCACCAAATTTCTTGGGTTATAATATCATCACTATTATTCTACATCTGTTACTTAACTTTAGAATTTCTGGGTTTTCCTTTGTAAAGAACTTTTTCAAATCCTTTGACCTTTTCAGATGTCAGAATTTCAGTATTTACTAATTTCTTATGTCAGAATATTTTTTTGAGAGCCATGGGCAAGAGGGCATGCCCTAAGAGAGGCCAGTGGGTGACATCTCCTCCTGGAGTTCATAGGTCACACCATTGCCTCAGTTCACACTCTGTAATGTCCTTCTCTCTAGACATAGTACTTATCTGATTTCTATTTGTTACAAGTAACTAAGATAGAGCTTTTAAAAAACAATGAATATTTATTTATTATTTGCAAGGATAGAGAGAGGAGTGTATGGGGTGTGTAAGGGCCTCTAGCCACTGCAAACAAACTCCAGATGCATTACCACTTTGTGCATCTGACTTTATGTGGGTATTGGGGAATCAAACCTGGGTTGTTACACTTTACAGGTAAGTGCCTTAACTACTAAGCCATCTCTCTAGCCCCTAAGATGAAGTTTTTATTTGTTAGAACCACTGCTGTACTTGAAGTCACTTTGCCCTGTGACAAGTTCATTTATTCTAGACTTCTGCTCACCTCCTTTGTCTGCTCCCCTAGAGCAGCTCAGTTTATATTAGCTAAGTGTGTTCATGGCTTATCCTGAATTGCCCCCACAGAGTGAATTTCACGTACAATGTATTCAAGAGCAGCAAAATACTACCCTCCCTATCATAAGACTTGGAACTTATTCAGGGTGATATATATTCCTTTTATGATGTTTATTCAAAGGGGTGGGGTATCAAATAGGGAGTGGCCTGCCCTAGACTTGAGAGAAGGCAAGATGAGCAAAGGTGAGCCTCTACACAGTGCTACAACCCAGAAGATACTGTGCTGCCAATCTAGCATGGACTTTTCCCTCATTAGTGTTACCAGTTCAATGTATTTGGGAATCTTGTTTTATTTTTGGTCTGGGTGTGGTACACATGTGGGAATGGGGGAGTTCAACTCATGTGTATGGATGCATGTGTGTGAGTATGCATGCATAAGTGAATGTGTGCATATGAAGGCTAGAGGACAACCTTTGTAGTGGCTCCTCAGGTACACTGTCTACCTCTTTTTGAAACAGAATCTCTCACGGGCTTGAAGTTCACCAGCTGGCCAGCAAATTCCAGGAATCTTCCCATCCCCACCTCCATCCACCACCCTTGGCATTTTACATCATAGTGGGAGTTGAATTCAAGTCCTCATGTTTATGAGAGAACTACCTTACCAACTGAGCTATCTTCCTAGCCCTGAAATCTTATTTCTTTTTCCTCCTGACATGTTGCAGATTTTATAGTAAAAAGAAAAAAAAATGTAGATCTTGCTTTATGGGATTCATGATACTTAAAGTTCTAGAAAGCTATACTAGAAATATCACTGGCATTAATTAAAAGATAGGAATGTAGCACTCTGTTTTAGAAGATGTATATAATTCCATAACCTCCTTTGATCATTTAGGTCATAAATGTAAAGTGTTCAAAGCAATAAACAAGTCAGAGATGTAGCCAAGATTCTCCCTGCATGTGACTCTTCTGAAGACTGCAAGGCCTGCCCTTGGGAGTCTTGGTGCACTCCTTCACAGGGCCATCCCCTTACCTTGGTAGCTAGAGAGTGTGCTGCTCCTGCTTCCAGGAGGACCGACGCCACATCTACCTGGCCTTCCCGGGCAGAGATGTGTAGTGGCGTGTACCCATTTGTTGTAGCCGCATCTGGATGAGCCATATGTTGGAGAAGCAGCTGGACAATTTCTGTCTTACCCAGACGAGAGGCAATGTGTAAAGGCGTCTGTTCCTCCTACAACTCAAGTCAAGTAAAAAGTGAGTGCCAGGCAGACCGAACATCAGGAGCAATGGATGTTCTCACAGATTTCACGATGTCTTCTTGGAATCTGGGACTCTAACCTAAAGGAAATTATTGCCCTTCTACCCGTGGCTACAGGAATGATCCATTTGGTCACAAAATCTCCCTTAGATTTTAAAGTAACTATGAACTTGAGCATCATTTTCCAGGCACCCAAAATTATTTCTGAACTTATTAAGACTTCAGCCACCACTTATGTTTAAACATAAACAAACTGAGCATTTTGAAGGAGAAAGACACTGAGTCCAGAAAGCCTAAGACCTAGATTCTCTTCCAAGAATGTTCACGGAGAGTTGGGATTTATTCTGGGAACTCTATCAAGAGAAAAAGGCCCAAGAAAACTGGAAAATATTCCTCCTCAGTGAGCCAAATATACAAATGCTGGCCATTTTGTTCAAGGAGGAACTATGGACAAAGACGATATTGTAATCTGGTCTAAAAAGATGCAGCTCCAGGAAACGCTGCAGATAGGCCTGGGTCTTAAACCAGAACTTCAAAGATGAACAGAACTCTGGCAAGAAGCAAGTGGAATGAACTACTTGCCAAGTGTTTTTAGTCTAAAAACAGAGAGGACAGAGCTGGGTATAAGGGATAGGAAGGACATGTTCAAGAATCTCACAAAGTCACCTGACTCTGGTGAATAGTCACGGATAGTGTTTACAATATTGAGAACAGACCAAACCACTGCCTTTTGTAAAAATAAAATTTAATGTAACCTGAGAGATTAAAAGGGGTATATCTTTAAAATCTGCCCCAGGGTAAGGCAGAAAAACCTGGGCTAGCTTCCAGGGCTAAGGATAAATGAAGAAAAGACATAACAGATCTGTCTAAATAAATGGAAAAAAAAAACAAAAAACCTTAAAGTTATTTTAAAAACAGAAAAGACAAAGTGGTATGACATATCATTTCATGAATTTCAAAGTAGTGGGAAATAAATAATGCAACTGTTTAAGTAAAATAATTTGGTTTTTATATAAGTGGAACTTAGAAATGTCTTTCATGTATGATATATATGTGACAGATCTGAGGAAAGCATAAAATGCATTACTGAACTATTTTCAAGACAAAGAATTTAAGAGCAACATAATGAGGTCTCAAATTGTAGAGGGTCATTAACCTATTAAAACAGATCTTAAAGATTCTTTCTATGAATAGACACAGTAAGATAGGCACACAAAAGTTCACTAGTAGAAGATGACTTTCAATAGGAATGGGTAGAATGAAGACATTAACAAAAATAAGTGGCTAGCCAAAACAGCACTACCAAAAGTTCAGAGAACTTGAGAAGAGCTATAGTGAGAAACTGTAGTTGCTTGGTTTCTGTTCTGGGATCTGTAGGAGTTGATGGAAATGAGCATAGAAGGCAACACGATAAAATGTGATTTTCATTGAGTATAGAGTAAGGGCTATGAAGACCTCTGGTTAAATAGTCAACTGGCAAACTTTGATAGATGGTAACTTGGTGATGGACTAATTACTGCTTATCAGAAGAGACAGAAAAACATGGGGAGCAGGAGAAATCCTTTCTTGCCTTAGCTCTGTGACTACAGCCAATTCATCAAAAATCTTGTTAGGAGGGCTGGAGAGATGGCTTAGCAGTTAAGCGCTTGCCTGTGAAGCCTAAGGACCCCGGTTCGAGGCTCGGTTCCCCAGGTCCCACGTTAGCCAGATGCACAAGGGGGCGCATGCGTCTGGAGTTCGTTTGCAGAGGCTGGAAGCCCTGGCGCGCCCATTCTCTCTCTCTCCCTCTGTCTTTCTCTCTGTATCTGTCACTCTCAAATAAATACATAAATAATTAAAAAAAAAATCTTGTTAGGAACCCAAACACCCTGTACCCTATAATAGTCTGCTTTGTATATAAAATAAGACTGTGTTTAAAAAAAAAGTCAAATGAATTATACAACACTGAATATATGTTATTAAAATCAGAGTTCCAGAGAAGTGTTAAAGAATTAAATGAAAGCCAAACTCCATAGTCCAAATGCACCTGAAAACAGAACACATGGAAAGGAAAATGCTTGTTCCTTGCTGCAAACCTAGAATCAGGAGCATTGGCCTTGCCTGAGAGTTTGCTAGGAATACAGGATTGAATCTCATTCTGCAATGAACAGGATGTCCAGGGGGCTGTTATACACATTGGCCTAGGGTAAGCACTGCCCTATGAGATACAGTGTTTCTTGTTTGTGGTAGAAGGGTGCTATACAGAATGTGTTTCAGTTTCTGCTTTGGATATCAAGTGGTAGAGCTGAAAGAAAAAAAAAAAACACAGAACAATAGCACATGAAAGTTAATAGGTCATGAGATTAAATGTGGTTGCAAAAGAGAAGTCAAAAGCAAAATCAAGTAGAATGGATGGAATCTCCATATTAAATAAATAAAAATACAGATAAGTGAATGTTATAATATTCAAAAAGAAACTATAGCTAGACATGTTTCTAAGGAAGGAGTTTCAGATTGTTCAAAATGTATATAGCTATAACTATAAATCAATATATAAAAATTGTCATACATACATAGAAATTAGTAAATTTCTACTCAAAATAGGATACTAAAAAGTTAACAGATTTCACTTTGGGAGATAAATGGGAAATTATTATTAAATGTGGATTAAAACAAACCTATCAGGGACATTAGAATAATTTCTTGTATAAATAGTGAATTTTATGACACTCAGAGTGGGTTGGTTTCCAATTGTACTATATCTTTTCTATTTTGGGGGCACAAACTCAGGGTTTTGAGCATGCTAGGCAAATACCCTGTCACTGAGCTACAGCCTCAAGCCACAAAAGAGAACTAGTTTTTATGTAGTGAAGTGGCATGCAACCTTAAAAGTAAACAGACAAATGTCATGCCAAAGAACACTACTGAATAACAGAATTCCTAAGTATATAAAACTTTGACATACCTATAATGATTACTAAAGAATATAAACTACACTGCTTGTGCAATGAGCAGAAACACCGATCACAACAAAACAATGGAAGTTATGTCAAGGCTGCCTGTGTATCACTGAGTTCTGAATGGAGATCTCATCATGAACTCATCAGAAAATGATGTCAAGAAAGTCTGAAAAGGATTTTTAAAGTTTCTGAGTCCAAATCTCATATTTTAATGATAAGTATGTAAAAGTGAAGATATATGCCTGAAAACACTTGTATTTTAATGAGTCAAATGCTTCCATTCCAAAATAAGCTTCCCTACTGGGGTTCAGTAGAAGAAAGGCTCAAGCAGAACTGAGTTCTAAGGAGTTTATCAAGAATTTGGAAGGGGAAAAACATTTTTGACTAGTCTGTGAGAATCTCTACTAACTTCTTCTGCCATAACATTCTGCCTCATTTTCAGTCCAAAATATATAGCCATCCAACCATGGTCTGAAGTCACCTACACAGGGAACGAAAATAAATCTTTTGTCATTTTTAGTTGTTTACTTGGGTATTCATCATATTGTTTAACTAACAAATACACAAAGACCCTATGGTATTTCCAAACCAAGGAAAGGAATAATCACACCCCATCTTGAAGAGAAAACTCAGGCACTCCAAGCAATGAGTCCTGCGGCAGCAGCACCTACCCTGGCTCTGGCGTCCACTAGGGCACCGTTTCTCAGAAGGCATCGGACCACTTCCACCTGCCCAGCCCGGGCCGCCATGTGAAGTGCTGTCTCTCCTCGCTGCCAGGAAACAAAGAATGTTCAATAATACATGAACCCACTGCTTTGTATAGTATAGAATAAAGATGTACCTTTTGTGAAATTCAGCAGTATATTGAAAGATTTAAGAAATCTATGAAAGGCCATCATTGTTTGGTTCAGGAAAGTATAGTCTTCTGTTCTCTCCATCATTATAAGAGCAAAACTCATGTTTATTTTAATTTATAGTCCATGAGCAACTAATGGACTTACCCAAGTATTTGGAATATCCTGTGTTTTAACTTCACAATCAGTCTAGTGCAATTTGCATGGGTTGGTGTAATGAAACTGTCTTATGTATCTAAAATCTGTCACTGATCTCATTCAATGAGAAACTTTAGGTGCTAAATGTTAACACATTGTAAAACATCATATCACTTGTACCCTATATAAATCATATCACTTGTACTGCATATAAATGACTTCAGAATCCAAACCTCACTTGTGCAATAAACTTTCATTCACCATCTGATTAGTCTTTTTGTTATGAGCCTAGAAAATGGCTACTCATATAAGAAACCTTATTTTTCCAGAAGGTGACCTATTTATGTTAGTAAGCATATTTGATTACAGACAATGATTGAGCAGGTACTGAGAGATCAATGAAGTAGCTGTTAAGAGTTTCATCTGTTGTGGTCAGCAGCACTGAGAATCGCATCAGTCCTCGGGTATCTGTGCCACACCAAGGTCTGACACACTCATCAGAAAATGGTAAAAATACGGTTAGAGGCAAGAAAATATTCCCAGTAGGAAGTCTGGTATCACCAAAGAGGGCAAGGATTCATTTAAATAATTTCATACTTAGAACACAGAACTGTAGTAAAGATATTACAGATTGACTCATCACAACTATTCTGGAACACAAGGCTGATTTCTACCACATAAATAGACATTCCAAATAAACTAAGTTTATTTTGAATTAGGCTGTGGTAATAGAGTATTCCTGAAAGAAAAAAAAATCCCATGAATGATGTCTTCTGACTCCTTGCACAAAAATATCCTTAAATCTAATAGTGGTATACAGCTCACAGTTCATTTTCCCACCACTCAGATTCCTGGTCGTTCTGAAGTTATGAGAAATTACTGTCAAGTTATTTGTTTCTGAAGTATTAAGTCAGAGATGGATTCTGAGCTTCTCTTTGTTGGTGATTCACTTAGGGTATAGTAGCCATACTTTAAGATAGCAAATTTTGACTTTTAAAAGTAGATGTATCAAAACATGTTGTTTCATAAAATGACATATCATTTATTCAAGAAGTGATATATGTCTTTACTTTTCAGATGCATAAAAATGCAGCCATGATATTTAGCTTGTTTTATATAACATTCACATTCTGTCTCTATATAAATGCGATGGAGAGCTTGTAATTACTTTTTAAAAAGCACAATTCATAGATCTTTACTTCTAGCTCTGATAAGAAGTTAGCAATTATACTAATTTTGGTAGAAATAAAGGCAAGAATAAATTTCCTTATGAGGAGCTAAGTTAAAAATGTCCTAGATATTTCTACTCAGTGGTGAGTTAACATGTTTATTTTATAAGCCACACTTTACCAATAAGAAGTTTTTAAAATATTTCCAATACTCATCTTAATATTTTAAAAACTTTTATTTTATACCTAAACTAAGTTAACCTCTGGTTTCTACACAACTGAATTGATGAGATTGTTATAATCCCAACCTATTAAACTCAATATTTAAAGAAAAGTTACACATATACTCACACCTAGTCTCTGTATAGCAATGGTCTTGTTTATTTCTCATTTAGTGACTCTGAAGGAAGTGGCATATATTATAAACTTCCCTTCCATTTTCATATTTGTATTGCCACTTTTTAAACAAAAATATGAGAAAATAAAGGCCAACACATATTGTTTTACTCCGTAACTTCCATTCCTTGTTTGTAAAGCATACTACCTTTGAAATTGATTTTCATTATCTTAAGCTTAACATTAGGTGTTGGGGAAAATGTTAAACATAACATAAAGTGGAAACATAACCATGAATGCATTGATCTACTCTAGGAAGAAGAGGAAACTCCACAATGTGCTGTTATCAATAGCTCTCTGGGTGTTTTGTCTTGCTATTCCCGTGGCTGGTAACAAATACTGTGGATTATGGGGGTATTGTAAATGACAGGTCCATGGTGTGGGTTGTGAGTTTTCTGGGAAGGGAGCTTGTCAGAAAAATATGTTTCTGCATAGGATTGAGTTATTGGTACATTTCACACTTGGAGTGAATTTTTAGACACAAAATGACTGGCAAGAGAATGGGGATGTTCAAGTCCAAAGCAGGTGCTACGTTTCATGCCCCTCTTTCTCAGCTAACAGTGGCTCAGCAGACAGCTACATCGACTTCCACATCAGCTGCATCAGGTTGGAAAGCATTAAGGCACAACAGACAGCATTGCATTCAAAAATGCAACATGACTTCAGCAACACACAAAGGCGCCAAGGGCAGGGTGCTCTGGGTGAGGAAATGACCAGCTCTGTCACAGCAAGCAGGCAGTCAGGGTCCACGCAGTTTCTTAATCAACTGGCAGAGGTTTGGATCAGTAGCTATGTCCGCGTATTCTGAGAGCACACAGGTTCACAGTCACCATACTACTAGTGAAAGCTGACTTTCTCTTTGTAAAGCATTGCCATGGCTAGCATATACAAAATACAGGTGTCCAGGAGACTTTGATTCCCAACAAAAAAACATTCATTAACCATGATTCAGCTGTCTCACAGAATACAGTGATAGTAAAAAAAAAAAAAAAAAAAAAAAGAAAGGAATTAATTGTTTATCTGGAATTGAAATGAAGCAGGGAGCCTTGTATTTTATCTGGCAATTCTGTGGTATCTTCTCTTTCTTGACTACAGCTTCTAAAAATAAAATGAGCAAACAAAAAATAACTAGAAATTATGTCGAGAAGGGATTAGTTGACCAGAGATTCTCGAGTATTTCTTTTGAGGGGGCTGAAGAAAAACAGAAAGTATTGAACAAATAAGCACAGTACAAAATGTAGAACTTCAAGGATGGTTGGCAACACAGAGCTGCATTTTAACACAGCAACTGTCATACTTGGCATTCTTTAAAAACTTGGAAGGATGTGAATATATTTATTGTTTTAATAAAACCTATAGTCTATCTCTTTACCCCACAGGAGAAGGGGCACACTACAAGTATACCATCATTAAAAAGAAATGGAGTTGATCAAGCAAGAAACATTTAAATATATAATATAAAGGGTTTGTTCTCTAAAAATTTTGAAAAAACGTTTTATAAAATAGATTTCATTCGAGCACCCTATAGAATATAATTGTCCATGTTATGTTGTCATATGACAATATAATTTAACTCAGCATCACTGTTGCTTCTATGTCCTGTTGGTATTAGAATGTAAATACAGAAGAAGAAAAAGAAAAAAGAAAGATAGAGGGGGAAACAAGGAAAGAGGGGGCAAGTTTAGTTACTGGCCTATATATAAATCTGTTCAGGTTCAGTTTTTTAAAAGGGGTGGAGGGGTCATTTCTTTAAAAAGCAACAAGATGATGAGTTCTTCAAAAATTCTAAAAAGTTAAACTCACATGGCTCCATTAGGAAATAACTGTTGTGTTAGTGATTAAGAAATGTCTTGTAATACTGCCTTGAGGACAATATACTGTCATTAAGGAAACAAATATGAATTTTAAATTCTTCAAAGGTTTTGTGCTCTCACTTTGAAATAACAATGTATTGGACAATATTTAAAATCAAACTTAATTTCTGGTGAATTTTGTCTATGTATAAGAGATTTGAGTATGGAAAAGGTGCAAAACATATATAGATGACAATGTAGGATAGAATACAGGTAAAAATGAAATTGGATATTCTGTTTCACAATTTAAATGGAATTTCTAAAATCAGCACAACAGTCAATTTCTTCTGGAAGAACAATCATTTTAAAAATAACCACTGCATTTATTTGGGGGCAATTATTTCTGTTATACATGCTTTTTCATTTTAATCTTTCAGTGGCCCTTGTAGCTGCTACTGTCTGCATATGTATAGGGAGATACTGTTCTACAGAGAAAATTCACATCATGAATTTGCCATGAAATAAAGACGAGAAAGCTTAATAGGACAGAGCCCATGTGAAATTACATGTGAAATAGAAATTACAAGTAAATATACTACCTAAAAAAATAATATAAAATAATCCTATTACATTACATAGAATTCTGAGACATATATTTTCTATTGACAGAAAGAAAGGTGCCTGGAAATCAACATTCATCTCAAAATATAGAGATGAAAAATTTCTACTCCATGAATCAGATTACATCAAATCAAAATTAGGGGCTGGAGAGATGGCTCCATGGTTAAGGCACTTGCCTGAAAAGTCCAAGGACTGAGGTTTGATTCTCCAGTACACATGTAAAGCCACATGCATGATGTGGTGCATGTGTCTAGTGCTCCTTTGCAGTGGCAAGTGCACCCATATTCTCTCTCCATCTCTCTCTCTTTCTCTCCCTGCCTTTTCCTCTCACTTTCTCACAAATAAATACATAAATAAATAATTTAAAAATCAATAAGAAATGAAAAATCCATGTATTTAAGGAAGGTATTTGATATCAAATAAAATAATCCCTACAACTGATCTATCTCTGGTTAATCTTTTGTTGGGATTGATTATGGAATTCAATTCATTTACACAAACTAAGGTGATCTCTGAAGATTATTTATATACCCAGTCATTCATCACATTTAGAGGTGCTTGCTGGTTTGACTGATTGATTGGTTAGTTTATTCATTGACTGAGTATTTGAGACATGGTGTTACTATATAGCCTAGACTGGCCTCAGATTCAAAACTTTCTTGCCTCAACTTCCCAAGTTCTGGGATTGTAGACATGAATCACCACACTCAGCTTCAGAGAAAGTCTCACATAGAATTTTTAAAAAAATTTTTTCCAGGGTAGGGTCTTACTTTAGCTCAGACTGACCTAGAATTCACTATGTAACCTCAGGATGGCCTCAGACTCATAGGAATCCTCCTACCTATGCCTTCTGAAGGCTGGGATTAGAGGTGTCTGCCACCATGTCTGACAGAGAGAGATTTTGTTAATAAATGCATTTAGATGTAAGTCTGGACCAGGACTCTTAAACTGTCTCCGTCGACAGCATCCATTTTGTTTCCTAACACATGAAAACCACTGAGGTTGTTTTCAGCGGTGTTGTAGCATTCTTTCCAGTATGTGACTTTGAAAGCCCTTCTCAGAGCTCAGCTCCTCACTTTGAGCAGACACACACATGCACACACACACACACACACACACACACACACACACACACACACACTTCGGTATGCACACGGAGAGATGCTCTCTGCTCCTCTCATTCTTTCTCCCTGTGGTTATTCTGACCCAAGCCATACTCACAATGTTAGTGACATCTGGAGAGGCTCCGTTCTGCAGCAGAAGGAGGACAATGTTCAAGTGGCCCATGAAGGCAGCCACATGTATTGGTGTGAGGCCAGACTGCGAAACAAAGCGACAGCAGTTTTACTCCTCTGCACGCTGAGGCTTTGGGGCTTCTTCAGATAAATAAAACATGAGTGAAGAGGACAGAAGATGGATGAGAGAAAGAGGAGGAAGGCATCAGAGAAGGAATGTTTGGTGAGAAGCTGAAACACTTTTCTACCTCTGTTATAGCTTGGATTGAAGCCCCATATTTCACCAGCAGTTCCATGACTTTGATGCGGTTTTTCTTGCAGGCAATGTGCAGTGGAGTAAAACCATTCTGTGCAAAAGACAATCAAGTTAGTTGAAAACATGCAGAAATGATTCTCACGCAACTCCATGCTGGCACATTGCAGGCAATAATGTTACATTGTCACATAATGTCAACAATATACTTCAAACCATATAGGTGTTGAAATTTGGAAATAAAAATGGTAGTGTATTTCTATGGGCACTGAATTTGCTACTGTGGGATGGAATGTCTAATTCTGTGTACTCACAGAAGTAATACAAGTGAAAAATATATGGGCATGCTCTTCAGAGAAGAAAGAATAGGATAATTAATTATGTTTCAGAAGTTTTAAGATGTTTTAGGCTACACCATTGTTCAAGTGATGAAGTGGAAGATGTAGTAGTGAAGATAAACATATTTTTATGATGTAGGGCCAAGTCATCAGAGCATAAGAATTACTCATCTGTCTTCAAAAAGCTAAGACTATGATGGCTTGTTATCATAAGTATTTCAGATGTGTTATTATTTTCTTAGAGAATGCTTCAAATTATCAGAAATCATTATGATAATATTGAGAAGTGGTATTTTATACTGATAGTTTTCCTGACATGTATACAAATCATATGCATTTTACTTGATAAAGAAATAACTATAGCTAGGAGTGGCGGCACATGCCTTTCATCCCAGCACTTGGGAGGCAGAAGTAGGAGGATCACCGTGAGTTCGAGGCCACTCTGGGACTACATAGTGAATTCCAGGGCAGCCTGAGCTAGAGTGAGACCCTACCTCAAAACAAACAAACAAACAAAAATAACCCTAAGTGCCAAGATATATTTTATTTTTTAAAGAAATGATTATACTACTATTTAAGAAAAATCTCTGGGATAACATTAAGGTGATGCCTCTAGAAGACAAACAAAGGTAGTAAGTTTCATAAAGCACTTTGTAACTTTGTAAACTAGGCTAAGAGTCAGGAACTGAAGGAAATCTATAAAAACTTAACTATCCTCATGCTAAATCATGTATTATATTAGTTATCTTTTTATTTGAACAATGATCCTCTATTGAGTTATAGTTTCACTGCCAACTAACAGTTTTGAATGCCCCATTGGGGACTGAGGATTAATTGGCATTTTTATATGCTAGTAGTTCTCGGGAAAGCATATGGCCTTACTTAAGTTAATGACTTCTCATTTTGTTCATAATGGAGTGATAAACACAACTAATTTGTTGAGTCACATTCCTATTTACAAACTACATAATAATCCACAGGGAAGTAGCCACAGGTACATGTAGTGCTTAAACTACATGCAGTTAGTAACTTTTGATATTTTATGTTTATTGATCACTATCCAATTACAAACTCGTATTTTCAATTCCCCATGAGAAAAACTGATGTCTTCACATTGTTGTACATAACCCTCAAAGTATATCCTTTTCAAAGTAAATGATTAATACATTGATTCCAGTAGAAATTTTAACATAAAATGTTGAATATTTGCTGATTTTAATGGTAGACCCTTATATGCTGGCAAAGGAGAACTTTAATTGACATAAACCATGTAAACCTGTAGAAAAAAGAATTTGTTCTTAGTTTGAGAATTAGAAAGCAAGTGGCATAAATTAGTACCTGTTTAATGACTAATTGTTAGAATATAAGTGAAGCAAGGAAGGTTTACTCCATATTAGACCGTGGGAGACATAAAGCCACTTCAGGGATAGACTTTTATTATTTCCTCTGTGCAGTCCTGGAATTGTTTCTATAAAATGCTTCCCGAAGCGATAATACACCAGGCATCACTTTTTAATTAGCCTGTGGTTGAATAGTCAGGTCAGGAAAAAAAATCTCTAAGCCAACTCCTCACAAGCTTCTATTTTAGACTATCACATAAACAAATGTATTCACCATCTTAAAATCTTTTTTGTTCAAAAGAGATTAATAAATTTTAACCTTTCGTGCCTGTATTCTGATTCTATCTAGTATCTAGAAGTATGTAGGATGTGTTTTGTAATTCATTTTGCTACTTTTATGTTCACTTAAAATTGCTCATCACTCAGGATCTCGTATTATCTGTTTGCAACTCACTGGTTTCAGACATAGCACTTTATTGAAGTTCTTTTAAATCTATCCTTGCTCACAGTGACTTCATAGAAAACTATGACAGCATGAAGTAGGCAGGCAGCTTGTGGGAGGTGACAAGCTTGGCAGCATTAACTATGTATCTGTAACGATGCATCACTGGTTTAGGCACCATTGGCCAATGTGGGTTTGATTTTATGATCTGTATTCAGTTAATGTGGACTGGGCCAGGTTTACCAGGGCTCTGGCATTTGGGTTGGCTCTCTTGTCCAGAAGGAGCTTGGTTACACGATAGTGGCCACAGTGTGCAGCAACATGAAGGGCCGTCAGGTAATCCAAGGTGACGTCATCGACAGGTGCCTTGTGACGTAACAGGTGCTTCACGCATTCCACGTGGTCCCCCTGTGCAGCCATGTGAAGTGGAGATAGCCCATTCTGCGCATCAAAATAAAGGACAATCAATCCCACATTTTTTTAATTACTTAATGTTCAGGAGCCCAGCAAACGCATGTATTGACAAAAGGGAATGGATGTCTCAAAATATAGCAGATCGGGCTGGAGAGACACTTGCTGTAATATACAGCAGATTATGTTAGATATAAAAAGGAAAGACCATCTCATTTTATAATCATACTATTCTCTAGCAAAAGACATATTAACATATTTTTCATGAGCCAATATATTTGTGGCAGTTCAGCTTGATTTAAAATTAAAACAGCATAGAAATGGAGAGATGGCTCAGCCATTAAAAGGTGCTTGGCTGCAAAGACTGATGGTCTAGGTTCAATTCCCTAGTACCTACATAAAGTCAGACCGACAAAAGTAGTGCATGCATCTGGAGTTTGTTTGCAGTGGCTAGAGGCCCTGGCACATTCATACTCACTCTCTTTGTCTCTGTCCTTTCTAAAGGAAATAAATAAATATGTTTTAAAAATTTATAAGGGCAATATTAAATATATAAAGGTAAATTATTGCTGATGCATGAATTATTTGTACCCAAATCTATGCACATCAGTCTACATTCAATTATCTTTCTGCCTAAATTTCTTTACCTATACATAGATGGGTAAGTGGATATAGAAGGGCAAATGGTTGAGCCAGGGGATGAGAAAATTTTGCCAAGCAATTCTGTGATTCCTTTCTCCAATAATATCATAAACCTTAATTTAAACTGGAATGAAAGAGATAGATAAGAACTAGAAAATTATGAAGCCCATGTGGACCTCACTACTCTTACATGTGAGGATAGTTAGCATCTGTGACTATGGACACGGTCCAAACAGATTCAGCCTCAGTGATGAAGGAACTGAAAGGTGGAAATAGAACCGTGGAGTACGGGGCTGTTCATTATTAGTCCAGGTAATATCCTTTCTTTAAAAAAAGAAACATACACTTCAAGAAAATAAGTAAAACTAGAAAAACTAGTCTATTCAAGAATCTACACTACTGCTTTTGGCTAATCATTATTATAAAAATGCTCTATTACCAAGATAACTAGTTTGGAAACATTATATTCAAAGAGGAAGAAACTGCCTTTGGGTAACATGCCAGAAAAATGCACTATTCTCAACATGGAAGGTGATTTTAAAAATGAGAAAAAGCTAAAACCAAACACATTAAAATCATAATTGTACTTGTTTATGGGTGGTAGAGTTCAAATGACTTAAATAACTATTTTCTTTGATTCTGAAATAAAATGCATTCAAAATTATTTTCATCTCCTAAAATCCATAAAACAAACTTCAGAAAATAAAGAGAGCAGGTTGTTAAGGAAGTATCTGTCCATTAGCGTGAAAGACAATAGCAAATTGCAGAACAAATTTCGACATTGACAGTGTTCTGTCTATAATATTCATCTGAAATTATCATTCCTCGATGCCACCTTATCCACTTGACAACTATATGGGAAATAAAATATTCACTATTTCATCCTTTCTGCATTTTACATTTATTTAATGAATACATATCTAATCAATTACTATTCCAGTACAGGGGTCATAGCAGAGTGTATAATAGACAAGGAATCCCTTCTCCATCAATGTTACCTTGAAGTGGGGAGATTGACAATGATAGTCTGGGAGACAGACATACAATTCAAAACTAAACATTGAAATCTGTAGTGAAGAAGGTCATCAATGCTAAGGAGAAACCTAAAGCACAGACTATACAAGGGAGTGTGTGTTGCAAACACCATACTGATAAGGTGGCCATATGTAACCTGACTGGAAAGGTGAATTTTAAAATGATGAAAGACCTGGCCCTGCTGATTTGGGAAAAGAGTATGTAAGATAGAAGAAAAATGAGTGCAAGCATGCTGTGTTGGGACCATACACACGTGATATCAAGTCAATAAGGAGGAGGATGTGGCTTAATGTAAGTGAATTAGAAGGGTGAATAAGGAAAGAAATTCAGAGACATTAGAGAACTTGTGAAGCTTTGGCTTCCATTCAGAGAGAGTTGAGGCATGGTTGAAAGAGCTAGGGCAGCAGGATTGCCCTGGGTGCTGTGTTAAGAACAGTCTGGGCTATGGGGAAAAGAAGGAAGGCCAGACTTCTTACAGCCACCCAGGTGAGATGATGACCTGGAGTACAGCAGAGGTAATTTGGCTCTTCATCTGTTTCTGACTTAATGACACAATTAAAAGGAAGAGCTGGCAGGATTTGGTGACAGAATGTGGAAAATGATAAAGAAAAGAATCCAGTCTGATGTGAAGCAGTCAATCTGAGAAGTGGAAAGAATGAGAGGACCAAGAGTGGAGGAAAGAGAGGTGAGGATTACATTTAGGTGTAGGGAAAATATCAGGAGCATGATTCTGAATTCAAATGGAACAGGACATATCCAAGCAGTTGGTGAACCAACATGAACCTATGGAATCCTAGAAACACACACTTGTGTATTATAAGCTCATAAACCCTTGCAAGATGAACATGAGAACTCAGTGGAAGTGAGTACAGACTCAGAAGAAAGAAACAGACTGATTTCTGGAATTTCTAACATTATAAGACCCGAGAGACAAAAAGGAAACAGTAAAGGAGTCTAAGTAGAAGCTGGAAAACAAAAGGAAAAACAGAGGAATACAATTGTTTTGTTCTAGGAAAGTCTTTTGAAAAGCAAGTAATAAGAGGCTACACCAGATGCCAGTAATAGGAAAGAACATAGACTCCATGGGCTCTTATTCATGTAACTGAATAGCTATGAAGTTGAGAGTCTATGGAAATTCTGTTTTAATTGCTTCAGGTTCTTTTTTGTTTTTTTACTATTGTGGGAAATAAATAAAAAGGCAGGTATCTAAGAAATTTAAAGAAAAAGTATAGCTCACTTAGGTAGCAGGGAGCAAGATTTTAAATTTTAAACTGCAATGTTATGTTAGGTAGCTTATGGGCAGACTTGAGGTCTATGATCGTGAACCTGAAGCCAGCCTTTTTAAACATATATTTTGTGTATCTTTCCCCTTGATAGTTCCTTACTAACCAGAACAAAGCTGGCACATTGTATCATCCAAATACATGATAGCCAGGCACATGAATGAATGAATATAATCACAGAGTCACGAACATGCTATGCTGGATCTTATATCTTAATGACACCTGATTTGACAGGAAGACCATTTAAAAACTCCCAATTAGGTAAGCCATGATCTTTCTTAGTGATATGACCAATATAGGTAAATTCTGTAAGCAAGTTTATTTGCTAATTTTTTTTGAAAAGCATATATGTCACAACTTCATATTCATTTTATTTGAAGTAACGGTTTTATTTAAATTGCAATCTATTTCTTCAGCAGAGCTTTCCATAATTACCATAGCAAAACTCAGTTTTAAAATGTTGCATTTAATCACATGCACAATATAGATATGAGAATGAATATAATGAAGACAATTTATTTCTCTTCATATATTTGCTTTGAAGCACATTTTCATGGCTGGTTGAACACATCTTTTATGACTGAGCTCATTGTATATATTTTAAATGTGTAGCTTGCTTTGTTCCAAATGATTTCAATTAAATTGTCAATTAATAAAAGTAACTGGCAGGTGGGAATCACCAATGTGTTTGGGGCCAGGTCCTGGGTAAGTGAGGAAATGCTGGTCACTGATGTGTTTGGCCAGCACTACAGGAGGACCCATCAACTTCTCCAAACTACCAAGGCTGTGGCTGCAGCCCAAGCACCCACATATTCTTGGGGCTGTGTGTTCAGCAAGGGCCAGCTGCAAGGCAAGCCTTGAAATCATCGTTGGGTAAGTGTGCTATCCTGTGCTGCTAGTGGTAGCTGTTAACATAAAGCATCCACACTGCCTCAGTTCAGAGCAACCTGCCTATCAGGCCAAGGGCATCAGTCCTGTGCCACACAGGACCCCAGTGTGGATCACAATCCAAAGTCCTCAGTCCTAAATAATACTGGGAGAATAGAGCACTGCCTGGACAACAAGTAAGCCATGCAGACTAGGGCCACACCCTGACCCACCATGCGGACTAGGGCCACACCCTGACCCACCATGCGGACTAGGGCCACACCCTGACCCACCATGCGGACTAGGGCCACACCCTGACCCACCTGGAGGTGACACAGACAAGGTGGATCCTGCTCAGACCCTAGATCACACAACCCAAGCAAGCAGGCAAACAAATTCCTCACACTTCTCACTTAACCAAAACTGACCTAGTGATACAAGTCAAGAGCCTCTAGAACTGAATGGTAATGAATAGATGCACAGAACGCCTTTGACAAAACACAGCATCACTTCATGATTAAAATGCTGGGGAAACTAGTACTGAAAGGACCATATTTCAATAAAATAAAGGCTAAATATAAACCACCTAAGGCCCAAATCATACTAAGCAAGAAAAATCTAGATTTCCCATTAAGATAGTGAACAAATCAGGCATACCCACTCTCCCCCCTGCTCTTCAACATAGTACTAGAAATCCTAGCCCAACCAATAAGACAAGAGAAAGAAATAGAAGGAATACAAATTGGAAAGGAAGAAGTCAAACTAGCCCTATTTGCAAATGACCTGATTTTATACATAAGTGACTCACAAGACTCCACCAAAAGAAATCTTCAAAATATGATAAACTCTTTCAGCAAAGTGGCAGACTAAGAAAGACAAATGTTACATGTGGCTCCTAAACTGGACATCAAGAAAAGTGTAAAAGGGAACAAGCATTAGAAGTATGGGTGCATAACTACAAGAAGACCAGAGAAGAGGAACCAGGGAGTAATGAGAAGGGGAGTTTTCAGACAGACCAGTACAAGGAAAGAATATCTGGGTGGTAGGGTAGGGGAATTGGGGTCAGGGAAGGTGAGGAGGGGAACTACACAAAACCAAAGAGTAAGGTATGCAGCACCATAGGAACCTTCCTCCTGGAAATCAGTATAAAATACAGAACTACCAATTAAGGAAGGCTGACAGACCAGACCAAAATGTCTAGTAGATGCCTCTGAGTGATTAATATCAACTTATGTATCATGATGTTTCTGATAACCCAAAGGCTAAGTGAGAGCAAACATATAGTAATAAACTTTAATGATAAAGAACAATTCCCTGAAAAATTAATTTTCCATGTGGTTTTTATTCACATGGAAAATGGTTTTTCTGTTTGAACATATTTATTAAATGAGCTGAAAAACATTAGCTGTATTATACAACAAAGTACAATTATTTAATGGCTCTTTTGACATTACTAGTCTTCATTTATGCTTTCCATATATGCTCTATTAATCCCAAAGGTAATTGACCAAAACCACTGTTATATAATTATTTTTTTACAAGTATTACCCAAGAGAAAGTTGAGTAAGCTAAAAGATTTATCACTAGAATGTTAATGGCATTACTTTAAATGATAATTTCATATATATTTTAGTTATCTTAGAGAATCATAAAATCTAAACTCAAGAATGTAAGTCTTATTTATATGAACATAAAATATGATATTCTTACTTTCATATAATGTGGGTAGTCAAGTTTTCATCTATGAAAACAGTAGAAAGGTAAAATATAAAAAGAACCGAGGACATCTACTCTGCCCTCACTAGTATATATAATGGTTCATTTTGATATTTTAGAAGTTTGACACATATTTCTTTTTCCTAGCATACACATACTGAAGTAGGAGAAAACGCTGGGCTGACGTTTCAGTGTTAAGGGGAGAGATTCACAACAGTGACTTACAGCGCTCTGGGAGCCAGTCTCACTCATGGCTCACCTTAGTTCTTGCCAGCAAAGGAGCACCACGTTCCAGGAGAAGTTCCACCACTTGGTCATGCCCGCTGCGTGCAGCACAGTGCAGTGGAGTTAACCCGTCCTGGCAAAACAATTACAGAAGCAGGCCTGAGTTCACCTTCTAGTTTTAAATGAAGTTTATATTTGTTTTCGTTCAAAAGAGGATGCCTAAAACTCAATTCTAATGCCTCTATAAAAACATAGTGGAATGGCATGGCTATATGATAGAAAAGAAGATGGGTAAAAGAGAAAACAGATGAAAAGAGATTTTTATTTAGAGAAATAGAGACAAAGCAGTGACCAAGAGAGAGCAAGAGAGCCCCACAGGTGGAGTGCCATCAGTGGAAGTGGATTTCTAGCTGTTTGCAGATCCAAGAAGATGGTGAGGCACCTGGTTGCCTTTGTTGAACTCTACAGCTTTGGTCACATGGAACCACAACTGGTGACTCTACTAAATTATACTATTTCACTTTGGTTATCCTGACACAGCGCATATCTAAAAATTCTTCATCTCATTTTTCTATGTACATTTCCTTATGAACTGTAATTTTCATATATTTTTTTTCTAAAATGTCCTGTGATGCCCTAAGTTCTTTCACATTCGATTAACTTGTATAACACATTTTCAGCCTTAGAAATTATGTAATTATTTCCCAATGATGAAATTTACAATGAATAAATACAATTAAATAGTGTGATGGACTGTATGACACAACTGAATGATATGTTGTTTATAAAGTCTTGTGAGTTAATAATTTGGAGAGGGCTTCTGGTTGCCAATCCCCATATGCTTTCTGTCTTTCCTATTATATTTCTGCTTAGGGTAGGGTGGCCAAAAAGAAGAATGAGTGGGAAACAGACAAAATATGAGGCAAAAATCACAGAAAGAAATAAAGTGCTGAACATACAATATGGTGATTTGAGACTTAAATGAAAATAAAAATCAAGATTGTCCCAAAGGGAAAAAAAAAAAAAAAAAAAGCAGAGAAGATGGGCAGCCTGGCAGCCACTGGAGAACAGGAAGCAGAGAAAAGAGTTAAGATTTCTGAAATGCTGACTTCTCCCGAACTCTACTTGTATTCTGTTTCTCTGTCCAAGACCATCTTTCCAGATGATGCTTTGTCTAACAAAAACATCTCTTCTGAGTTTCAACATTGTTCCCCTGGCATTTCTAAGTTAGATCTTGCCCATTTGCCCCACTATATGCACACTCCATTACTCCTCTTTTCTCAACTAAGCGCTGTGTCCTGTATGATCAATCTCTCTAGTTGCTTCTATGAACTACCTTGCCCTCTGGCTCCAGGCTGGGTATGACCAGTGGAAAAGGCAACAGGACAGTGAAGGGACACTGGAGGAGCTTCTGAATCAGGCTATATGTCTTGCAAAGGGTAATGTTCCTGCCAGGGACTGTCTCCAGATAAAACTCTCCCTTGATGTTTTGTGAAACTTTTATTTGTCCCTTCTCACCTTTCAGGTCCTAAGCTGATAATGGACCTTTGATTTCTAGCCCCTGTACACTGTTTCATGTACCTACCTACCCAATACAGTGTCATAAACTGACTTTCAAAACTCTAATCAAATTACTAAATTTGAGTATGCATCTGTTTTTGGCTATGATTTTGACTGATAATGACTCCTTACTGTGGTAAGTCAACTTAGCTAATAGGAAGATACTGAATAAAAGAGACAGTACAGTTTTATGCATCTGAGAAAGAACATGAAAGGACTGTCTTCACAGAGAAAGCATTTAACCACTACGGTTGGGAATGTCACATTGTTTTTAATTTTTTCCAGGAGGAATATGATGGGAAATTATAGTGGCAAAATGACTTACATGTTCCTGCTTTTGTATCTTGAAAATCGGTACCCTTAATGAAAGTATAAAACATTAACTGTGATTATAAGTTATATAATGAATTTGACATAGCATGATTTCTCAAATATAATCTTGATGGGGCTTCAGGGAGATCTAGATTTTGAGAAGTCACCAAAAGTGAATGGAAGCTTTCTGCTCACTGGTTTAGGGTGTGGAATGTAGAGTTGGAGTCCTGAGGCCACTCTCAGACCAGACACCATTAGATAACCACTGCAAGCCTCAACCCAAAGATGTGTATGATATGGATAACTTTCCTTGCTGTGTTTAACTTACAGTTCTGTGAACGATGAGGGAGAGGAGATTGACGTCCATGTTTTTGAGCATAGGCAGGTAGAGTTTACCATGAATACATGACAATTAACTATGTAATCATAGTGAAGCCTCAAACATGTCCTCAGGATAATAATCACAACTTAAAATTATATTACCATATGTGAATTAATTAATTTATTTATTGAGACAGGGTCCTGTGTGTTTCAGGCTAACCTCATAGGCAAGGATGACTTTAAAGTTTTGATCTTCTTTCCTGTCCATCTCTGAAGCATGAGATTATGGGTGTATACCACTATGCCCAGTTTATATGATGTGTCCTGGAGATTGAACCCAGGGCTTCCTGTATACTAGGCAAGCACTCTACCACCTGAGACCATCCCCAGCCCAACAACAGAAGCTTTACAAAGAATATTTAGTATAATCACAGTACCATCATGGCATAATAAAAACTAAATTAGTTCTCCATCTTACATTTAATGAGCCTGCCCTTATTAAAGACTTGTGACTAGTGACATCCAGTGCAAGTTGTCCAACAGACTCAATTAGACTGGAGTTTGAATCTTTTCTAAGAATAGCAGTATTAATTTATTATATTTCTTGTCCAGGTTATACATTGCAGGACATTTTTACTTATAAGCCTGTGAGAGGTCAAGCTTTTCTTGCCCTTTCCACAGTCACCCTTCATTTTTCTTCCCTACAACCATCTTACAAACATGCATGTGCTCACCTCTAACATACTGGTAAATCTTCAAAGCACCACAAACAAAATTAGAGGGACACCATTTATCTAGCAGGTAATTCCTAACATTTTCTTCCTACAATCATTTCTTTCCCTGTCTTTTCTTTTCCCCCCTCTTTGGCAGGGAAATGGAGACTTAGAGAGAGAGAAACACACAATTAATGTTACTTTTAAAACTAGTTAATTAATGAGAGAAGCCAATTGGCAGTGGAGAGAAAAACCCTTCTTCAGTGAGCTACAGGTAACAAACAGGGCATAAGCAAGAAAAGCCCATGATATATATGCAAAGCTGGAAGAGGTAGGTGCTGTGTAAATGAACTAGAAAGTGTCATAAAGTTCATGGCTGATTGCTGTTTTTTTCTTGTTCATATGCCTTTTCCCAGCTTCATAGCCCACTTCCACTCCCACTCTCAGAGTGTCTTTCTCTTTCTTTGTAACAGTCTATTTCTGTTACTTTCCCATTTGTGCCTGATACAGGTTCTCTCCAAACCCAGATCAACACCTAATTCTCCACTGGGTTTCACTTCCAATAATGGAAACCAGTCTTCTATTTTTAACCTTTCATTTTTTTTTTTTTTGTTGTTTGTTTTTTTCAAGGTAGGGTCTCACTCTAGCTCAGGTTGAACTTGTAGTCTCAGGGTGGCCTCGAATTCATGGGGATCCTCCTACCTCTGCTTCCTAAGTGCTGGGATTAAAGGTGTGTCCTTTTATTAACACAGAAATTGTACCAACTATGCTGCATTTCCTAGCACATGCTATACAACTCTGCTGGAACTTATTTATCCCTTTCAGAAGTCTTGTTCCTCAAGTGAAGACCTCCACATTTTAAAATGTCAAGAAAATGATTCTTGCATCATAAATCAGTAGGAAGGTAACATAAGATAATATTTTAGTAGTATTCAACAGAGTGTTTAGAACATGAAACACAATGACAACTGGTAGCCATTACTGTTTCTTCATTAGTTATTATGCCCAATAAAAGTAAAACAGGGTTATTTCCTGTTTTGATGTGTTTTCTTCAGCATCCTTTAGTGGTATTTGTATAGCTTTATTGTTTGGAGTGAAATATGTACTTTAATATTTTAAACATAATCCTCATATGGGGTATCTCCACATTTAAATAATAAATAAGCTTTAAAACAGAAAAGAATAATAAGCTTAATAATCCAGAATTAATAGTTTCACTTTTAATAACTATAAAATATATAGTTTAACATTAAAACAGGATTTTTAATAAAGAACTCTGGTTAAAATGTCTGAAAACTTCACACAAAACATATTCAATAATGAGAATGCCAACAAGATACAAAATACCTCAGTAATTGTCAAAGTAGAGATAAGAGTGGGGAAGGGTGGGTATGAGTTATTTTATTTTATTTTTGCTTTTTCAAGGTATGTTTTCACTCTAGCCCAGGCTAGCCTGGAATTCACTGTGTAGCATCAGAGTGGCCTTGAACTCACAGTGATCCTCCTACCTCTGACTACCAAGTGCTGGGATTAAAGGTGTGTGCCTCCATGACCGGCTGACGTATTTTTTAATTAGCAAAGAGCTTCTAGAAATTTTGATTTCCTACAGATAATGAAAATTTCAAAACTGAGAAAAATATTGAGAGGAGCTAGGGAACCCTCTTAATAGAAGATACTGAATTCTGAGTTATTTGATTGCTTGGAAGAATTCAGAATGCTATGACAGAAAGACTAACTTTAAAAATTTTGTATATAGAAAGTATTACTATGCTAGTCAAAAGAAATTAAGCATTTTCATCTTGAAATATATTTTTAAAGATTAAAATCAAGCTATATTCTATTATTTTAGTTATCAGATTTCATAGTTCAGGGATTTGCCTCCAGATTCCAGACCATAGCTTTTCATCTGTTGCTTGATGTAGCCTACAATCAGAAAGAATTGAAAAATCCTTTTCAAATTCTGTTCCTCAGAGATGAAAAAGTAGTTTAACTTATAGTGGGGGCGGGGGGGAGGAGATGGAGGTGAGCTCAGCAGCCTTCAATACTGCATGTGATCTCACAGTGCCAAAGCTAGTCCATATCAATGACAAAGCTCATTTTACATATCCCATATATATTAGCAGATCTAAAACAACCATGGTGAAACTGTTAATATCATAGAAATCAACAAGGACAAAGGTTATAATTCAAGGCTTTTTTGTTTTGCCTTGATGTTCTTTTTTTGTTTGTTTTGAGAACTTGTTTGTAAGGTGCCTCACACATACTAGTCCAGTGCTTACTACTCCACTCCATGACTTCAGCTGCGAGCAGAGACCTAATCTGGCTCTTCAGTGAAGTAACTCCTAGATTCATGGCACAAGGAGGAACCTCTCTGTCAAAAGGATGAAAGAACAGAATGCTCACGTGATGTGCGCAATTATAAATCTATTTTTACTTTTATAATCCTGGAGTAAATTCAATTTATTGGCTATATGTAAAAGTTACCCTGCATAAAATATCCTCCAAAATTCCCTTCCTGGTGCTTACACCTTAATAACAAGACTAGCATATAAATCTAACTTCTCATTTCTTAAAACTCTTTTTATGGCAATATAATACCAATTTGGCAGTGGACTTTTTAACTGTGTATGCATTGTATGTGAGCCAAGTCAACCACAGCATCTTTTAAGAATTAAGGGTTAATACAATTGGCAAACATACACTTAAGAAAATGTTCAACATATCTAATCATCAGGGAAATGCAAATTAAAACAACTATGACTTCCACCTTACCCCAACAAGGATAGCAAACATCAAAAAATCAAATGAACATAAATGCTGGCAAGGATGTAGAGAAGTAGGAACATTCATCCACTGTTTTTGGGAATGTAAGATGGTATAACCACTTTGGAAAGCAACATGGAGACTCCTGAAAAAGCTGACTATAGAGATACCAACAGACCCAGTTATTCCCTTACTGGGCATCTACCCCCAAACCTTCAAACCACAGGCCAGAGAGATTTGCTCAACCATGTTTGTAGCAGCTCAATTTATAATAGCTAAGAGTTGGAATCAACCTAAATATCCATCACTAGAAGAATGGATAACTAAGATGTGGCATATCTACACAAGGGAATTCTATACAGCAGTAAGAAAAAATGAAATTTGAGGAAAAATGATTGAACCTGGAACAAATCATTCTCAGTGAACTTACCCAATCACAGAAAAAAAAAAAAGCCACATTGTCTCACTCATCTACAGCACCTAGCCTGAATCTACCGAAGATACCTTACATACCTAGCAAGCATCTCGTAGACTAGACAATAGGATGGGTAGGGAGGGAGGGGGCACAAATTTGGACCCAAACGGCAATGGTACCATAAAATTCTACTTTCGAAAAGGCAGACCAATGGCTGAACCTTCACCAGGTCCTTAGAGGGAACACTTGAACCACAAGACATTGGAGAGTGTATGATGAAAACTGACCTTAATCTTCTACAGCTTCCTTCCTTCCCTCTCTCTCTTTCCCTTCTCTCTAACTCCTGTATATTAGTTATCTTTTTCTTCCTTTTCTTAATGGGCACTGACCTGTAACTCCCAGTACCAGCATGTGGCTATCATCCACAATGAGCTTTTGATCAGCAAGAACTACATGGTTTCCTAGAAGAAAAACCGATTTTTGTCCAAGCACTTGATGACCCACCAAAGGTTACTGGAAAGACCATACTGCTGAAGACACCTTATGTGGTCAACACATAAAAGGGAATGACATGACTGGAAGCTGGAAGAGAGTCAGTCCCCAGACAGTCAGAGCGTCTAGTGCCAGAAGGTGCTACATGGGCAACTGGGGGAAAATGACCATTATCTGTCCAAGCAACTCATGGTCTAACATACTTAGCAGCAAATAACCTGTTGTGATGCCCACACAAGTGCAATAGTGGCACACAGCCATGGTGGGGAACCAACTGCTCTTGATTCAGCTAACTGATACCCTCAGTGGTATGGGACCCATAGCTGGAGCTGGGAACCAAGTCAGAACCATACCCAAACATAAGCCCACTCTCCATTATCAAGCTACCATCAATCATGGGCTAAAAGAGGGCCTACACCTTTTAAAATCTCTGTTTAAAAAAGTAAGCGTTATCTCATTTGTCCTGGTACTAACTTGCTCTCTGTTGGAGAATCTGCTTCTCTGTGTCAGATAGATACAGATCCTAAGAAGAGAGCCACCCCATCATACCTCAAAAGGGTCATGGATGAAACTAAGAAAAATTGGCAAAACAAGCAAGTGTGCTGTTTCCTGGTGAACTGAGTACCAGCACAAGGGTGAAGGAGATCAGCACAGAGAAAAATCAAGTCTTACCAAATGAGAGATCCAGAGACCCAGAGGCCCCCAATACCTCATCACTGAAGCAGACCAAAAATGAACCCAACATGGGTCAGGGAAATTTTGTGGAAGAGGGGGCAGAAAGAATGTCAGAGCTACATGTTGGGTCATGATATGCAGAGACATTTATCCTATCCATAACTGTGGGCTAACTCCACAATGCACAACCCATATACCTCAACTATGAGGGGCCAAGGGGAGGAGGTAGATCACAGATGAGCCTAATAATAGTACCAAACTGACTGTATTTGCTGAATACAAAACTAATTAATAAAAAAATTAAAAATTAAAAAAATGCATGTTACAACACACTTAAAAAAAGGAATTATGCGTTAAATAAAGTAATGATGAGTAAAAAGAAAAAAGTGCCTCATTAATGCTGGACATTTCAGAAAAACATTAATAAAAACAATGGGTATCGTTACCACACTGGACAAGATAAAGTGTTGTCAATGATTTCAGGAGGCAGGGATTGTGTTGGTGGTGGTGTAGATAATGGAGCATTATGTGAGTACGGTTAGAACAATCATGATCGGGATGTAGTGAGGAGCAGGTCAACAAAGCAGGCAGCATGGTTCGCACTGCTCCACGTTCTGGACATCACTCACATATCAACAGGAGGGCAGGGTAGGAGAATGACCACAAGGCAAAGGGGACACCATGTAACATTCTAATGCAAGGACACTGGGCACTGCAACAAGGATATTGACTTTAGGGCTGGAGAGAGTTTAGCGATTAAGGTCCCTTCCTGAAAAGCCAAAAGACCCAGGTTCCATTTCCCAGGGCCCACGTAAGCCAGATGCACAAGGTGGACATGTGCCTGGAGTTCATTTGCAGCAGCTGGAGGCCCTGGTGCACCATAACTGTCTTAGAAGAAGGAGATGTTTTTAAGCAACACTTTACTTTGTGAGATAATAAAAAAACAGAGTTTACAGTTTAGGATTAGTGTAGATTCTAGGTACTTAAAGACGATAAGGTTTGTTAAAAGCACATGTTAGCTTCAAGATGCACAAGAACACTGGAATGGATCTTTCCTATCTGGGCTGAGTGAACATGAAGTTGGCAGGATTAAAGAGAAAACATTCCAAGGGAGACATTCTATCTCTCACCTTTCATGGACTGTTTTCCCCCATAAAATTCAGGAGGGTTTCTTGCCACTTGGTTGGTTGGTTTTCATTTTGTTTGAGACAGAGTCTGACTATGTTGCACAGACTGGGTTCAGATACACTATGTAGCCCATCTTGGCCTCACACTTAGAATCCTCCTGCCTCTGTATTGTGAGTGCTGACATCATAAGTAAGTGCACACCACTGTTCTTGGCTTAGCAGTTTTGTATTTCAAAAATATCTAATATTTTGATGAAGTCTGTGAATAGCCAAATCTAATCCAGAGACCTAATATTATATTACTAAATATATATTTAAGAAAATAATTGTATATAATTTCAGCATCATGAAAAAAAATCTTATGAGTAGCTAAATAATTGACTAGCTCTACTTTTCTCTTGGGATGTAGTCTTACATAGCCCAGTGTGGCCCCAAACTCACTATGTGCTTGAGAACAACATTGAGCTTCTGACCCTACTGCCTCCACGTTCCAAGTGCTGGGATTATAGGTGTGTGCTGTCAAGTCAGACTTATGCCAGACTACAGACTGAAGCCAAGACTTTATATACACTGAGAAAACACTCTACCAACCGAGCTATATCCCCAGCCCTCACCCCACTTATTTTGAAAAAAGGCAAACAAGTAGCTAAGAGTTAATTCTCATACAACTTGAATAGTAAGGTACAAGTATTAGCTTAAATTCAGACAGATATCAGAAAAACACCCAAATCATTAAGCTTAGTGGACAATAAAAGTAGGATCTGAAATCAGGTAGCTTATTTTTAGAATCTATACTTTTAATAACTGCATTCTACTGCCTATCATCTTAGTGCATTATCTTATCTTATCTTACAGGAGTACATTAAAAAGTTAGAACGGTACTTTACTTAAGAACTTTGACACAAATGAAAAAGGTCCACTTCTATCAAGATGAAGGTATATGTGCCAAGTGTAAGCTTTCCTTCCATAAACATCACAACAAACATCTTTCTCAGATTTGTATTACATAGCTATTTAAGAATAATGTCTGAGAAATTGAATAGTTAAAAGCAAAACATAAAATGTCAATATGTATAAAAATAGTTTATGTAAAAGCCACACTATTATAGCCTAGTATGTGTCAATAAATTTGGATTCAAGACAGCTGCCCAAAAGAGAGATGTGTAAGTCCAGTCTTATCTTTGTTCCCAAAAACCCCATTAGAGAAAAAAATTTTGAAGAACTATCATATGTAGGACCTACCATGGTGTTTCTCTAGGCATTCATGAGCAAGTGTGGATTTTACTTTGTTAAATAAAATCTTTAAATAATGTTTGAAATTTAAATTAAGTCTAAGAAGCAATTTCCTTGAAAACACATTGCCAGTGTTTGCTGACTCGTGCCTGAAGGTGCCTGCTAAGAGGATGCAGAGAAATAACAATAATCAGAAATACAAATAGCTGAAAACACTCACCCTAGTTTTGGCATCAATCTGACCACCTCGATCCAGTAAGAGCTTCACCATGTTGGTGTTTCCCCTTTTTGAAGCCACATGCAGGGGAGTAATTCCATTCTACACCATGGAAAGACCAAACAGAGGAGGTTTGATATGACAGGGCATGAAGACATGACTTTCTATTAAAGGGCATGAAGGAGGTTGAGACCTGTATTGTAATTTGACCCACAGTTTGTGTTGTTTTAATAGTTTTGGTTTTAAAGAATGAAGAAGTACATAAACCATAAAGTACTCTGGTTAGAAAATGGAATGAAGCTTCATATAGGTCAATAACTACAAAATACATACTGAATAAACAAATTATGGTCAAGTGACAGGGGGAGAACTTTTGAGTAGAAACCAAACCTTAAATTCTACTTAAAATAGAGCCCTAACACATCATGTACTTCAAAGTTTGGAATCTCAAAGTTATCTAAACCAGATGATTATAAATACATAAATAACAAATATACATATCAAGCAGCTAAAATACACATATTAATACCAGCAGGAAAAATGATTTTTAAAATACCTTCAGAATAATTTAGGAAAACAACTTGAAAATAGTTTCAGTACAAAGGTTTTTTAGATAAGAGACTGCCCTAGAAGTTGTTTAGTACCCCAACTGGACTTGAACTCCCAATCCTGCTGCCTCTATCTCCAAATTGCTGGGATTACAGTCATATGCCATCACACTTGGCTTATACAAAAGACTTCCAAGGACAATGGCAATACATGCAAAATATATTTAATTTATAAGTAATCATTTGTCATCATTATGGAAAAATGTGTCTGATTTTTTTGTGTCACAGTTTTTCAAAATTTTAAATATTTATTGAAATTTATTCATGTTAAATACTACCATATATGTGAATCTTATATTTATCATATAAATGAATTATTTCCAACAAAAGCTTACAAGTAAACCCATAATTCCACATGTCATCTATGCAATTTACTATAACTTATTATGAGTAAATTCTCAATTTGTTGAACCAAAAGCATCCCTATCAAATTGAGTGCACACTTGTAAGACATACTCCTTATAAGGTTGTGCTTCATGTTCTAAATTAGAAGTTCCATTGTTTACTGACATGAAGCATAACAGTCATGATTTTTAGCATGACCATTAAACATAACAGTCCAAACCCATATCAAATTAGTCTCCTTAACTAGTGACAGCCTTCTTATTTTTCACTTGTGTTATAACATCCTGTGACTTGAATAAAAAATGAAAAATCTAGAATCTTCAAGATTCAAGAAAGGAGAAAAAAAAAAACACAACAGAAAACCTTTAATGAAGCCACAGACTGACTTTATTAAAATGCTGATGCATTGCTGTCTGAGAAGAAATGGTTTTCATGGCTATCCTGTGAGAGATGAGAGACTGCTTTCATGCTTACCCTGGCTGTGAAGTCCACAGCAGCTCCCCGGTTAAGAAGAAGTGTTGCCACATTGACATTTCCATAGTGGGCAGCTATGTGCAAAGGGGTAAAGCCACTCTGTGGGAAGCAAAGAAATGATCATGAAGTTTCTCACTTTGATGTGCTGCCACCAGTGCACTAATCAAGAATGCCCAATGGTAACTATCTGCCAATTATACATACCAGCAACACAATTCAGACAATAAATGCTTCACTGACACATTGCATTTTAGTGGTAAATAAGTATGTAAAGAGGTAAACTGGAGGAAAAGCTCAGTGTAATTCAGTTTTCAATATTAACATTAAAATTGTAGTACCAAAATAAAATGTGATTAAATCAACTGGGTTATATCAGTACATGCACATGAGAGAAAAGTTTACTCTCAAAATGTTTTATAAAATGAAGTCAGGAAACATTAAATGAAGAAAAATGTATTCCTGTTCACTTCCTTTTCTGATGAAAAGATGAGAGATTTTTGTTATTCTTCAAAATATACATATGTAGCCCTTTTATTAAAGTGCAGAAAGATCTCTTAATTTTCTACAATCCATAATTTTTACAACTTAATAAAAGAGCACAGGAAAACCATGAGCATTCATTGTTGCATCCTGCAGTTTTCAGGTTACTTCCTTTTGTTGTTTTTTTAAACTAGAAATAAATGTTGACATGTATCTGGCAGTTTTTTTTTTATTTTTTAAATTTTTATTGTTATTTATTTATTTGAGAGCAACAGAGAGAGAGAGAGAGAGAGAGGCAGAGACAGAGAGAGAGAAAATGGGCACGCCAGGGCTTCCAGCCACTGCAAACGAACTCCAGACGCGTGCGCCCCCTTGTGCATCTGGCTAACATGAGTCCTGAGGAATCGAGCCTCAAACCGGGGTCCTTAGGCTTCACAGGCAAGCGCTTAACTGCTAAGCCATCTCCCCAGCCCCGTATCTGGCAGTTTTAAAAAGCATTTCCTAAGTCACAGCCATTTTTTATTAACTTGATATATAGACTTTAGTGATATCATTTTAAAAAAACCTAGATAAGCATTTGAATAACTTAGGTACTAGAATGCTTTCCTGTTCTACCAGCCATATTATCTGCAAATAATTTCTGACTGTGGAGAAACAAGACGCAAAATAAGAATAGTAACTGTTACTTCAAACCCCACAACTATGTAGTTTCATTTTGCATTTAGATGATAAATATTCAAACAAAAATGAAGGGTAAAATCAGTCTAAAACCTGGATACTATTTGATAAGATATCAAAATTTTAGATATTAAGACATAGTTAAAGTTTTTAAATTTTATCTTGATATTTCCTTTCACCTAGACATGTCCTGAATGTATGTTTAGTACTAAAGTTACAGTTTAACTTCAAAAAACCATATTCATTGCTGATAAATGATTTCCAAACAATTCAAGGACAATAATACTATTTTATTGTCTATAAAAATAAACAAATTTGAGGATGGAGATATGGCTCAGCAGTTAAAGTACTTGTTTATAAGGCCTGATGGCCTGAATTCAATACCTCTGTACCCACAGGAGGCCAGATGTACAAAGTGGCACAGCAGTGATGGGAGGTGCTGGCACAGCCATTCCTCCACCCCCTCCTTCCTTTCTCCGTCTGCTTGACAAAATAAATATATTTAAAATAAATAAATAAACTAGCTTATTATCTGACACAACCTCATTGGCCATCCATGACAATGTGTCAAGTGGTTCAAAACCTGCTAGCATGATCCCTCTCAGAAAACTATTTTTTGGTTAATATGGGAATGGTAGGTAGAGTTAATCCTTCCACAGGGTGGTAAGCAGAATGGTTAACCCTCTTAAGTCTAATACCTTCAAAGAAATATTTGTAACATAAAATATATGCATCCAAGCTACTTTCAAAAAATGTTTAGAGGCAACATTGCTTAAAAAAAAACTGTATCATAACCACTAAAAAGCAATCAAGAATTTAAAGGTATTAAAATCAATAACTAAGGAACAATTACATGATTCTAGTCTTCAATTTTACCAAGTAGTTGAGGTGAACCAATCTCTCTCTCTTCTCTCTCTCTCTCTCTTCCTCCATCCCTTTCTTTATCCCTCTCTTTTCCAATATGTGACACCCCACTTTCCATTCACCCTGTCATGGTAAAGCTTCTCCTTGATGTTATAGGCCAAAATAAATCCTTTCCTTCGATGTGCTGCTTTTAATTGGGTATTTTGTCATAGCAACGAGTGCTGCACCATTTCAAATACCTAAATGTGTTAGTACAAAGGATATTAATTTGAGAAATATATCATTTTCAGTGAACAGCAAGTGTAAATACTCAAAATTCTTCAAGTTCTCCAAGTCCTCAACACAGTGTGCAAACAGATATTATTCTAAACAATCTCCCACCAAAGCAAAAGTCAATCTATATAAATAGTCACTTACTTATGAGTATGGATTAATTTTTTGTTGTTGTTTTTGTTTTTCAAGGTAGGGTTTCACTCTTGCCTAGGATGACCTGGAATTCACTTTGTAGTCTCAAGGTAGTTTTGAACTCACAGCAATCCTCCTAGCTCGCCCTACCAAATGCTGGGATTAAAAGTGTGTGCTACCACACCCATCTTAGAATAATTTTTATAATACATTTTTAATAATTTTTATGTTGGTGTCTCTCTTAACAATGCTCAAAATAAAACACATACATATACAAACTATACTAAAAGACTTCTGAACTTAATGTTCTTGTTTGATAATAATCTATTCTGGAATGCAGAAAATGATTTAATGCAAGTATTTTAAGACTTACAAGAAAAAGCAACTGCAATATCATTATTGATTATAAACACTATGGTAAAGAAAAAAACATGCAAAAAAGAGCAAATGAAATATATAAAAAGATAAAATCCTATAACAGAGACAAGAGAAAAATTTTCAATTTCCTAAAATCTAATCTCTGCATTCCTACTAAGAGGACAAAATGGTATCTCTTCTTTGCAAAAATTTAAGAGTAACACAAAAATATATCCTACAGAAGAGTTTCACTTCATGCTTGGCTACTAACCTTTTCAAATAGCTGATTTGATAAAGCTTCACATGTATTTATTTGCATTAAATTTATTTGAATTATCAATTTTCCTCAATTACAGGTGTTTTTCTAAATGATTTCCCATTAACATATTTTAATCATTAGTATGAATTAGTGAGCAATGATTTTAACCAGGAAAAAATAAAATAAATAAAAACAAGGTGAAAGTTTGTATAACCACAATACTGTACCTCGGTGGTCCTATTCACCATCATCTGAAGCAGTGGTTGGTGAGGAAAAGAGGGAAGACATTACACAGTGCAATATCAAGGAGCCATTCTGCTCTCTGCAGTCATGTATGCACAATGCCAACATCCCAAATGTAGTGACTGAGTAAAGGCTTCCCCAAATTCTATACAATACAGTTTTAATCTAATTTTTATTACTTCCCATGTAAATGGATAAGGAAGCAAATACCTCAATAGAGGAGTATCATCTTTACAAGTAAATTATCTACCATTCGCTTTTTTTTTGTTATTGTCCCCTACATATAAGCCACTTTTCTGAAATACCTCTAAATGTAATTTATCTCTTTTTGTGACCAGAAATCATTCCTCATTAGCACCATGAACTACCTCCTGATCATCGCCCCAGAGGACTCTCACAGTCTGAGAGTTCCTCTCTGCACAGGCATTCAGCTTATACCTTGGACTGCACGTCAGCATTGTGGTCGTTCTGCAGCAGGAGAGCAGCTGACTTGGTGTCATCTTTCCTCGCCGCAATATGCAGAGCTGGCAGCCTTACTTTCCCTTTGGTGTCATTCTCCAGGAGGATGGCCACTGCCTGGTTGTGTCCCTGCTGGAGTGCCACAGCTAGAGGAGTAAAGCCATCCTGACAAAACAGAAGAAACACACACTTGCTATGAACCATTGCATGCTTGCATTCAGCTCCAAGAAAAGATGGGCCTGTAGGAATGACAGCAACTGAAGGCGGAGGGGTAGAATGCTCCAGCAAAGATCAGAAAGTAGAGTGGAATCACTCATGGCTCACATTGGGAAATAGTTTCATCAAATTCTTCATGCCTATCCTATACCTTTCTACAAACACTTGCATCCTAGCAAAGCATGCTTAATATAGGATGTGCTGATTCTAAATCAATAGTAAGATCAAATACGCTTTTGTGGTGGGAAGATCAAAAATAGAAGAAACACTAAGTAATGCCTGTTTAGGTAAAGAAAAACAAAACCTGGAAGGACAAAGAGTGGATTTCAAATCTAAGTGGGAATAAAAAATGTAGCTACCTATACAGTAACATAAAATACATGATAAACATTAAGAGCTGCTAAGTGTTTTTATACTGGTTAGGGTAAATGCTAACCACTGTGGAGGAAGTATCTATTACCAACATAACTTTAGATGTTTGGGATATGATCTAAAACTCTTTGGTAAATTAGACTAATGACTGATTTGTATTTAGTTGGATTTCATATTGATAAGAGTATTTAGGTATAAAATTATACATGCTAGATAACATTAAAAATCAACTTTTCAAATTCTGAATTTAAAAGAAGAGAAATAAATAAGAACACATATAATGTAAAGTTATAAGCATCCTAGGGGCAAATGGAAAACCATGTTACAAAATTTGGAAAGCTATCTTTTTCTCCTTAAAAGCAAGTATTTAGTTCCTAGAAGGATGAAATGCAATCTATACCTTCTCAAAATTTGTAACCAAGTCTTGCAAGTCTTCATGCATATACAGAGATAAAGATAGGAGGGCATGAATTTGAGGATTATTTTCTGGAGACAAGAATAATTTATCAAAATCTAACTACTCAATTTGTTTTCAATAATTTTAAAATTATAACTACAGATTTCTGAGGCAATATAATTTCCCTCAAATATGTCATATCATGTATGCAGCATGAGCCATATATGAATTTAGATTTGCTTTTAAATACATTTGCAATTTAAATACAGTATATTACTTAACATAGTGGAGGACTAAAGCATGTAGTATCATCAGATGAAAAATGGTAGCATATATTTACTGATTTGGCACAAATTCAACACTTTGTGAGTAGGGAAAGAACAAATTCATCATATGCATATTTAATTTTATTACCACTGACACACCACAGTAGTTTGAATGATAGTATGTGTGCTTAACTTTTTCTTTTTTTCTTAGAGATAATATTTGCTCACAAAACTTAAAAAAAAAGATTTAGCCTTAAATTTGGCAACATTCAGGAGGAAGGAAGAAAGTAGAAAAACAAAAAAGGTACTGGCAGTACAGTCAACTCCTTTCAGAGAATTTAAATTTGGATTTCTACCATGTAGACCTGATTGTAATCTATAGTTCATGGGAGCAGACTAAAGAATTTAATGATTGCATAAAGTACCTCAATGACGGCTGAGGAGGTGGGTTGGTAGTTAAAGGTGCTTGCTTATGCAAAGCCTGCCAACCTGGGTTCAATTATCCAGAATCCATGTAATGTAGCCAGATGTGAAAAGTAGCACATGTGTCTGGCATTTATTTTTATTTATTTTTTAATAGTTTTATACTCAGTGAATACAGTCAAGTTGGTACCATTGTTAGCCTCTTCCCGTCCTATCTGCTCCACCTGGCCCCACCTTGTTGGGGTATATGGGTCATGCATTGTGGGGTTAAACCTCAATTATGGGTAGGAGGAAATGTCTCTGTATCATGACCCAATGTGTGGCTATGACATTCTTTCTGACCCCTCTTCTGCAAATTTGCCTAAGCCATGTTGGGTTCATTTTAGGTCTGCTTCAGAGATAAGGTCTTGGGAGCCTCTGTGTCTCTGGATATCTGATTTGGTAGGTATCTGTCATTTATTTGCAGTGACAAGAGATACACACACACACACACACACACACACACACACGGCTTTAAAAATTAGGGCTGGAGAGATGGCTTAGTGGTTAAGGCACATGTCTGTGAAGCCTAAGGACCCAGGTTTGATTCAACAGAAGCCAGGTGCATATGGTGGCACATGCATCTGGAGTTCATTTGCAGTGGCTAGAGGCCCTGGTGTGCCTATTCTCTCTCTCCTCCCCCCCCTCCCTCCCTCCCTTCCTCTCTCTCCTTCTCTCTGTCTCTAATAAATAAATGAAAATAAAATCTTTTTAAAAAATAAAGTATCTGGCATAGAAATAGGAGTATAGACCAATAGAACAGAATCAAGGACCCCCACTTTGGTTCAGTAACTACAGCTACTTGATATTTGACAAAGGCCCTAACAATATAGGCTGGAAAAAAAGTATCTTGAACAAAAGGTGCTAAACAAATGGGATAACCATATGCAGGAAATTGAAACTTGATATACACATCTCACCATGTATTACAATCAAGTCCAAATGGATCAAAGGCCTCAATATAAGACTGGAAACTCAGTTACTACTGGAAGAAAATATAGGAGGAACTTACCATGATATAGGAATGGGAAAAGACTTCTTGAACAAAACCCCAGTATCACAGGATCTTAAACAATCACTCAATCAATGGGATCACATGAAGCTGAAAAGTTTCTTTACAGACAAACATACAATAAGCAGAGCCAATAGATTACCCTCAGAATGGGAGAAAATATTTGCTGAATATCCAACTGACAGAGGCCTAATTTCTAGAATCTACAAAGAACTCAAAAACCGAAACAATAAGAAGCCAAACAACCCACTCACAAAATGGGACAAAGAACTGGACAGGCAATTCTCAGAGGAAGAAATACAAATGGCAAACACATACTTAAGAAAATGTTCATCATCCCTAATCATTAGGGAAATGCAAATGGAAAAAAAAATCTGTGAGATTCTACCTGACCCCAGTAAGGATAACAAACATTAAAAACTCAAATGAAAACAAATGCTGGTGAGGATGTGGAGAAATAGGAACCCTCACCCACTGTTGATGAGAATGTAAGATGGTACAACCACTTTGGAAAGCAATATAGCAAAAAGTTGACTATAGACTTACCAACAGACCCAGTTATTCCCTTACTGGGCATTTGTCCTAAAAGCTCCATGTCTGAGTCCAGAGAGATTTGCTCAATCATGTTTATAGCTGCTCAATTCATAATAGCTAAGATCTGGGATCAACCCAGATGTCCATCATTAGACAAATAGATAACTAAGATGTGGTATACCTACATGATGGAATTCTACACAGCAGTAAGGAAAAATGACACAATGACATTTGAAGAAAAAATGGTCGAACCTGAAACAGATCATTTTCAGTGAACTCACCCAATCACAGAAAGATAATTGCCGCATAGCCTCACTCTTCTACGGCTCCTATCCTGAATCTACCCGAAATGCTGATATACCTAACAAGCATCTTGAGGACTGGAAAATTGGGGGGGGGGGAAGGGTGGAGGTCAGGGACACAAAATTGGACCTAAATGGCAATGATACCATAAAATTCTATAGCCTAAAAGACAGACGAAATGGTTGAACCTTCATCAGGTCCTTAGAGGGAACACCTGAATCACAAGGCCCTGGAGAGGGCATGATGAAGAGTGATCTTAATCTTCTCCTGTTTCTGTTTCTCTCTCTCTCTTATACATTACTTATCTTTTCATTCCTTCTCTTCTTGGACACTGACTTGTAACATCCAGTACCAGCATGTGGCTATCATCCACAATGAGCTCTTGATCAGAGAGACCTACAAGGTTTCCCAAAAGAAGACAGATTTCTGTTAGAGTACTTGACCCACCAAAGGTTAGAGTTAAGACCCTACTGCTGAAGACACCATATACTGTTGGTATGGAACATGGAGTGACATGGCTGGAAGCTGGAAGAGAGTCAGTCCCCAGACAGTTAGCTCATCTAATGCCAGAAGGTGCTGCAAGAGTGACTGGGTAAAAATGGCCAATATCTGTCCAATCAACTCGTGGTCTAAACTACTCAGCAAAAAATAACCTGATGTGACATTCACACAAGTCCAATAGTGGTGCACAACCATGGTGGGAAACCAGCTGTTCTTGATTTGGCTAACTGATGTGCTCAGGAGAATGGATCCCAAAGCTGAAGCTGTGAAAACAAGTCAGAACCATATCCAAAAATGAGCCCACTCTCCATTACCAAACTCCCACCAATTGCAGGCTACAAGAGGCCCTACACCTATTAAATTCTCTCTAAAAAGCAAAGGTTAGCCCACTTATCTGGCACCTACTTCACTCTCTGTTGGAGAATTTACTTCCCTTTTTAAGATGGATGTAGATTCTAAGGAGAAAACCAGCCCATCACACCTCAAAAGGGCCCCATCTGAAACTAAGAATGATTAGGGAAATGAGTTGCTTTCTTGGTGAACCTGGTACCAGCACAAGGGTGAAGAAGATAGATACACAGAACACTCAACTCCTATCAAACCAGATATCCAGAGACACTGAGGCTCTCAAGACCTCATCACTGAAGTAGATCTAAAATGAACCCAACAAGGCTCAAGGAAATTTGCAGAAGAGGGGTGGAAAGAATGTCAGAGCCAACACGTTGGATCATGACATGCAGAGACACTGCCTCATACCCATTACTGATGGCTAACCCCACAATTTACAATCCATATTCCCCAATAAGGAGGGCCCCTGTAGAGGGGGGAGGACAGAGAAGAGGCTAACGTTGGTACCAACTTGACTGTATACAGTGAGTACAAAACAAATAAAAAAATTTAAAGTACTCCACTAATTCTATGAAAAGATACTCTTTTAAGCTCAGTTGCTTCATTGTTTATTATTTATTAAGTAATGCTGACTGCCTGGATTATAAGAACTTTTAAAACTTTTTCTTCACATGGATTAATTTCATTGCCATGTTGAAGGCCTCATTACCAGGTTTTCAAAATAGGCATAATATTTTTGATTATTTGACTATTATAATTTTTACCCATTGGAGTGCCACTCATATGTGTGCCAATGCCTGCAGATGATGCTTAGTGTTTGAGCATTAGAACCTCACTTACCTGTCTCAAAATACTGTACTTTTACAGAATGGTATGCTAAAAAGGGAATGTGGTGGGCTGGAGAGATAGCTTAGCAGTTAAGCGCTTGCCTGTGAAACCTAAGGATCCTGGTTCGAGGCTCGATTCCCCAGGACCCACGTTAGCCAGATGTATAAGGGGGTGCATGCATCTGGAATTCATCTGCAGTGGCTGGAAGCCCTGGCGCAACCATTCTTTCTCTCTCTCTCTGCTTCTTTCTTTGTCTGTCACTCTCAAATAAATAAATTAAAATAAGCCAAAAAAATTTTTTTTAAAAAAGGGGCTTCTGCCTGAGAAGGAAAATACTTGGTAGCAGAGGCCAGTAAGTTAAAACGGAGACATAAATGGAAGAGAAAGGAAGGGAGGAGGATACTTAATAGGTTGATATTGTATATATGTAAGTACAATGATTGTAATGGGGAGGTAACATGATGGAGAATGGAATTTCAAAGGGGAAAGTGTGGGGGTGGGGAGGGAGGGAATTACCATGGGATATTTTTTTATAATCATGGAAAATGTTAATAAAAATTTAAAAATTAAAAAAAAGGGAATGTGTACAACAGGTTTGTCCATGCGTTTCTTGAAAATAAGTACATCACAGGGTTTATGAATTAAGTTTATATGCATCCAAATATTAAAACTTAATCACTTAACAAGTTTTAAAAATGAAGCTAAAAGGTATACTGAGCTAAGCTAGGATTCAAGCCCCCTCATGATTTCTTTGTAAGGGTATTTCTTTGCAAAATTCAGAGGTGCTTAGTTTCTGCACCTCCCAGTTCCAATGAGTACACAGAGGAGCCATGAGTTGGCTAAGAACTCCATCAGCTGAGTTCCCAACCCACACTAGAGACAGAAAGTCTACTGGGCAAGTAAATGGAGAGGTGAAAGTTTCATCTGATAATTCTGCCTTCAAAAACAAGAAAAAAAGGGCAGATTCTTTGATATTGGTATGCTTATCCAAGATATAAGTCCTCTGTTCCCCAAGCACTGCCTAAAGATATCCACACACTACTCACAGGCAAAATTATAGTTTTGGAGTGAGGTTGGGGGAATCACAGAAAGACTAAGATCATAAAATTTTCATTGCAGTCATTCAGCAAAGAGTGTATTGTCACTAATACAAGAACATGGAGTCACTTCATAACCGGCAGTTGTGTTTTCCAGTTACAAGCAGGAAGTATGGAGTCCTGATGAGGAACTTCTTTCTTTAATGAGAATAAGCTGTCAAAAAGTGATGGTGATTGGTTCTTCATGAAAGTACTGAAAGTGGATTTAAAAGATTTTAATGGCTTTTCCCTCCAATGCAGCATGGAAGAGAGCTTATGTTTACTCTGCCCAAAGATTTCATTGTCTGGAAAGGAAGCCATTTAGATATTAAGAAATATAAAGATGGGAGCTGAGGAGATGGCTCAATGGTTAAATGTGTTTGCTTACAAAGCCTCTCTCTCCATCTCTCTTTCTCTCATAAATAAGTAGGTTTTTTGTTGGTTGTTTTGTTGTTTGTTTGTTTGATATAGGGTCTTGCTCTAGCTCAGGCTGACCTTGAATTCACTATGTAGTCTCAGGGTGGCCTCGAACTCGACCTCTGCCGCCCGACTGCTAGGATTAAAGGTGTGTGCCACCATGCCTGGCTTTAGATAAGTAGTTTTTCAAAATAAAACAACAACAAAATGAAAGAAATGGTTTCTGGGTTGCAGGTATCTAACATGAGTTGGAAAATACAAAGCAAGTTTTGCTTTTGAGAAAGGCATGCCCAGATGGGGACAATGAGTCTTTCTTGCTGTACCTCCAACCCCCTCTTACATCTAGAAGTTCTGAACTCACTCAACTCATGTCCAACATTCTATACACTGGTTGTCATAACCGAAGTCACCTGCCTCTGCCTTCATCTGTACTTTGATATAAATGGCGCTTTTGTGACACGTTCTTCAGAATTATACTAATACTAATCATTTCAAATTATTTTTATAGGTTAAAAATTATTCCTTTGGAATTGTATTGGATCTTAAGATAAAAAGCAATGAGGATAATTTACTATAATCTAACTTTAGAGTACTATAAAGATCTCAAAGGATAGAATTATGTCACATTGACAGAAACATGTTTCATGTAAAAAATAGAGCAGAGCATGGTAGCACATGCCTGTAACAATTGAAGGATTATAAGTTCAAAGCATAGAATACACAGTAATACCCCTCTTTCAATAATAACAGCAATAACAAATAACCATGAATCTAAAATTAAGGTGTGGACTTAGGAACTGTGTTCTTGAGCCTGAGTCACTCATTAGACACTTGTGGATTAGAATATTAATATGAGCATTCCTAACACATTTTAGACAAGGTAACTGATATTGTTATATGTATCTTGAGATCAAAGAACTGAGCAGTATGGATGACAGTCTTACCTCTGTAGCAGTGCTCTGATTAGCTCCATTTTCCAACAAGTATTTTACAACATCAATGTGGTTTTCTTGGGCAGCCATGTATAAAGGAGTGAAGCCATTCTGAAAACAAATAGTAAGAAAAGAATCTCCATCATTTATAATGTTTCAACCTGGGTACAGTGACAAACAGTACAGACACATGTGCCCCACAGAGCACACACTATTATTGACATTTCATTATTTTGTGCTTATGTGAAGATGGAAATGTTATAGTATGAATTTAAATCTAAGTATATATCAGTAGATTTCTTTTTTTGTAGGTCCTCAAGAATATATAAAACTCATCAGGAAAAAAAAATTAAAACATGGTGTCTTAATTCATAGTCTCAAAACCTTGTGATTTTGTCAGCAATAGGTCAGACTATTAAACATAGATGGTTCACTTACAGTTCCCAGGTACCAATGAGAATAAATAAAAATAAAGGTAAATTTTCAGAGATTATAAACCTCAAAGAATATAAAATGGTTTTTAGCTACTTTATTGAAATAGAAATTTTTGTACAGTACATAAGAACAGAAACATTATTCAAAGGGGCCAAGACTGAACAAATATGTAGATTATACAAGTAGAATAAGTAAAGCAATTTAAACTACTATTATAAAAGTATAGACTTTAAATAGTAGAAGAAAATTTAAAACTAAAAAAATTTTAAGAAGAGTATATTAACATTGTAAGATTCATGAATACATGTATCTTTTTTAAAACATAGCAAGCAGGTGAAATCTTGTGTATTTTAAGAATACCGAAGAGGTGGCGGAAGGATGGAATTAGAGATTCAAAGGAAGGGAAAGCCAGGGAATACAGTTAAAAACATAAAGTGGGTGTGGAATGAGGATCTTTCATGACAAGTAAAAGGGAGGATTCAGGAGGAGAGGAAGCACTTTATATAGAGAAGGATACACTAACATTTCTGTGGCTTCCAGATCCACAGAGAAAAAAACATTACCATCATTAAACCTCTGCCTATGAAGAGCCTTGACTTTGAATCATGAGTTTTAGAAAGACCCTCTTAGTCCAAGCAGGGCCAGGAATACTGTGGACTGAGAATATGTACCCACTTGAACCCCAAAGCTCCCTGACTTCCAGACCACACTTCAGACACCTGGCTCCCAGCAACCCTACCTAGGTATTCCCCAAAATGGGTCTATGCTTGCTCCATCTTCTTCCTTTCCTCCTCACAAACATCCCATGGTCGGTGGAATAGCATGTGCACACGCACGTAAACACATGTGTGTGTGTTTGTGTGTGTGTGTGTGTGTGTGTGTGTGTGTGTATCATGTGTATGTATATGCATATATATGTGTGTATATGTATGTATTGGTGATTTTGTAGATCAAACGCCTTACAGAGTGACGTAAGGAAGGAAAGGTTTATTTTGGTTCCATGACATACAGATTTCAGTCTAGTATGGAAAGGAGAACATGGTGGCAGGAGCAGCTCTGTCTTGGGCGGTTCACATGGCATGGGTCAGGAAGGAGAAAGAGCTAGAAAGAACCAGATGCAGATAAAGCTTCAAGGCCTGTTGCAAGTGACCTCCTTCCACCATACAAGCTCCACCTCCTAAAGTTCCACAAGCAAGGAATCAAGCATTTAAAACACAAGCCTATTGTGAACATTCTAGATTGAAATAATAATAATATCATCCTAATCCTGGAACCAGTAAATTCTATGGCAAAGAAATTTCTATACATGAGATTAAATTAAAGACCTTGAGATAGGGAGATTATCCTAGATTATCCAAGTGGTCTCAATGCAATCAGTGTTTCAGAGTGAGCCAGGAGGATAGAGAGGAGAGATGACTCTGCTCTGCTGGCCTTATTGATGGTATGCAATTTAGACACTGGAGGTGGCAAGGAAATAGATTTTCACTTAAAACCTCCAAAAGAAAAAAAGCCTCACCAATACTTTGGCTTTAGCCCTGTAACATTAATTTCTAAAACTAGGAGAGAATAAATTAGAGTTTTGTAAACCACTGAACTTACTGATTTGTTATATTTGCTAATTTATTACAACAGCAAGAGAAATCAACTATATAAGATGTTTAGAAGAGAGAGTGGAATCAGAGAGGACAGAGCCTGAGCAAGTGAAGGCAGGAGGACCACCCTGTTCCATGTGGTACACCTGAGGTTCAGATGAAGGTAGAGATGGAAAGAGAAGTGAGGCTGATGGTCATTCAGGGCCCACAATCCTCACTCTGCATCAAAGTCTTGTGTGCAGAAACTGCATGAATCCAGAGAAGCCTAAATTTGGACCTGCTTTATTGTTACAAAGATACCTGTAACTTACTAATGTTTGATAGTTTGACATATATCTTCTAAATTTTAAATAAACATACATACCTACACACACACACACACACACACACACACACATGTATGTAGTATAGTAAATGGACATATTTTACATTCTTGTTCTGGGGTCCACAAATACTAGAAGTAACTTAAAATGATCAAGAAAAAGAAAAGGAGAAACACCATGTCTTACAACATGTGGTCCATATGGGGGAAGGGCAATGATAGACAAATGTTGAGGATCTTGGGTAGAATGTATCAGGAATAGCATTTGTGTGCATCCTGCATCACAACTTTGTGCTGTGCCTTTCAACAGTGGAACAAACATGAACACTGAAAATAAAAGTAGACTGAACTTCTGCTATGTGTTACCCACTATGAGGAATTCTTTGAAAATTTCTCCTCAGATTATGGTGAACCCAGGTCATCCCTTGCTTATGCATCATATGGTAGAGTCCTTTCTATCATTGTTTTGGTTTAGATGACAGATGAACTAGGCCAACCATTAATACTTTCAACTGTGCTATTATGCTGGCTTTATTATCCAGTTCCAACCAAGAATCTAAAGCTTTGATGCTCATGTAATCTGGTCAAAGTCTCATGGCTTATTAAATGAACCAGGTACCAGTTTTTGAATTATCTTCTTACAACATAGTTGTGACTTTATCCTGTAGCTAAGTGGTACAGTGACTGACTGTGAGACAGAATCTCTACTAGACAGTCAGAAATGCCTATATACTGGAGAAATCAAAAAGTAAATCAATAAGTTAATAGAACCAAATGATGATGATAACACAACATACCAAAATCTTTGGGACACAACGAAGGCAATCCTAAGAGGGAAATTTATAGCTCTAAGGGCCTAGATTAAGAAATTAGAGAGTTCACAAATAAACAATTTAATACTTCAACTTAAAGACTTAGAAAAAGCAGAACAGGCAAACCAAAAATCAGTAGACAGGAAGAGATAATAAAGATTGGGGCAGAAATGAAATAGAAACCAAAAAAAAAAAAAAATCCAAAGAATCAATAAAACAAAGAGTTGGTTCTTTGAAAGGATAAACAAGATTGATAAACCCTTAGCAAATTTGACCACAAGAAAGAGAGAGGAGACAAAAATTTTAAAAATTAGAGATGAAAAAGACACAGTTACAACAGATACCAAACAAATTCAGACAATTATAAGGACATACTTTAAGAATATATATTCCTCTAAGTTTGAAAATCTGAAAGAAATAGATGATTTCCTTGATTTATATGACCTACCAAAATTAAATCAAGATGAGATAAAATATTTAAATAGACCTACAACAAGTACAGAGATACAAGCAGTTATAAAAAGTCTCCCAACTTAAAAAATCCTAGGCTTAGCCAGGCGTGGTGGCACACGCCTTTAATCCCAGCAATCGGGAGGCAGAGGTAGGAGGATTGCCATGAGTTCAAGGCCACCCTGAGACTACAGAGTTAATTCCAGGTCAGCCTGGACCAGAGTGAGACCCTACCTCGAAAAAACAACAACAACAAAAAAAATCCCAGGCCCATATGGATTCATTGGTGAATTTTACCAGATCTTCATGGAAGCAGTAATAACACTGCTTCACAAAATTTTCCATAAAATAGAAAAGAAAGGAATTCTACCAAACTCCTTCTATGAAGCCAGCATCACCTGCATACCAAAACCAGACAAAGACAGAACAAAAAAAGAAAATTATAGACCAATCTCCCTCATAAACAAAGATGCAAAAATTCTGAACAAAATATTGGCAAACACAATCCAAGAATACACCAAACAGATTATTCACTCTGGCCAAGTCGGCTTTATCCCAAGGATGCAGGGATGGTTCAACATATGCAAATCAATAAATGTAATATATCATATAAATGGTCTGGAGAACAAAAATCACATAATCACTTCAACAGACGAAGAAAAGGCATTCTACAAAATCCAATATCCTTTCAAGGTAAAAGTATTACAGAAACTGGAAATAGAAGGAACACATCTCAACATAATAAAAGCTATTTATGACAAACCTACAGCCAACATAATACTAAATGGTGAAAAACTTGAAGCTTTTCCACTGAATTCAGAAACAAAACAAGGGTATCCACTGTCTCCACTCTTATTTAGTATAGTATTAGAAGTCTTTAGTGATAGCAATAAGGCAAGAGACACTCATAAATGGGATACAAATTGGAAAGAAAGATTTGCAGATGATATGAAGGAAGTGATCAAATCATCACTACTTGCAGATGATATGATTTTATATAAAAAAGACCCTGAAAATTCTACCAGTAAATTGTTAGAGCTGATCAACACTTAGCAAAGTAGCAGAATACAAAATAAATACACAGAAATCAGTAGCTTTCTTATATACTAACAACAAACATGCAGAGGATAAAATCAGGGAATCCCTCCCATTCACAATTGCCTCAAAAAAAAATAATAATAATAACATACCTTGGAATAAACTTAACCAAGGAAGGGAAGTATCTCTACAATGAGAACTTTAAAACACTCAAGTGAGAAACTGCAGAAGACACAAGGAAATGGAATGACATCCCATGGTCTTGGATTGGAAGAATCAATATTATGAAAATGTCAATCTTACCAAAAGCAATCTACACATTTATTGCAATCCCCATTAAAATTTTAATGGCATTCTTCACAGGAACAGAAAATACAATCCTAAAATTCATTTGGAAGCACAAAAAATCTTAAATAGCTAAAACAATTTTAAGCAACAAAAATAAGGCTGGTGGTATCACCATACCCAATTTTAAGCTATATTACTAAGCCATAGTAACAAAACAGCATGGTATTGGCACAAAGACAGATAGGTGAATCAATGGAACAGAACAGAGGACCCAGATGCTAATCCAGCCAGCTGCAGCCATCTGATTTTTGACAAAAATGCCAAAAATATTCATTGGAGAAAAGACAGCCTCTTCATCAAGTGGTGCTAGGAAAATTGTATATCTCTACGCAGAAAGATGAAAACAGATCTTTGTCTTTCTCCATGCATGAGAATCAAAACCAAGTGGATCAGGGTCCTTAATATCAGACCTGAAACTCTAAAACTGCTAGAAGAAAAGGTAGGGGAAACCCTTCAACATATTGGCATAGGTAATGACTTTCAGAATATAACCCCAATTGCTCAGAAAATAAAACCACTAATCAATTACTAGGATCTCATGAAATTACAAAGCTTTTGTATGGCAAAGCACACTGGGAATAGAGCAAAGAAACAACCTACAGAATGGGAGAAAATCTTTGCTAGCTATACATCTGACAGAGGATTAATATCCAGAATATACAAAGAACTCAAAAAAAAAAAAAAAACAGAACAATAAGAAATCAAACAACCCAATTTAAAAAATGGGCTATGGAACTAAATAGAGAGTTCTCAAAGGAAGAAATCCAGATGGCATATAAACATCTAAAAAAAGTGTTCTACATCTTTAGCCATCAAGGGAAATGCAAATTAAAACTACCTTGAGTGCCGGGCATGGTGGCGCATGCCTTTAATCCCAGCAATCATGAGGCAGAGGTAGGAGGATTGCCATGACTTGAAGGCCACCCTGAGATGACAGAGTTAATTCCAGGTCAGCCTGGACCAGAGTGAGACTCTATCTCAAAAAACCAAAAAATAAAATTAAATTAAAAAAAAAACAAAACACTACCTTGAGGTTCCATCTCTCTCTCATCAGAATGGATATATCAAGATAACAAATGACAATAAATGTTGGCAAGGATGTGGTAAAAGGAGAACCCTTCTGTACTGTTGGTGGGCATGTAATCTGGTATAGTCAATGTGGAGGTTTCTTGAGACAGCTAAAAATAGATTTGCCGTATGACCCAGCTATAGCACTCCTAGGCATATATCCTAATGACTCTTCTCAATACCTTAAAGATACTTGCACAACCATGTTTATTGATGCTCTATTTACAATAACTAGGAAATGGAACAAGCCTAGATGTCCATCCACAGATGAATGAATAATAAATTTGTGGTACATCTACACAATGGTGTTCTATTCAGTGATAAAGAAAAATGAAATTGTGAAATTTGCAGGGAAATGGGTGGATCTGGAAAGGATTATATTAAGTAAGGTAACCCAGGACCAGAAAGCCAAATGTTGCATGTTCTCTCTCATATGTGTATCTTAGGTACAAATATATAGACTTGTGTGTGATATGGAACCAATAATCAGTAGCAGAGGCCCATAAGCTAGATAAAAGCTATAAGGAAGGGAGGAGAGGGAAGGTATTCAGGGGATGGTATGTATATAGGTTAAGTAGAAGAACAGATTACAGGGAGGGGAAAGGCCTAAGTGAGGTCAGAGGAAGAGATTGTATAAAAGAAAGGTGGGGGAAGGGTCAATCAAAACTCAAGATATTCTGAATAAGACATATGACAATCTACTTTCTTGAATAATGACAGATCCAAAAGCCATAGATTGTTACTAGAAAATTTTCCGTGCCAGGGATGGGATGCCTTCCAATGAGTTGTTGGCCAGGGAGGTCCCTGTTGCCCCCAAAACATTATAGGCTATTGCCAAGGCCCTTGGTTTCCCATCAGAAAGCAATGGTAAGCCCCCATTGCTTAAGACTTCACATGCCTGAGCAGCAGAGTCCCTGAGAAATCAAACTAGTGCTGAGCAGCAAAACTTCTTCCTCTAGCCCATCCAACTGAAAGCTGGAAAAAGCTGCACTGTATGCAGCCTTATGGGAGACAGAAGTCATCAGTGGTGTAAACAGTGGACACTGAAGACCTTAAGTTTGGCCACATAAGCCAAATGACTAAATAAGTGCAATAGTGTCATGCCTACTCTGGGGGAAACCAACTGCTCTCTAATTGGACTGAAGACCCACTCTATGGGAAGGAATATATGCCTGGTACTGAAAACCTAATCAAAAGCCTATGATAGGGGAGGTTATGAGCCTTAGGGGTATAAAGCCTGCTCTTGTCTGGATAAATGCATATATTACTCTCACCAAATTGCCCTGAAAGCAATACACTTAATGTTCATATTCTTATATTAATTCTACTCTCACTCTGCTTAGAGAAGCTTCTCTTTTCAGATGGTGATGACCACTGCAGTGACCCAAAAGGTAACATAGTGCAGAAAATAAGGGATGAATGAATGTCCAGCACTGAAACATCTCACACCTTTCAAGGCTCAGGGTCCATTGCAGAAGAGTGGAAAGAATGTAAAAGCCAAAGGAAAGGTACCACTCCTTACATACAACTGCCCAGACAGAATTTATAGCACCCATTTCCACCCATTTATACCACCCATTTCCCTGCAAATTTCACAATTTCATTTTTCTTTATCACTGAATAGAACACCATTGTGTAGATGTACCACAAATTTATTATTCATTCATCTGTGGATGGACATCTAGGCTTGTTCCATTTCCTAGTTATTGTAAATAGAGCATCAATAAACATGGTTGTGCAAGTATCTCTAAGGTATTGAGAAGAGTCATTAGGATATATGCCTAGGAGTGCCCAGACAGAATTTGGCCTCAATATCCAAGACCTTGCAGTGCCTAGCAATACCTACACAAGATCCTCATAACAGGAGAAAAAGATGATGACATTAAATTAAAACAGAGACTAATGGAGAGAGGGAGGGGATATGATAGAGAGCAGAGTTATGAAGGGGAAGGTAGGAGAGAGGAGGGAAATACCATGGTTTGTTGTCTGTAAGTATAGAAGTTGTCAATAAAAAACTATATGTTAAAATAAATTAATTAATTTTAAAAAATAAAGAAATACCTACATACCACCTATCACCTTTTCCCTACTGAATCAGAGTGTTCCCATGAGAAGCCCTGGCACACATTTTCTACACATCTCATTTTTGCTAAGTGCCTTAACAAGTGATGCAGAACAGCTGATTTGGGATAGGGTGTTCTATGACTGTATGTACATCTAGAAAGTTCACTCTAGCAACAGTAAATGTTTTGGCCTGGGTTGGTAGTATAACAGAACAGAAGCAGCTTTGTCAGAAGATGCAGTAATGTGCATAAAAAAAACAAGGGGAGTGGAGCCACAGCACCACGTGGGTTAAGAAACAGGGAGCTGCTTCCTGTTTATAGAAAACAAAAAAGTCAAAAGGGCAATGAACAGCTCCTAGATATATGGAAAGAATCCTTTCTTACTTTACTGGTATTTAGCAGGAAAACATCCCACAGGAGAGTGTGGAACATCCTTCTTAGTAATAAGGACGGTGCATGGCAGTATATTAACACCACAATAAACTTATAGGAGGACATTTATCTTCAGTCATAAATGGCTTTACAACACAGCTTTACTGGTCTCTATATAACTGTATGAAGGCACTTTCCAATACATTATGTCTGGATGTTTTTCTAAAATAGTCTGTTTCAAGTAAGTATAAAAGTATCTGCAGGTTATTATTGTTGATATTAAAAAGTGAAAGACCCCCACAGCCTGGACTGATACTTGCTGTATACAAGGAGGAAAGTATTACCAATTGTGAAAAATAGTTCTGGAATGACTGATATGTGCCTCTAGCAACTATTTAATATTTTGAACATTACCCTTATCTATAGGAAATTATTCATTATTTACAATTTATTTCTATTTTTTTAACAAAAATGAGCATGGTGCCTGTTTGCTCATTGAACACTAGATTCAGACACAATGATTCAGGGACCAGAGACAAAACTGCTTTTCATGATCCTTCAATCCAAAGCTGAGATGAACAAGGCAATGAACTATCACGCTGCAATGCCAGGAGCGCACATCACTGGTTCATTTTTCACTAGAGGTTACATAAGAAGAACACAGAACACAGAAATCAACTGTTAAAGAGAATTAGCTGCAGGAGGCCACTAAGAGTGACTCAGTGTGAACTGAGTCAGGAAAAGACCCAAGCCAGACACAGATTCAGAAAAGGATTTTCAGACAGAAGAAACACCAGGAGTTGATGAAACAAAGGACAAATGGGACCTGACACCCAACCCAGTGCCTGGGGTGAGGAGGGCTGAGACAGGCAGGGCGTGGGCTCCATCTGCTTTGCGAAGGAGTCTGGATTGGATTTTGAATGGCTTGTGGAGCCACTGCATCCTAAACAGAGGTTTAATATGAATCCATTTACATTTTAAAGAGATTACTTTGTCAGAGGGGATAAAACAAAAAATGGCCAGACTATACCTATAACAGAAAAAAAGACTTTTATAATAATCCTGATAATTGAGAATTAGAAGTATTGTTATGGTTTTGGTATTTAAGATGTAATTTAGTATTTATATATCACACTTCGTGACTAAAAAGATTACAAGTGATTTAGTCAGTATTTTATCTTAGCTTTTGATAATTGTTCTTAAATTTATTAGTGATAACTTTTTATAAATCAGAAATGCTGTATTTTAAAGAATTCAAACACTAATACTACAAAATTTATTTTAATTTTCACCAGTACTCCAAATATGAGTTGATAAGCAGGTTTTTGCTTTAGGGGCAATTATCTTGCATTGACAGTTAGCAACCATAATGTCCAGTAATGTTCCACAAGATCAGCCTTTTGTCAGCCTTGCCAGCCATACCTCTGGCTAGTCTCATCGGATACTCTTCTTTCTCTTGAAGAAAGAAATTAATCAGTCATCTTCAAAACTCGTAATTGAATAATTCTTTAATTCTTATTTTAAAATATTTATTTATTCAACAAACACGCACACACACACAGAGAGAGGGTGGGGGGGAGAGGGAGAGGGAGAGGGAATGAGAATAAGATGAGTTTAGGCATACCAGAGCCTCCTGCCTGTGCAAACCAACTCCAGACCTTGCGCCACTTTGTGAATCTGTCTTTATGTGGGGTACAGGGGAATCAATCTCAGGCAGTTAGGTTTTGCAAGTAGGTACCCTTTAACTACTAAGCCATCTCTTCAGCCCTTGTGTAAATCTAAAAATGTTACAATATGGAAATCTAAAAATAAAAGATTATGCATGCTACTCTTTTTAGGTTTAGTTATGAATATTCCCATTGTCTGCTCCATCCTCAAACTGCCAGGGCAATGCTTTTACCTGTGCTGCATTGCAAGGAAACACAACAGGAGCCTTTCTTTCAGAACACTGAGTTTTAAAAATTAGCCATGAGTGTAATTACTGTGACATGGCTGTCATTACCATGTATTTCAATATTTATAAGGTTTTTTTTTGATCAGAAAAATCAAATTTTGCTTTAGTAAGAAGGAATGGATAGAGCAGATAGCTAGTGTATATTTGTCTAGGTAAAGTGCAGTCTGAAAGAGTTCAAAAAATTATAGCTTTCAATGTTCATAATGCCCTTAGTGCCAATGTATCACTTGCCACTTTTCTAGGAATATGAAGGATACTACCTACACTTACTGGAAAAGTCAGTGAACATTCTCCAACAATGGAAAATGAGAATGGTCAAACAAATCTTGGAGTGGTAAAAGTCAAACACCCCTTCTGAAGAAGTCTCCTGTCTAAAAGACAGGCCAGAGGATATCTTGCCTCCAAGACCTACCAACCCAGATTCAGTTCCCCAGTACCCACAAAAAGCCAGATGCACAAAGTAGACCACACATCTGGAGTTCATTTTCAGTGGTTAGTGACCCTGGCATGCCCAGTCTCTATCCATATATCACCTACCTACCTACCTACCTACCTACCTGTCTGCCTGCCTATCTCTCTCTCTCTCTCTCTCTCTCTCTATCTATCTATCTATCTATCTATCTATCTCTGCATCTCTGCTTGCAAATACATAAATTAAAAGGCATGCCAGTGTCAAGATTTAGGGGCTATGGGATTGGGAGATGGCTCAATGGGTAAAGTCCCCATATATACATGAAGACCTAAATTCAGATCTACAGTATCCATGTAAAAGCCAGGCATGAGGGAAGTAAAGAGATGGAATTTCAGGGATCACTGACTAGCTACTGGCAAGTCTAGCCAAATGAGTGAGCTGCAGGCTCAGTGAGAGACCCTGGCTCAAAAGTAAATACATAAGCAAACAAACTGAACAGTAACTGGAAAGTCACATGACATCAATTGTTGGCCTCCACACATATGTACATGTGTATACACACACACACACACACACACACACACGAACATGAATGCACAACACACACACAAACACATAATGCACATATACATATATATAAAGATTTAGAAGTTTTGTTGATTTCATAGAGCAGAAGTCTTTAGCAACCTTAACCCTGACATTCTTGGAGTCAGAGGTTAGGACTGGCTCACTGTTACTATTCTAATTACCATTTTCTTCTCAATGCAGTGCTACTTCTTTCTTGGAATTAGCATTATGAGAGATAATTATCCAAAATTATCACAAGCTTGAAGGTCAGCATGATTCAAACCATCTCTAAATACACCATGAATGCACAGCTGCAAAGGATGTAGGAAACACAATTGGCACTAATTGTAGCCACTAGACTAAAGACCGCTGGGTGTACTCTGGGTGTATACTTAAGGCAAAAGAAAAAAAATAGAATTATATATTATTTAGTAGTCAGGTAACCTACACTTCTCTCCTCATCTTCTAGATCCAGGCAGATCTTCAAATGTTTAAGCCAACCAACACATGATATTCTGTGGGATACAATGACAGGTGCAAGTATGCACAACAGAATTGAGCTGTTCCCATCAATCAAGTTCAGAGTTCTCTTTTACAAAGGCGGTTGCAACCATGGGTCCTGAAGGAAAGCTAGACTAAAATAAAGGTGACATTGTAGAAATTACAGCAATGACAAAGAAAGACACTGAGAGTGCTGGTTACGAGTCATCCAATTCAGTGGGAGAGGAGATGGGCCTCCTGGAACTCACTCTACCTCTTTGAATTTTAGATCATGAAGATCAAGACAATCCCTTAGTCTCTCTCTCCCTCTCTCTCTCTCTCTCTCTCTCTCTCTCTCTCTCTCTCTCTGTGTGTGTGTGTGTGTGTGTGTGTGTGTGTGTGTGTATGTGTGCAGCTATGTAGGTATTCATGTGGGCACACATGTGCCATAGTACAGGTATGGAGGTCAGACAACTTTTGCTTGTTGAACCTTTTCAACATCATTTGAGGCAGAGTTTCTTGTTTACTGCAATGTTTGCCAGTCTAGTTGGTCCATGAGCTTCTGGGAAATCCTCTTATCTCCACCTCATGCTAGGATTAGAGAAGCTTGCCACAACTTTTTGATTTTACCAGAGGTCTGGAAACATGAGTACTCAGGATTGAGCAGCAAGCATGTCATTCATTGAGCTATCTCCTCAGTTCTCAAGGAAGTCTCATATTCATTATTTATTTATACATTCATTCATTCAAGTATAAGTTGAGGTTTTTTTTCTTGTTGTAATTGAAAGCATCCTAGTTGATATAAAATCTAAACCAAAATATACTTTCTACTACTGCTATTGATGTAAAATAAAGTACTTCCTAGGAACGCTGATGAAAACCACAAAATATAGTAAATTTGTTCTCACAAATTAAGAGATTCAGAATTATTTTGTCTGTATAACTGTAAAACAAACAATAAAAAAGGCATTGAGTGATAAGTTTTCTTCCAGTGATACTTTTGCATTTTAATGCTAATTTTCTTTTAAAATATCAAAAGATAGACTAACAGATTGCAGAGAGCAGAAAGGCCTAAGTGAGGCCAGTGGAAGAGATTGAGTAAGAGAAGGGTGGGGGGAGGGTCAATTGAAATTCAAGATATTCTGAATGAGACATATAAAAGCCTACTTTTTTGGATAATGACACATCCACAAACCATAGATTATTACTAGAAAATTTTCAGAGCCAGGAATGGGATACTTCCAGTGAGTTGTTAGCTGGGGAGGTCACTGTTGCCTCCAAAACATTACAGGCTATTGCCAAGGCCCTAGGTTTCCTATGAGTAACAGATGGTAAGACCCCATTCCTGAAGACTTCACATGCCTGGGCAGAAAATCAAGCTGGTGCTGAACTGAAAACCTTCTCAGTGTAGACCAGCCAACTGAAAAATGGAAAAAGCTGTACTGCATTCAGCACTTTGGGAGACATTGGTCATCAGTGGTGAAAACAGTGGTCACTGGAAGCCTCAAGTTTGGCCCGATAAGCCAAATGATCAAATGGGTGCAATAGTGGCATGTCTGCTCTGGGGGAAACCAACTGCTTTCAAGTGGACTGGAGGCCCACTCTGTGGGAGGGAATACATGTCTAGTACTGAAAACCAAATCAAAAGCCTAAGGCAAGGGAGGTCATGAGCCTTAGGGGTATAAAGCTTGCTCTTATCTGGCTAAATGTATTTATTATGCTCACCAAGCTGTCCTGTAAGCACGACACTTAATGTTAATATGTATATATTAATTCTACTCTCACATTTTGTCAGAGAAGCTTCTCTTTTCAGATAGTGGTAACCACTGGGATGACCCAAAAGTCACCATAGTGCAGAGATGTGATGGAAGAGTGTTCAGCACTGAAACATCTATCACACCCTCCAAGGCTCAGGGTCCATTGTGGAACAGGTGGCAGAAAGAATGTAAGAGACAAAGGAAGGGTGCCACTTCTTATAATGCAACTGTCCACACAGAAATTGGCCTTGATATCCATGACCTCACAGTACCTAGCAATACCTTCACAAGACCCTCATAACTATTTTACCCAACTGCCTTGTAAAATTAAAATGTTGGTGTAAGTCTCCAAAAGACACCTAACCTAAAAATACTATATAATTCGTTTAGACCAACCGACCTAAAACCACATTTCCTAAATATTGCCAACCATAGCCAGCAGCCTTGGCTAGCATTGTTAATAAATACAGGAGGTAATATTATAGTAGTTTGTCATTGCCTGAGACATATATTCATATATTGCTTCCTTCATCAATGTCAATCATTTATGTCATTTAATGATTACGCTTAAATAAAGAGAGCACTTTGTATGTCAAATCAAAAATTACAAGATCTAGTCCGACACATGCAGACACAGAAATACTAATATATTTCATAGGGATTCTAATTCTTTTAAATTTTCCAAAGTAAAAATTTCATTTTCTTTGCATATTTGCTTTAAGTTTATGTGCTGAGAATTACTTAAGAACAGGGAGAATTAATCTGGGTGTGATGGTGCACACCTTTAATCCCAGAGTGGCTGAAGCAGAAGGATCAATATAAATTAGGGGTCAGTCTGGGCTAGAGTGAGACCCTTCCTCAAAAAATCTGAAAAAAAAAAAAATCAACAGAAACAATAAGCTAGCAGGCAACTTGAGCAGGTGGCACTCCTAGGCAGCTCTGAGGTCCAGAAAGGCTGTAAAGCCCTGGTGATAACAGCATGGAACAGACCTTAACCTGTCTTAGTTCACAAATTGTCGGAGATATAATCTCAAATGATTAATATTTTAATAATAAAATTCAAAACCTCTTTTTAAAATATTTTATTCATTTATTTATTTAAGAGAGAGAATGGGCATACCAGGGCCTCTAGCCACTCTTGACAAATTATAAATGCATGTGTCACCTTTGGCATCTTGCTTAAGTAGGTACTGAGGAATCAAACCTGGGTCCTTTGGCTTCACAAGCAAATGCTTTAACCACTGAAACATCTCTCCAGCCCTGCAAAATCTCTTATAGAGAATACATAGATCCATTTGTGTCCTTTGAATTACATACTTACAATTTATAGCCTGGAATATACTCATACTCACAAAGCACTTAAGCTATTTAAAATAGTTTATACACATATAGCTTCTGCATGCACACAAACACATGGTTATTATGATAAGGCTATAAAGGCAGACCTAAACCAAGTTAGTTGTAGATCTCCAGTGTTGGTAAGTTGAACCAGAATGAAGTAGATACAATAACTGACCAACTGGATTTTGGCAACCATAAAAGAGGGGGGGGGGAGAGAGAATAGGTGATGTAAAATTCTCATACTTCTGAGAAAAGAGAACTTGTCTTTGGCCTACAATCTAGAAGGCTGTCTCCATACAAATGGTAGAGGAGACTGAGAAGAAGGCTTTTCTCAATGGTCACAAATATGTTCCTTAGAAGAATGCCCTCAAGTACACACACAGGCAGCAGGAAGACAACCCACTGGATGTTGTCTCCAGGACAATGTGCTGTGATTAGCAAGGAGGTGTCACAGCTGGTCCACTCTAATCATGACCACCAGGGACTGTATCATACCCTTCCTGAAAGAGAGGCTGCCTCCCTCCAACAGAGAGGTAGTACAGTGAACTGTTCCTTTAAAAAGTGTGCCTGATTATTTTTTAAAAAAAAGATGCACAAGTACTTGATCACAAATATGAGAAAATTGAGCCTTCAATATGTTAAGGAACTATGTTAACCTGTAAAGTTCATCAATAAAAAGACATGCATACCTCACCAACTCCTTATCCTTCTGTTGAAAGTTAGATTACTTTTGGTTTTGTCATGTGTAGTATGTGGGGTGTGTGTGTGTGTGTGTGTGTGTGTGAACTGTGTCTTTATTCGTGTGCCCTGTGTGCTGTACATGCAGAGACCAGATGAAGACTTTGGATATGTTTCTCTGCCTTATTTTCCTGAAGCAGTCTTCTCAGAAACTTGGAGCTCCTTGTTTATTAAACAAGGTAGATCAGCCCCAACAATCCCCGAGTCTGCCCAGCTCAGTGCTGAGGATACAGGCATGGGTGGCTGGCTACGCTTGGCTTTTTACATGGATGCCAGAGTATAAACTCAAATCTATAGCCCTAAAGTCAGATTCTTAAATAGAACAAAATTCCATTTTGATTGTTCTGCCTATACATTTTGGATCTAAAAATACACCCATCTGCTCACCCCCAATACCCCTGACACACACACACACACACACACACACACACACACACACACACAACTAGTGTAATCTATTTAGATGTATTTTCTAGAAATGACTGTGTCCAAATAATAGATGTCAAGGCCTAGGCAACAAGACTTAGAATGCTGGAAATGAAAATGCCAACATAAGACAACTTATACTTCAAAGGCATGGTCATGGACAGCAAAGTTTTTGTCTTGAGCGTGTTCAGTTTATTTACATGTAACTATGTTTTAAAGTCTAAAATTGGAATTTGATCTGTCAAAACAATTAGAATTCTTCTCTTCTCTCCTGATGATATAAATTATGTATAGGCTGGCTTTGGCAAACCTTCACTGTCTGTCTGACATGATCCTGTAAGTTGGCAATAAAAATCAGTTCCTAACTACAAAATCAGAAATTAAAATAAATAAACTACTAAATGATTTCTTGCGATTTCTACTGTTTTTGTCATTTTCTGAGTAAACTGAAAGATTATGAATATTAGTAATAACCTAATCTTTCAAAAATTGCTCTTCACATAAGGTAAGATAATTGAGGTTAAGACTTGAAATATACCTAGAAAATGTCAGGAGAGTAATCTTGTTTAAAACATGAGAGAAAAAGCAAGGATTTTATTACATAAAAGATCCTTAACTTATGACCTTTAAAATGTTCATATTATATGAAAGAATAGATGATGAATACCTTCATTCCTATTATCATGTTCAAGTAAATTTGCAAATAAATGCTAGGGTTAAAAATATAGGTTACTAGATTATACACATGTGCATATAGCCTTACAATAGAAGAGAAGACTAGAGGGTAGGAAGGAGATTCCTCTAGGGAGGGAGGCAAAATGAGATGATAAAGAAATGAGGGGTAAATATGAGGAAGTGCATTATGCCTATATGTGAAGATGTCAAAATGAAGCACATCATTTTGTACAGTGATTTTTTGGAAAGTAATAGACAATATAGTTTATGATAAAGTGGTAGAAAATAAAAATAGTTATTAGATATAACAAAATAAAAGTGCTATCTTTTATTTATTTTTTAAACTTAGCAAATTTATTGGGAACATACTACAAATTGGTCCTAGTCCCATCACATTATCCTCTTTGTCCCTCTCTCTTGCCTCCATTTCACTGAGGACCCTACTCAGAGGGGGTATCAGTAATCAATGTGGGGTCTGGAATGCACCAGTCTGTTGCTGTGGGGAGGACATTGCCCTTTGTTTAGAGGATCTGCCTTCCCACCCTGTGGCTCTTAAATTCTTTCTGCCCCCTCTTCTGCAAAATAAGAGGCTGTTGAGAGCTCAACACTAAAGAAGGTTTCCAACACACCTTTTAAGGCTGCAGGGGTGTTTTCAGATTGGCTACTTTCACTATAGAGAGTAAATGAAGCAGAAACTGCCTTGTATTCCCAGCGCCAGAACTGTACTGGGCATATGTACATTGAATATGTTCATTTTTCATTCTGGCTGTTTGTAGCTAATACTTTTTCCATCTACCTAGTACCATGATCACTTGTTTCAAAGCTGTTAAAGTAAGGAAAACTTATACACTAATAAAGATGATTTCTCTCTGATTTTGTTACATCCTATCCCACATAATCATCTCTCACCTCAATGGAAATTTAGCCAAATTATAAACAACAGTGTCATCAACTTCAAACCATTTATCTTCCTCAATAATTTGAAATAAACAACACGGTATGCTTAATAATTAAAATCGTAGGTGCCATTCTCTATTTATTGTGTACCAGGAATGTTCTAAGCACTTTACCTTTATCTTGCATTTATATCAACTCTAGGTAGTATTACTATTCCCGTTTTATAGATGGAAAAATTAAGTCACTAGGAAGTAAATGACAGCATCACATAGGAGGTCGGAAAGTAAATAGTAAGTACAAATGGGGCTCTTAACTACTAGCCACAGAGGTGTGTATGAAGTTCACATCTCTTGTGCAGCTTGCTTGGATTGGATAGACATCAGAGAATTGACTTTTCTCATTTACTTAGAATTACAGCTTGCTCTGAAGCTATGTTTAACTTCCCTTTATGATCTTCTTCTTCTTTATTATTATTATTATTATTATTTTGCTTTTCACTGGAAAAGCACATTTTTATTATTTTACTTTTTTGTTGTTGTCCTTTGGTGTGTGGGTGTGTGTGTGTATGTGTGTGTGTAAGAGAGAGAGAGAGACAGAGAGACAAAGAGAGCAGGGGAGGTTTTTGGCTGTGCTGGTAATAGAACCCAGGCCTCATGAATGCTAAGCAAGGGCTCTACAACTATGGTATATTCCCAGATTGCTGTTTTGCATTTTTTTTCTTTAGAAATATGTTTATGTTTGTTAATTAGTTGTATACAAAAGTGTTTCATAGTTTATAATTATCAAGACAAATACCCAACCCCCCACTCACAGCCCACCCTGCTTCAATGGTATGCCTGCATTTCTATACCAAAGTTTCATGATTCCTGCCATTTATGCTTTCACTTCAGCACGTCGCATGAACAAAACTTTTGAAGGTTGATCACATAAAACATTGTAGCAACTTGAATTCATACAGTATGCAGAACTGTCCCTAACAATCACATGTTGTTGGTGACATTGTTTGCATGTGCTTCAGTTTTGAAAATCCATAATTTTAAACTGTTATTCTTTGCAAATGTAAAGATATGTGTCTATGATTTGGGGAGCTTTTAAACTTAAAAAAAAAAACCTGTCCCACTAACTTGAGAAGAATAGACACTATAGTTAAGGTTAGTCCTTCTGGCAGACATGCAAGGCTTCAACCTAGGCTTGGCAAACCTCATTTCAGAAAGGTCACTTAAAGTAGTAATCTGGTGTGCTTACTAGGAAACTTACTACTGTGTCTTAGCATTAACTTTTTGAGAGAACAGTTCATTTCTACATTTGTGCTAAAGAAAATCCTAACTGAATACCATATGTGATACAGAATTATGCAGGCACTTTTTCATAAAACTAGGGAATAGAAAACATTGTACTAATTGAGGATTTTTTGGCTTGATTATTTAAATAATCATATCTTCTAGATACTGTCATATTTTGACATTTATTTTCCCATTTATTTTCTTATTTCTTTTTTCTTTTCCGATAGCATTGTTTACTCTCTTTGCTTTGTAGTCCTTGAGTATACATAGCTGGCCAGGATTCTTTTCTTATTACTGGCATAATAAGAATAGTAATTTTTGGGCGGGAGAGATGGCTTAGTGCTTAAGGTGCTTGCCTACAAAGCCTAAGCACCCAGGTTCAATTCATCAGATCCCATGTAAGCCAGATGCACATGGTGGCACATGCTTCTGGAGTTCATTTGCAGTGGCTAGAGGCCCTGGCGTGCCCATTCTCTCTCTCACATTCTCTGTCTCTCTTCCTCTCTCTGTCTCTAATAAATAAATAAATAAAAATAAATCTTAAAACAGTAATGTCTGTAGTTGTTTGGTATATTTCTTCAGAAAGTAGTCTAATATTCATAGTTGAATACTTTAAATGTTGGTAAAATTTAAATTAGATTTAAATTTATGTTGCTAATGGAACTTGAAGGAAAGCTAACCCACCTAGAACGAAAACACCAGGCATTTTAAAAGTAGCCTCTTGTTGTTGTTTCTCCCATCTGTGTCTTTAGCATCATTGACACTTGGTTTTAGATAATATATGCTGATGCTATAGTAAAAATATTTCACATATCACTATTATTGTACCAGAGGCAAATATAAACAATACACTTTAGGTTCATAGTATTCTATGTAGAGTTGGAAGTTGGAGTGAGTTTTAGAAATTATTTTCAGATAAACCACACTTTACAAGATGGATGTTCATATTCTGAATGTCCTATTGTTAAATTTTTCACGTTTTACTGGCATCTGTGTTGAAGCTAATGCAAATTTCTATACCCAAATTGCCAGAATTGAAAGGAGGTTATAAAATCAGCCAGTTACAGATACTGACTTTGTGATATACTGTGCTGTGCCAGCAATAGGTAGCAGTGGTCTGCAGAAGGGCTGGGCTTGTGTGGATGGAAATAATGTCACCTAGCAGTAACTGAACTCTTCCAATCCCAGACCTTGTTCTAAGTGCTATGCATGGGTTAAGCTCTCAACATCTTATCTCAACAGGTATCATCATTATAATCCTACTATAGTAGAGGTACAGTTACATGATCAGAAAATAAAAGTTGTATCTGAAGCCTAGGATTTTTGACAAACTAGCTTCAGATTCTGTGTTTTATCCATTTTACTCTGCAGTCTATTACAGGCAACACCAGGTCACTGTGAAATCTTAAAAACTTGGGCTGGAGAGATGGCTTAGTGGTTAAGCGCTTGCCTGTGAAGCCTAAGGACCCTGATTCGAGGCTCGACTCCCCAGGACCCACATTAGCCAGATGCACAAGGGGGCACATGCATTTGGAGTTTGTTTGCAATGGCTGGAAGCCCTGGCGTGCCCATTCTCTCTCTCTCTCCCCCACCCCGTCTTTCTCTCTGTGTCTGTTGCTCTCAAATAAATAAGCAAAAAAAATTAAAAATAAAACTTTCCTTGCTTTAATGGCTTTAAGAGTATAAATAACACTAATAAAATTAAGAATATAAATATCAATTCCAATTATTATCGACAATGAGATAGCCATAATTAATCATAATATACTTACATACAAATTTACATTTGTCATGCTTAGTCAGCTGTTGGACACTATATAATTCCCAGTTAAAAGAAATACAACTAAAGGGGCTGGACAGATGGCTTAGCGGTTAAGCACTTGCTTGTGAAGCCTAAGGACCCCGGTTTGAGGCTCGGTTCCCCAGGTCCCACGTTAGCCAGATGCACAAGGGGGCACATGTGTCTGGAATTTGTTTGCAATGGCTGGAAGCCCTGGCACACCCATTCTCTCTCTCTCCCTCTATCTGTCTTTCTCCCTGTGTCTGTCACTCTCAAAGAAATAAATAAAAAATGAACAAAAAATATTAAAAAAAAAAAAGAAATACAACTAAAGACAAAAGCTAGGGTAACAGTTGCAAGAATCCTGTGGATTGATGATTATTAGTGATTATATAAACAAATTACAGTATAAAAAATTGTCAAAATTAACCAGTAATTTTAGCTTTCTTAGTTCTTCTAAATCTAAAGTCTTTCCTCACTAAAAAATATCAGTGATCTTCTTATAAAAGGGACTTTCAAAAAATAATAAGTAGGGAGGCCTTGACAAACACCTAGCATGGTCTCCTTCTTGTGTCTGTTTGCCTCCCCTTCAGGTTAACTTCCCCTTGGGTCCTTGTTCAACTCCCCGCTGGCCAGGGCAGACTCTAGTGAATTCCAGGTCAGCCTGGGCTAGAGTGTGACCCTACCTCGAAAAACAAACAAACAAATATATAAAAATAAATAAATAAATAAATAAAATGACACAGATGTTTAATTCAAACGTGATAGGAAAAAAAATTAAAAAAAAAATAAGTAAACATTTAGAATTAGTCTTTCCATAGTGAGCTCCCAGGAGACAGGAGACTCAATTAATGAGCACTAAATCTAGGTAAAAACACCACATCAAAACCCCCTTTAATCAGAATGTTAAGAATCCTCTTGGTTACATCTAGCTACCTCCTATGCTACAAAACGTCAAGAAAAAAACTCTTTGAATTGCATTTATCACCTCCAACTTGTGTCAGCTTCTGAGAACACGTTCATATAGACTTCAGAAAGGCTAAGGGATATCCATGTTCAGCTACAGTGATAATGAGTACCCCAACTAATTAACCCAAACCACTCTAAAAACATTTCTACTAATAGGTTCTTTAAATTGTGTTACATTAGAATTTTGAAAATTACCTAAGATATTAAAATTTACATTTGCACATGTTCCTAAATGATAAAATATTTTTGAACTTAATTTTAGCAAAATGGCAAATGAGACTGAAGCCATAAAGTCTTTTTGTTAACCACATTTTTTGTTATAACTGTTATATATAACTCAGACCTCCTACTTTTATGAACAAAGTCTTCATGTTCAAAAGATTCAATTTTTTCAGTGCCTTCATAAGAGAAGCATAATTTGAGGAGAAAAATAACGTAATTACACACAAATTTACACTTATCATGTTTAGTCAATTGTTGGGCACGACATAGTTTCCCACTTAAAATGGGTTTAATTTGAGGAAAACATCTGGTTTTTATATTGTCAGAGACCAGTTAAATCTTCTAAAAGGAACTCTGTTTGGGTACTACCTCTATTTTAAATCCAAACTCCTAAAGCTAAAGATAATAAAACTTCATTCTACTGAGAGAAAGGGAAGAATATTATTGACAGGGACCAACCAATTGGATTACTGTACTGCTACTGATGCTGACAATATTAAGATATGTCAAGTCAATAGCTCTAGAAAGCACTGTGGCATACTCACTCGGTCTTCTGCCTACCTCAGAGAATTTTTTTTTTTAATTTGATTTATTAGTTTTCTTTTCATCAAATACAGGCATTTTGGTACCATTGTTTAGGCTCATCTATGATCTACCCCTTCCCATTAGACCCTCCTTGTTGATGTAAATGGGTCGTGCATTGTGGAGTTAGTCCCCAGTTATTGGTATGCTAAATGTCGCTGCAAATCATGACCCAACATGTGACTCTGACGTTCTTTACGCCCCCTCTTCAGCAAAATTTCCCTGAGCCATGTTGGGTTCATTTTTGGTCTGCTTCAGTGCTGAGGTGTTGGGGGCCTCTGAGGCTCTGGCTCTCTGATTTGGTAGGAGGTGATTTTTCTCTGTGTTGGTCTCCTTCCCCCTTGTGCTGGTATCCAGTTCACAGGAAAACATCACCCTTGCTTGTTTTACCAATTGTCCTTAGTTTCAGTTGGGCCCCTTTTTCTACCTCAGAGAATTTTGACTCTATTGATTAATCTTAGTAATATTCAAAGACTTTGGTTAACTAATTCAAAGAACAGTTTCTAATGACAACATTCATAGTGGGTTTTTCAAGTTACAATTAGCCAGATTCTAGCACCAAATGAGATCTCACGGAGGAATAAGTACTTGACTAGAAATTCCAAAGTAAGCTACATTTGCAAAAAATAAAAATAACAAAGGCTTACCTATAAAAGGGACTCATCTTCAAAAATAGGACATAAAGTAAAAAAAATGTTTTATAGAAGAGAGTAGTTGGGCTGAAGAGATGGTTTAGTGGTTAAAGCACTTGCCTGTGAAGCCTAAGGACATAAGTTGGATTCCCCAGGACCCAAGTAAAGCCAGATAGACAAGGTGTTGCATGTGTCTGGAGTTTATTTACAGAATCTGTAGGCCCCGATGTGCTCATATTTTCTCTCTCTTTCTCTCTCAAATAATAAAAAAGTAACATAAAAAGAGAAAACTTATAACCTAAAAATCTATACTTTCAGGGCTGGAGATGTGTCTTAGCAATTAAGGTGTTTGCCTGTGAAACCAAAGAATACAGGTTTGATTCCCTAGAACCCATATCATCCAGATGCACAAGGTGATGCATATGTTTGGAGTTTATTTACGCTGGCTGAAGGTCCTGATGTGCCCATTCTCTCTCTCCCCCTCTTTCTCTTTCTTGCAAACAAATAAAATAAATTTTAAAAACCTGTATGTTAAGAGTCCCTGTTTCCTGATTAAGTAGGACATTAAAGTGTCTATTAATAGAGTTAGCTGAGATTGGAAAATATAAAAAAATACTCATATTTTGTCAAATAAGAGTAGATGGACAATATTACAGAATGATTCCTACTGAAGTCCATTTCCTGTCTGCTTGTAAAATAAGAAATAAGATTTTATTAGTTCACAAAATCTGTGAAGTTCTGACCTGAGCACTCACAAGTCTAACTTCTTGTCACTAATAAGGTCTAGTGCCTATGAAAAATATAATTATATATTTTATTTTAAAAATTCAAAATACTGGGGGATGAAGAGATGGCTTAGTAGTTAAGGTGCTTGCCTGCAAATCAAAAGGACCCAGGTTCAATTCCCCAGTACTCACATTAAGCCAGATGCACAAAATGGTGCATATATCTGGAGTGCATTTGCTTTGGCTAGAGGCCATGTCATGCAAATTCTTTGTCCCTCTTTCTCTCTCTCTCTCTCTTCCTCCCTCCGTTGTTCATTTTTCCCTCCTTTCTCTCTCTGTCTCTCAAGTCAATAAAATAAAATTCAAAATTCATTACTGATTTCTTTGTATTGTGACTATTCATACACTTTCCCAAACTGTATTCTAAATGTGATGCCAAAATAATGGGATAAATGAAATTATGACATACAAATACACAATAAGCAGGCATTAAAAAATAGTCTAGCTGAGCATGGTGGTACACGCCTTTAGTCCCAGTACTTGGGAGGCAGAGGCAGGAGGATTACCATGGGTTCAAGGCCACACTGGACTACAGTGAGACCCTACCTTGAAAACTGAAAAAAAAAAAAAAAAAGGTCTTTCTTAGAATTACAACAGCCAGCCACTCCACATGAAGATATAGATATATAGTCACACCAACCAGGTTAAAAAATAGATTACCAAGCCATACATTGTGGCACACACCTTTAATCCCAGCACTTGGGAGGCAGAGGGTAGGTGGATTGCTGTGAGTTGGAGGCCACCCACCCTGAGACTACATAGTAAGTTCCAGGTCAGACTGGACTGTACCTCAAAAAACTAAACCAAAAAAGAATAATAATAAGAGATGGCTTAGCGGTTAAGCACTTGCTTGTGAAGACTAAGGACCCTGGTTTGAAGCTGGATTCCCCAGGAACCACGTTAGCCAGATGCACAAGGGGGTGCAAGCATCTGAAGTTCGTTTGCAGTGGCTGGAGTGCCTTGGATTAGGTTCTTAGAAAGATAGAGAGGAAGGTAGATTTTGAATACAAAATTTAAAGTACAAATTCTGAATTTGTGATTCAGGTGTGTCCTTTGTGTGGTTCTGACAGGAAATAACTGTCCAATTACTCAGAGAATGTCCCCTATGCACCTATATAATACCAAATTTTGTCAACTAAAAAAGAATCTATATCCTAAATGAGATAGGAATGAAAGGAATAAAAAATATCAGGAATGACACACAGCAGCTTTCCATGGCCCTAAAATGATTCCTTTTGGAACTTACTAACACTCAGTGGCAAAATAATCAAACCAGACTTTATTTATTTATTTATTTATTTATTTATTTATTTATTTATTTATTTTTGGTGAAAGGAGATGACTCTAGCACAGGCTGACTAATGGAAATCCTCCTACCTCAGCTTCCTGAACGCTGGGAATAAAAACATGTTCTACCATACCCAGCTTAAATTTATCTGTTTTCATTTCAATTGTTAAATTATAAAATATTCATCAACTGATGGTAGCTACCAAAACTCAACAAAGCAAGTAATCTTATAAGTCTTCTTTTTTTAAATTTATTTATTTGACAGAAAGAAAGAAGGGGAGAAAGAGAGAGAATAGGCACACCAGAGCCTCCAGCCACTGCAAATGAACTCCAGATGCATATGCTACCTTGTGCATCTGGCTAACATGGGTCCTGGTGAATTGAACCTGGGTCCTTTGGCTTTTCAAGTACATGTCTTAACCGCTAAGCCATTGTTCCAGCCCTTATAAGTCTTGTCAAATGACTTAAACTTTGAGAAAAACATTAGAAATAATCATTTTTCACACTAAAACTATCTCACAATATAAAAATCAATTTGAGTAATGCATCAAGATCACATACATCTTACATTAAGTCATATTATGCAGCACAAGTAATTATTTTAATCCTTTGGTGATTATATAAAGCTTATTTTAAAAAGGTTATAAGCTGGTGTGATTATGCCCATAAAAAAAGGCTCATTGACTCTCAAACAAATTAATAAGATGGTTTTAGTTTCTTACTGTTGAAAAGTCTCTAAATCATAGATTTCCAGGAACCATGATGTAATAACTGATATCAGAGCTTTTAACAGCATTTACTTTGCAGCATTTGCCACCTGTCAGCTTTTATGACATCACTAAACTCAAATAATCACTTTAAGAGATGTAACCCAGCTCTTTTTATAGATGCTAATAACTCCATTGAAAATATGAATGTCCAGCCATAGCATGGGAAACTTCTGGTGTGCAATTGAGCTTGGTTGGCTTTCACTCCCATGACTGATTGGTGCTTTGCTGAGGCAGGCATGGACCAGTTTTTTTTGACAGTCCTCTGAAGCAGTGGTTCTCAAGGTGGGTTCATGGATCACTCAGAAGCTGAGGTGGAGGCTAGGCACATGTGTTCCAGCAAACCTTGCAAGTGATTATGATGCAAGCCATTGTTTGAGAACTCTACAGTAAAATGATGCTCTACTGCTATAAACAAAAGGGCTTTTGTTTTTCAGAGCTAGAGATTGAACCTAGGCTCTTATGCATGCTAGGCAAATGCTCTGCCATTGACTACACTCCTAACCCACTACAAAAGATTTTATTCTTTACTATAGAGCAGTAAGGTTTTGTAGCATCCCTCTTTCCCAAGCCTATGATGCCATTATACTTTCTGGAACATACAAGTGTTCTTTATTGATGGTACAATATTTTTAATTTTTATTAAAAATTCAGGCTAAGGTATATTTCCAATTCTTTTCAAAACACTGGTGCACATTTTAAAATTTTTTATTGGAAGGAAAAATAAATGTGACTAATTGAAATGCTATGATAGTTCAGAGATAAAATAAATGGTTAATGGCTTATATATTATAATTTCAGTAGATTTAGTTTTCTCTATAATCAAAATCAAAGAAACAAAGCTGATTTTAACTTTTCCTTTTGGGATTTCCTCGGTCTAGAACTGGTACAATCTATACAAACATAGCTATGGAGATGTGATGAATGAATGAACATAGGTAACAGATACTGCGACAGCAGGTGAGTGAGGGAACTTATCCCAAAGAACAGATATGAAGGAGCTCGATTCCTCTGCCAGTGTCCCTTTAGATGTGACCATATGACCAGCAATCTAAAGAGAAACCTCAGAAGACAGAGGGATGGAACTCTAGGTGGTCTTTTGTTTGATTGCTTGCTATTTTGATTGAGTTTTAGTGTGGGACAGAACCCAATCCTCCCACATGCCACAGAAATAGAATTTACTGGAAAGATATACACTTCAGTTCTTATATAGAGACATTATACACATCAAAAGTAAAGTTTTCTATCCGAAAAATAAAGGAATCCATTTGATAGTGTAAATTGAGTTAACAAATGTATAATTATTTTCTTAATTAGGACCATGTACTTCACTTTTATTATTATGTGTACCATAAAGCCATCAAAACAGATTTTCAAGTTTCCCTTAGGGTTTTGGTAAAGCCGATGTGAGATGAACAAAGCAGTGTGATTACCACTCCATAGAAGAATTCCTCATAGGATGCTTTTGAATAAAAATTTAAATTTACAAGGAAGAAAGCACCTTCATGAAGGAACACAGAGCCGCATGAACAAGTTGCATTTTAACAATGACACCGTAAATCTAAGATAACACTTTATGTTCTTTTTTTAAATACTTGAAGAAAATAATGGACATATTTGTCGAGTGTTCGGTTATACTAAAAGAGGGGTTGTGGTATGTCAGTAGAACTGGGATGGGGAGAGGAAGCATAAGAGTTTAACCGAATGAAAATAAATTAATATGCAACATGTTCACATAGTCAAGTTCTCAAAAAGTAAAAAGTAAGAAATTTAACTATATGAGTTCACAGAAGTAATCTGATTAAAATAAATCAATAAATCAATTTCACGTAAGCATTCTACAGTGTTGTTCACATTAGAGATAGGCTGAATGTAATACCTGAGACTGTGCATTGATATTGGCTCCCTCCTTAACAAGAACTTTGACGACCTCAGCTTGTCCAGCCAGGGATGCAATGTGGAGAGCAGTATTCCCCTTCTGTATGGACAAAACAGAAGAGAAAATATTGCAGATTTATAAACTTTGTTGAAATTAAGATATGTAGGCCTATGCAACTGGTCAAAAATTTTCATTTTGTCAAGATAAACCATTCACTTTTATCAAGCCCACCTTGTAAAGGATTATCTTTTATCACCAAAAAGTTGACAATCTCATCTACAGAATCCCTTCATTATCTTCATAATACAGGAGCACAGCTGAGAACATGGGAAAACTAAGCCTGCAATAAACCAACATTTTTGGTATGTGTGTTCAAGTGGCAATAAATTATGGAATTCATGGGATTTTTACCAAAATCTAGAGTCCTATTACAAGGAAATACTAACAAAAATGTTTATTAACACATTAACTTTATTCCACTTTGTTTAAAAAAATCAAGGACTCTCAGCAGCATTGTTATTCTACCTATAAGAGCCCATGGTTATAGCTCAAAATATTCTAGAAGAGAAATAATCAATTTTACATCTATCATGGCCATAGATTTCAAATTTTAGCTCCAGTCTGCTACCAATTCACTGTGGGACCAGTAACGACTGATTTGGGCTTTGTGGGGCTTGTATTGATTAGACAATTCCACAACTCTAATCTGAAAGTGAGAGTAAATCTGAAGTGGGTACACCTGCAAGTGCTAGGGAAGCTGAGGCAGGAGGACCCAGCATTTTAGACCAACCTGGAATCCATAGTGATATTCCTTCCAAAGAAAATAAGACCTAGGGATGTAGCTTAGTTTACAACTGCTGCCTAGCACGTGGAAGGGCCTGAATTTGATCCTGAAAAATACCCCCTCTACCTGACCAAGAAAGAAAAAGGTAAACCTTTTTTAAGTTTAAAATGTCAACAGGATGTAGAAGGAAAATGAAGATGATAATTTCATTGACATTAAACAGCTATCCTGTATGCATTTGTTAGACACTTACTTGATATGTTCAAGAGAAATATCAGTAAAAATGTAAACTTTCTAGCTCAAAACTAAGGAGTCTAGGATTGCCAGAGAATTGTTATTTTTGCTTCCTTTTTAAAATTTCCCATTAAGGCCAGAATGCATTTTAGAAGTTAGACATAAAATGTTGGAAACCCAGTTTTACTGGCTGAACTACTATTTTATTTCTAAACTTATTTTTGGCCCACCCTTGATTACATGCATACCCTAGCCATAACCTTAAACCTGAGTCTCTCTGTGCTTCTCCCACAGTTATTATTACTCTCCAACACTGCTTAGCAAGTTTGGCTATGATTGGCTGCTTATGGTTCCAAATATATTGACAATGTATCTGTAAATCTATTTTTATTTTAACAGATGTTTAACAGAACCAAATATAGTTTAATAACAGCAGTGTCATTAATTATACTAAACATTTTCTTTTAAATGAGTCATAATTCTTCACAAAAACATAAGGATAAAATCTAACCTTACTCTAATAATTCAACCCATGACCCAAAAGTTCTTTTCAGGGGAGTATAAAAAATTCTGTATGTTTTCCTATAAAACATTATGAAGAAATTAAGAGATATGTCAATTTAACTGAAAGAATGAACATTATCTGTTCATTTTCAATAACAAGTCCACCATATCAATTTATTTACTTAAAATCAAATTCACTTTGAGAAAACAGGTGCTATTGTCCAGAGGAATATATTCATCTAGGTTTCTTTGTGAATCAAAGGAGGAATGACAATATATGAGAAACAAGGTTTCCAGATTTCTTGAGTCTGTTGTCTATGTCCTTCAAAAAAAAAAAAAAAAATCAAAATTTGCATGGTTTGGTAGAAAGGGCTTCAATTGTATGCCAGAGTGGTTAAGACTCATTGCTGAACACACCTCTGAACAATTGGGACAGGAAGAGGAAAGCTTTAACTCCTTAATTCCTAAGAAAGTAAGTTCTACAAGCAGGACAGTACCTTAGTGGCAGAATCCACAGAGGACCCTCTTCCCAGCAGCTCCTGTACCAGTCCCACGTGGCCTTCCTTGGCCGCCAGATGGAGAGCATTGAGTCCATTCTGAGAGAAAAGCAAAGCAGGCTTAGATGTGGAGGACCAGTGCTGCTCTGACTCAGACACAACCCAGACAGCAGACATACACACGCATCTCTTTTTTTTTTTTAAATTTTTATTTATTTATTTGAGAGCGACAGACACAGAGAGAAGGACAGAGAGAGGGAGAGAGAGAGAATGGGCGCGCCAGGGCTTCCAGCCTCTGCAAACGAACTCCAGACGCGTGCGCCCCCTTGTGCATCTGGCTAACGTGGGACCTGGGGAACCGAGCCTCGAACCGGGGTCCTTAGGCTTCACAGGCAAGCGCTTAACCACTGAGCCATCTCTCCAGCCCCACACGCATCTCTTATCTCTGCCTTTTCCTTCTGGTATGAGTGTGAATGTGAATCTATTTCAGTTAAGAGACTAATTTCCAAAGGCAAAAGTGTTTCAGAAGCAGGATTTGGCAATCTCATTTCAACAAACTTGTATTTCTTTTTAGTTGTTTATGCATGTGATATATGTGTGTGCATGCTGGTGTGTTTGTATGTGTGTGGACACATGGGCATGCAGATGTGCAAACAAGCATGTGTGCATATATTGAAAGCCAGAGATTTATGCATGTACAATGTTTTCCTCAATCGTTCTTCTGCCTTATTTTACTTTTTTTGTGGGGGGGTTCAGGGTATTTCACAGAATCCAGGACTCACTGACTTAGCTAAACTACTTAGTTACCTGGAAATTCCTATGTCATTACACTCTCAGTACAGAGCCTATAGGTACATGCCATCACACACACCTGATCTGTCTCTGTGGATGCTGGTGATCCACAGAAGGCCCTCAAATTTGCAAGGTAAGCACCTTACACACAGAGCCATGTCTGCAGCCTCAAACTTGTATTCCTTTAATGACGAAATTAAATATGACTTGGAAAATGGCTCAGTGGTTTAAACTGCTTGCCACTCAAGCTGGAGTCCTGGAGTTTGATTCTCCAGATCCCGTATAAAAAGCCAGAAACCATGGGTAGCTTCTGTAATACCAGCACACTCATATTAATGGAGAGATAGGACAGAGACATGGAGAATTTCCCTGAAGGAGGGCAAGTGCAACAAAGAACAGCAGAGCAAGAATCCAGAACAAGAAACCTGCCTCAAGTATGATGGATGGGCAAGGACTGACCCAAAAGTTGTTGTGTGCCCTCCACATGTATGTGTGACATGCACATTCCCACACTCACACACACAAATACATAATACATTTTTAAAAAACATAGAAAAGCTTTTCTAAAGAGAAAATAAAGAAAATTTGAGGGCTGGAGAGATGGCTTAGCAGTTAAGCACTTGCCTGTGAAGCCTAAGGACCCCAGTTCAAGGCTCGGTTCCCCAGGTCCCACGTTAGCCAGATGCACAAGGGGGCGCACGCGTCTGGAGTTCGTTTGCAGAGGCTGGAAGCCCTGGCGCGCCCATTCTCTCTCTCTCCCTCTCTCTGTCTGTTGCTCTCAAATAAATAAATTTAAAAAAAAAAAAGAAAGAAAATTTGATAGATAGATAGATAGATAGATAGATAGATAGATAGATAGATAGATATCTGGGAGTGGCTAAAGTCAAAACTTTGTCTGATTTCTTGAATAAGTTAACAATTAAGAGAGGAAATATTTCTTACAAAGTGATTTAAAAGAAACAGAATCATAGGCTGGAGAGATGGTTTAGTGGCTAAGGCATTTGCCTGAAAAGCCAAAGGACCCAGGTTCAATTCCCCAGGACCCACATTAGCCAGATGCACAAGGGGGTGCACATGTCTGGAGTTCGTTTGCAGTGGCTGGAGGCCCTGGTATGCCCATTCTCTCTTCTCTCTCTCTTTCTCCCCCCTTTTTCTGTCAAATAACTAAATAATATATAAAATATTAAAAAAGGAAGCAGAATCATTTTTAAGGGAATATAACTCTGTAATATAGCATTATATTATGTTATGCTTAATGGTAACAGTATATTTAAGCTGCATTTAACACTATATCACAATAGCCCTTAAAAAATTAAATTTATCCTGAAATGTCCGAGAGTACTAAGACTTCTAGTTTTCAGTTATCTCAGTCCCTGGAAATTAACTGTGCACCATATCATAACATTGAGGAAAACCACATAGCCCTGATCTTCAAATTCAATGTAATCCTTGTTAAAGTACTAATGACACTGTTCAAAGAAATAAAAAGTATGTACTTACTAATGTTCATATGAAATTACAACTGATTATAAATAGACAAGATGATCTTAAGCAATATGAGCAGGGGAGGCGCATGGCACTACTTGATCTCAAATATACTACAAAGTTAGGTTTATCCCAGACTCAACAGGTGCCTACAGTTAGAGGACACTATCTGCAAAAGAGTAGGATCCTGTTAACTAGGGATGGAGATGTATGGGAGGACCCAGATGAAGCTGAGAGCATTGAAATCTGATTCTGATGGGTTTATTATACCTGAGGAAGTAACATTCCCACATTTAGCAGCAGATGCATCCTTACCCCAAGACCCTACAATCTGGTGGCTCTTGAACCTTGGCTAAAGGAATTAACCCTGTGTTCTCTATGGAACCCAAAATGACCTTCCATAAAGGATATTTCGAGCAAAACAATTCTGATACCCTCAATGCCAACCCACCTTTGCCCCTAGTCTTATAACCAGATTTAAAGCTAAGCAGACCCTTAAAAGGTGAGGTAGAAAGTATGACCCATGAGGAGTTTCAATGTATCTCTAAAGAACTTCATAAGCTTTCTAATTTATTCAGTGAAAAGCATCATGAATATGTATGGGAATGGATTTTAAGAGTATGAGATGACGGACAAAGAAATATCAAACTAGATCAGGCTGAGTTTAGCAATAGGGGCCATTAATTCTAGGTTTAATAATGCATCTACAACAGATAACAACATAATAACAACAATAATAACTACAACAGATGACAATGGACTGATTGGTTGGCTGAAGTAGAGTCAAATGATGGCCTACTGTTAATGAGTTGGAATTGCCTGATATCCTTTGGCATAATGTTGATGAAGGGATTAAAAGTGTCTTGGAAATTGGTATGTTTTAATGGATTTGTCATGCAAAACCTTATCACCTACAATGGGTGGGTCCAAAAGATGCATCCCACACTGACACTAAGAAACAGGGGTTTTTTTTTGTTGTTGTTTCTTTGTTTGTTTGTTTGCTTTGTTTTGTTTTTTTGAGGTAGGGTCTCACTCTAGTCCAGGCTGACCTGGAATTCACTATGGAGTCTCAGGGTGGCCTCGAACTCATGGCAATCCTCCTACCTCCACCTCCCGAGTGCTGGGATTAAAGGCGTGAGCCACCACGCCCGGCTCAAGAAACAGGTTTTTGAGAAGTGCACCAGCACACTTAAGAGCTCAGTCATTATCTTGTATGTAATTCAGACTTTACAGTAGACCTACAAATTAGATTAGTTAGATGGCATTGATTTGGAGAAACCCTGTGGCCCTCCAGTTAAAGTAGGTATTTATGGAGGTCAGGAACCAATGAAATTTTAGCCAAAGTTCAACTCACTGTGGGCCCATTGGACATATGAACTCATCTTGAGGTAAGTGCCCTAAACCCCAGTAAATAATTATGACAAATACATAGAAGTTGGAAGAATTCCCACACTGGTTCACTTACCTGTGTAGTGGGGCAATTATGGTTGGAAAGACAAAATGAAAGCCACTAGAACTGCCTCTACAGGGGAATCAAAACCAAAATTGCATCCCTGGAGGGACTGCAGAGATTGATGCCACCACAAAAGAGTTGAATGGTGCAGGGGTGGTGGTCCCATAACATCTGTCTTCAACTTTCCTGTGTGGCTTGCTCAAAAGTCATATGGATCATGGAGAACAACAGTTGATTATCAGAAAGTGGTTCAAGTAGTCACTCCAGTTGCAGCTGCTGTACCTAATGAGTTTTCTTTGCAGGAACAGATTAACACATCTCTTGGTACCTAGTTTGTATCTTGCAAATGTTATCTTCTCTATACCAGTCTATAAGGACCACCAGAAACAATTTGTTTTCAACTGGAAAGGCCAGAAGTGCACCTTCACTGTTTTACCTCAAGGTTATATTAACTTTTCAACCTTGTGTCAGAACTTAATTCCCAGGGATCTTGACCACTTGTCCCTTCCACCAGGTATCACATTGTCGAATTATGTTGATGATATTATGCTTATGGAACAAGAGAGTAGGAGGCAGCAAGCTCTGAAGTTGTTGTTTCAGCACATGCACATCAGGGGATGGGAAATAAATTCAACCAAAAGTCAATGGCCTTTTACCTCAATAAAATTTCTAGGAGTTCAGTGGTATGGGACATACAGAGATATTCCTTCTAAGGTGAAGGAGTTTTTGCACTAAGAAAGAAGTACAACACCTAGTGGGCCTATTTGGAATTTAGAGACATCATATTCTTCACTTGGGCATGTTACTCTGGCCCATATACCAAGTAATTTGGCAATCTGTTAAATTTCAGTGGGACCCAGAACAAGAAGGCTCTTCCACAGATACAGGCTCTTCTACCATTTGAGCTATATGATCTAGTACATCCAATGGTACCTGAAGTGTCAGCGGCAGGTAGAAATGCTATTAATAGCTTTACTTTGGCACACCTCCACAGGTGAGTCACAGCAGAAGCCCCTGAGATGTCAGAGTAAGGTGCTGCTATCATCTGTAAACAACTGTTCTCCCTTTGAATGATAGCTCTTCCCAGAGTTGTCATCATGAGCTAGGTATTATCTGACCCACAAAACCACAAAGTTGGATGTGCATAGCAGCAGTCCATCATGCAACAGAAGAGATATATACCTTATTGGGCCTGATCAGGTCTTGATGGTACAAGAAGGTGACATGAAGAAGTTGCCCAAATATCTATGGTTCTTCCTCCTGTTACCATGCCTTCTGTCCCCAACCATGTACCATGTACCTATGCATTCATAGGATGTGCCCTATGATCCACTGACTGAGGAGAAGACTAGGGCATTGATTTTCAGATGATTCTTCCCATTATGCAGGTTGTACCCACAAGTGGACAGCTGTAGCCTACAGCCCTTTCCTGCCACAACCTTTAAGGATACTGGTGAGGGGAAATCTTCACAATGGGAAGAACTTAAAGCAGTATACCTTGGCCAGATGAGAAGTTATGTATGCTTCATAAGTTATAACCAAAAGTTTGGCTGTATTGTCCAGGACTTCAAAGGAGCAAGACTTGAGTGAGAAAAACATATGGGGAAGGAGTATGTAAGAAGATCTCTCTAAACAGGTAAAGGATATAAAAGTACTTGTGTCCCATGTAAATGGGTATTCTCAGTGGAAGGTGACTTTAATAATCAAGTAGGTTAAGATGACCCATTCTGTGCATAGCAGTCCATCTGTTTCCTTGGCCATCCCTGTCACTGCCCAATGGGCCCAATGTGGCCATGGTGGCACAGATAAAGTTATACAGGGGCTCAGTAACATGAACTTCTACTCACCAAGGCTGACCTGAATCCAGCAGTTGCTGCATGCTAAATCTGCTAACAATAGAGACCAACAACAAATCCCCAATATGGCACCATTCCCTGTAGTGATCAGTGAGCAACCTAGTGGCAGGTTGACTACATTGGACCATATCCCTCCTATAAAGGGCAGCATCTTGTCCTTACTGATACAGTTATGCTTATTCTGGGTATGGGCTTGCTCTTCCCACACATATTGCTTCTGCCAATACAACCATCTGTGGACTTACAGAATGTCTTTTTCATAGTTATAGTATTCTACATAGTGTTGCCTCTGACCAAGGAACTCATTTTACAGCCAAAGATGTACAAAAATTGGCTCATGATTATGGATTCACTGGTCTTGCCTTGTTCCCCCAACATCCTGAACCAGCTGGCTTGACAGAATAGAGGAAGGGCCTTTTAAAGAAAACACTTACCAGTTCCAACTAGGTGGTAATAGCCTGGAGGGCTGAGGCATCATACTCCAGAATGCTGCATATGTCCTGAATCAGAATCCACTACATAGTACTATTTATCCTATAGCCAGAATTAACAGGCTCATGAATTGAGAAATGGAAATCTGAGGACAACCACTCATCATGACACTGGTGACCCACTAACAAAGCTTGTTTCTTCCCGTTCCTGCAACCTTTTATTTTGTTGGCCTAGAAGTCTTGGTTCCAATGGAGGGAATGCTTCTGCTAGGAGGCACAAAAGAAAAAAAAAAAAAAAGGCAAGAAAGAAAATCCACTGAACCGGAAGTTAAAATTCTACCTCTGGCTACTATGGGCTCCTACTGCCTTTGACTAATAAAGAAGTTACAGTGCTAGCTTGGATAGCTAATCCATAGTACCAGAGGAGATTTGAAATATAACTAGAGTGCAGGAAATCCTTTAAAGCATCTCTTGTTACTGCATCCTGTGGTCAAAGTCAATGAAAAACTACAATAACCTAATTAAGACAGTGTGATAAATGACCCAGAACCTTCAGGAATGAAGGCATGAGTCACTCTTCCTAGTAAAGAATCAAGACCTGCTGAGGTGCTCACAGGGGGCAGAGGCAATACAGAATGGGCAACAGAAGAAGGCAGTTACAAATACCAGCTAAAACCACATGACCAGTTACAGAAATGAGGATTGTAATTGCATGAGTGTTTATACATATGTATACAAATATTAAGATAACTTTGCTGTCCTTTTCCCTATTTCTCCACTATAATTAATATTGATTGAGAAAATATTAATAGTTAAATGTTATTAACTATATTTAAATTATTGGTTATTTGATAGTAAGCATTCCTCAAGAGACTTTCCCATGTATTTGGGTCACAAGAAGAATGTGTTTCCAGATGCACATAGGATAGTTATATCCTATGGGGTGAAATTACCACCTTGCCATTGTCTTCATTTGAAAAATAAGCATGACACAAGGAGATATGACTTGGTGTCAAGTTGACAAGGGGCAGAGTTGTGATGGTTAATTCTGTTGTCAACCTGATCAAATTAGGATTGGAATGAAGGATGTGCCTCTTGGGCAGGTCTGTGAGGGCATTTTCAGGAAGGATTAACAGAGCAGGAAGTCCTTCCTCTAGAGTGATGGGCCTTCTTATGGTTGACAGTATATAAGGAAACTCCAGAAGAACACAGTTCCTTTCTTTGTCTGGTTTCTCTTACTACTTGCTATTGCATGCTTTTGACATTCATCTATCCTCTGAGAACACTGGAACTTAGACTGCATCCAACCTCATGGACTGAGCAACTACTTGGTTCTTCAATTCTCCAGCCTGTATCCAGCCATGTGGATGGAGTAGCTACTGGTTTCTTTGGTTGTCGAGCCTGTAGAAAGCTGTTGTTGGACTACCCTACCTGTATCTTGTAAGCTAATATAATAAATTCCTATTTAATATGGCTGCAGTCAGGTTTGCATTGCTGGCAGAAATCACCTGACCAAGAGAAGCTTTTGGGATAAAGGATTTTTGACTTACAGACTCGAAGGGAAGCTCCATAATGGAAGAGAAAATGATGGTATGAGCAGAGGATGGACATCACTCTCTGTCCAACATAAGGTGGACAATAGCAACAGGAGAACATGCCAAACACTGGCAAGGGGACACTGGTTATAATACCCATAAGCCTGCTCCAACAATGCACTGCCTCCACAGGCATTAATTCCCAAATCTCCATCAGCTGGAAACCTAGCATTCATAACACCTAAGTTTGTGGGGGAAACCTGAATCAAACCACCACATTCTGCCCCGGGCCCCATAAACTGATAACCATCCATGATGCAAAATATAATGTAATCAGCCCAACTTTAAAAGTCCCCATATTTTGTCAATCCTAATGATGTTCAAACATTCTCATAGTCCAAGATCTTTTAACTGAGCAATAATAACAAAAAAATACACCAAAAAAACCCCACAAGAAAACATAATGGCACAGAATAAACATTGACACTACAAAAGATGGCACTGGGCATAGCAAAGAAATAGGCAATACAAGATTTAACACAACCAGGGCAAACATCAAACTCTGTAGCTCCAAGTCTAATAACTCTAGTCAGTGACAAATCTCTTAGTATGATAACTAATCAGCAATATTAGACTCTCTGGAGTTCCAATTCCACCCTGCCACTAGGCTATTCACAGTCCTGGAAAACTTCATCAGTAACCAGCAGCTTTCCTTAGCAGCCATCTCATGGTCCCAGCATCTCCACTGCAATGCATGGCCAATCCCCATAGCACCATCAGGTCTCTATTCAGGCATCCAGCAAACCTACTTCACACTCATTGCCAATGGCTACCTTCAAAACACATGACCATGTTGTAAATTCAATGACCCTCTCCTGTTTTCTTATATTCCATAATAGGGCCCCACTTTGCCAACACAGGGAGAATAAAGCAGATTTTGAAGAACAGGGTACATTTTGAGCCTTCAGGTGCCTTGAAAAGACCACATTCTTTCGGTGGTTACAATGCAGGTCAGCTGGTCCATTCTCAATGGTTGTAATCTCTCAATTACAGCTGAATGGGCAGCAGTTTCACCCAAACATTTCATTTTTTCTGTGCCATATCCTTCTGTTCATATCAGTCCATTTCTATGTAATGCAAACCTACACAAATTCTCAAGATACAGCTTTAACAGCAAGCCTCTCACACAAACTGCTTCTAGCCCAGCCCAAGAAAAGCTCTTTCTCACCCTCACAAGCCAAACCTCACAGTCCATAATTCTTACTACATTCAGATCTTTCAACTCTGACCAGAATAATCCATCACGTTGTACTTACAGCACTGCAAGGCATCTCTTAAGCTGAGATTTCAAATCCTTCTACATTCCTCTTGAAAATCAGCTCCAAAAGACCAAAGCCACACAGTCAGGTCTAGCAGCAATGGACCCCACTCTTGGTACTAACATTACTGTTGCAGTCAGGTTCGCATTGCTGGCAAAAATCACCTGACCAAGAGCAGTTTTGGGGATAAAGGCTTCTTTTGGTTTACAGGCTAGAGGGGAAGCTCCATAATGACAGGGAAAATGATGGCATGAACAGGGGATGGACATCACCCCCTGGCCAACATAAAGTGGACAATAGCCACAGAAGAGTGTACCAAACACTGGCAAAGGGACACTGGCTATAATACCAATAAGCCCACTCCCAACAATACACTGCCTCCAGCAGGCCTTAATTCCCAAATCTCCATCATCTGGGAACCTAGCTTCAGAACAACTAAGTTTATGGGGGGCATCTGAATCAAACTAGCACAAATACATATCCACTTGATCCTTATCTGTTCCTTTAGAAAATCCTGACTGATAGGATGGTCATCAGTAGAATAAATAGAGAAAATATAGTGATATTGTTCACTTATAAAGTGTGACACTCTCTGGCTACAGGGATGGCTTAGCAGTTAAAGCATTTGTCTGCCTAGCCAAAGGACCCAAGTTTGATTCCCCAGGACCCACATTAGCTAGATACACAAGGGGGTACATGTGTCTGAAGTTTGTTTGCAGTGGCTGGAGGCCCTGGCACACCCATTCTCTCTCTCTCTTTCTCCCTGTCAAATAAATAAAAATCATATATTTAAAAGGGTGAACTCTCATTTGAGACAATACAAATGAAGCTGTAGAACATTCTGTGATGTTAAATGAGCTGGAAACAAAAATACAAATACAGCTTCACTCATATGTGGGATATGAAAAGCTGACTTCATAGAAATAGAGAATAGTGTTGTAGTTACAAGAGACTGGAGAGTTACAAGAGGCTGGAGAATAGTTACAAGAGTGGCGAGGAGAGGGTAGGATGGGGACAGGCAGGTCAATGGGTGCATGTGATAGATAAGTAAGTCTCAATGTTCTTTGATACAGTGGAGTAAATAGAGTTAGCAATAATTCACTGTATACTTAAAAGTAGCCAGAAATGCTGGGTGTAGTGGTGCACACTTTTAATCCCAGCACTTGAGAGGCAGAGGTAGGAATATCGCCATGAGTTTGAGGTCAGCCTGAGACTACAGAGTGAATCACAGATCAGCCTGGGCCAGAGTAAGACCCTACTTCAAAAGAAGAAAGAAAAAGCAAAAAAGCCAGAAATAACGATTTTAAATATTCTTACCATAAAATAATCATAATCGGTGGAGGTAATAGATATGCTAATGACCTCAATCATCATACAATGTACACATGTATTGAAATACAATATTGTATACCATAATTATGAACAATCATTACCTGTGAATTAAAACAAGTAGAAATCTTATTACCTGGACAGCAGTCATTTTTAACTACCACTAGATATATTTACACATATTAACTGACATGAAGTTTGAAAATAGATCTTATCATAAGAAAAAACAAATAAAAATAGAAATTACTGCATATTTTACTTAATATTGATATAGTCATTTCAGGCTTTTCTGTTTCATTCTTAAGAATAGCTTTTCTTTTCTTTTTTTGTTGTTTGAGGTAGGGTCTCACTCTAACCCAGGATGACCTGGAATTCACACTGTATTCTCAGGGTGGCCTCAAACTCACAGCAATCCTCCTATCTCTGCCTTCTGAGTGCTGGGATTAAAGGCCTGAGCCACCACACCCAGCTTGTTTTGTTATTTTTATTACAAAGCATTGTCCTGTTTTCTCATCCATATTTAATTCTGAGTAACTGATAAGGTTATGCTATCAAAGCATGTTCTTGATGGGAGAGATAGTTCAGTGGTTAAGAGCACTTCCTGCTTAAGTGTGAAAGCCTCTTGGGCCAGAGACTTCCCAGTTTACCTCTCCAGAACCCTTGTAAGAAGTTGGGAGTAGACACACATGTCTGTAATTCCAGTACACAGCAGGCAGGGGCCAGAGCAAGAATGAGAAATGAAAAGACAAAGAGTCCCAATGCTCTTCTCTGGCCCCCTCATGCTCAAACATGGAGCATACACACACACACATACATACAACATACACCACACACATCATAGACACTATGGTAGTTTGAATTTATATCCTCCAATAGACTGAGGAGTTTGTTAAAGTTTGTAACTTGGATTTCCAGCCACCTGGTTAGAGGAAGTGCTACTGTGGGCAAATCCTGGGGTCCAGCCCTAAGGTGTTTCTGGAGGCAGATGTGAATTCCAGTCTATGGTAGGCAGAGTGCTTGAGCATTGCCTGGTATTCTCAGCTTGCGGTGCTGATGATGGTTTTTCTCTTTGCGTGCATTTGGTAAAAGGGACCAGTTTCCTCTGCTATTATGGAATTTTCCCTAGACCTAAAAGTGTGAAATAAATAAATGCCATTCCTCCCATAAACTGTTTATGGTTTGGATGTTCATTCCAGCAGGATGGATCTGACAACAACAGACACCATGCCACACACATAGTCTATATGCATACACCTTCAAAAAAAAAAATGCCTTTACGATGTTAGTACATTTACTGACACCAAACTGTAAGAAGTAAAACAGTTTTGTTACTATATTTTATATAGCACATGAATAGATGCCATAATGAATACTTGATAAAAGGTTGTTTTATGATTCTAAATTTACTCAATGTGCAAGTGATATCAGCTGTGTAAATCATTCACAAGTTATTCAACAAATTAAATGCATTTTTTATTCCAACTACCAGACTAAGGAAAACATTCTTTTTTTGTTTCATTTTGTTTTGTTTTGTTTTTTGAGGTAAGGTCTCACTCTAGCCCAAGCTGACCTGGAATTCACTATGTAGTCTCAGGGTGGTCTCGAACTCATAGCAATTCTCCTAACTCTGCCTCCCGAGTGCTAGGATTAAAGGCATGCACCCCCACACCTAGCCTAGAAAACATTACTTTTAAAGTTGTTTTCAGAGCTACTTATTCAATATCTAGCCTCTTGCATAGCAGGCTAGATAATGTAAATAATGTAGATAATGTAAGAAATATAAATAGATACAATCTATATCATAAGCAGTGTCCTACCCTGGAGATAGCCAAGGGAAACAGTGTGAACATTAGATAGGAGAACGTAAGGAAACAATTAAATATGATCATATCTAACAGCTTTTAACTTCCTTCCTATATTTTTATTGTACAGGTCCTTCTGCCTAGCATTTCTAACCTATATAATGAGCTATGACTACATACTGTAAATGTTTTGGAGTGAGGACTAGCCATATAGTTTTTTTTCTGAGTGATAGGTAAGGATTTTCCTTATTTTAAATTTTCATTGCATATGTTCACTGTACATAGGACTAAGCTATACAAGTCCTTTTTCATTCATTGTGTACATTGTATGTTGTGCACCTGCCACCCACATTCCCTCCTCTCCCTGGTCCTCCCCCTCCACTCTGCCACTATCCCATTTGCTTCCCTAGAATGTTTCACTTCTCCTCTTTCATGTCATATACAAAATGATTTTATATATCCATATAATATCTGGAAACTGCAAATAGGAAACACAGAATATTTGCCCCAAACTCTTAGTTTGCTTAATATAATTATTTACAGTTACATCCATTTTTCTGCAAACTTTGTAACTTCCTTTTTCTTTATAGCTGAAAACTTCTGTGTTTCTACACACGAGAGAGAGAGAGACAGACAGACAGACAGACAGAGAAAGAGATTCTTTAACCATTCTTCTGTTGTTGGACATGTAGAGTGGTTCCATGACGTAGCTGTGGTGAATAGAACTGTAACAAATATTGATACGCAACTATTTCTATGATATGTTGACTTACATGTTCCAATTATTGGTAATTGTCTGGATGAATTGACAACATTTTTTCAAGTGTAATACATTGGAATCCTTTAGATAAATCATCAATAAGTATTGTTTAAAAAGTGAACAGAAAGCCATGGAAGTGATTTGATCCGCTGCTGTGGGGCATTAAAAATAATTGGATGTCTCTGGTCAGAAGTTGCCCTTTCTTTATTTTTGCTCAATTTTGACCCCTGTCTCCTGAGGTTTAAGAATTTGAGAGTTTGGAAAGGGCTTTGTGACTATCTAGTCCAGTGAGGCACCTCTCACTGAGCCCCGGGCCTGAGACATTACCAACTGATAAATACTTTTGGATGGATCAACAATAAATCTAAAAAGAGCATAAGAGGACTATTTTGGTAAGGATTACTTTTGTAAATAGTTAGAACTATTTAGTGAAAGTGAAATAAAAATAAATTTTGCAGTTATAAGTTCTTTTTCCTAACAGGGTTTTGTCTATGTGGGATCAGATATTTGAGGTTTAGAGATATAATTTCCAAGTGTTTGAGGGCTGCCAATAAAACAGAGACTTATTCTGCCAGAAATTACCTCCTCTTAAAATATGATGTCATATAATTTAATAAGCTTCTAACCTGAGAGGCAAATGGCTGGCTTGCTCCTTTCTCCAGGAGGTTTACTGTGCTGATTCATTTTTTTGGAGCCTCCTTCTATGGCTAAAGAAATGAACATCTCATTTATTTTATTCTTCTGCAGTTCTAACTCTTTCAGTTTAAAATAAGGTCTTTTAAAAAACATTTAAAAATTTTTAAATCATTTTAACATTTTCCAAAGTTTTCAAATCTAATGGGTTTAACCATCTAACATTGCCAGCTGAGGGAAGATGAGAAGGATTTTCCAAAATGAGTCCTTTAGCTATTGGAAATGGAAGCCAACAACTGTCCTGTCCTGATGTCTTGGTTTTGGAACTTTTGACCATGATAGATTTCATTAGAAATGGCATTCACTATATAGTTGTCAGAAATAGCCACTTAGCATCAACTGGACTTAAAACAGAAAGTTTTATCTTATAACCATGATCCAACATATAAGTTATCATGAAAATATACAGTAACAATATTCTGTTAATGGTTCAACTTAGTTAATTTATTGAGAATCTATTTTTGTTTCTGTCAGTATCCTGACTGGTAAGCTCTCTGGGTCACTTTTACAAAGATGAAATTTCTCATAGGTGTGACTTCTTAGTACAACAAAGACACTCAGTAATCCTGCTCCACATTTCCCATTTTCCTGTTGCTATAAGTATGCTTTACTTTGGTGAGGGAGTGGGAAGAGGACAGCATGCAGAACAGGGCAACCCTTTCTTATGGGGTGGGAATGCAGGATAGAGTCTACAACAGGGAAACCCTTCATGTTTGGGTAGAAACGCAAGATAGGTTCTAGGACAGGGAAACCCTTTGTGTTTGGGTGAAAATTCAAAGCAGGCTCTGTACTTTTTCAGTAGTGCTAATGCATATGTGTTGTTTGAGGAGCACAGTATTTTCCATATCAAAACACAAAATATTGTCAGTCTCTGAATTCATTAGAACATTCAACATAAGCTTAGTGAGTCTGGCTAGAGAATCTTCTGAGGTGATATATTTAACAGAGACACTAACAATTCATTCCCTTGGTCAGTATCAGGATAGATATGAAGTGAGCTCATGAGAAATTCATGTATCTGGAACATGTTATTGTTATTCCCTACAGAAAAGGCTTCATTGAATTGTGATATATCACCACACATTTGGTTTTTACATAAAATCAACATGAACATCTAACTGAACATTTATGGCTTTGTATGTATGCTATCATATCCTCTGGATTACTATTGTCAACTCACTAACAGGAAGATATTTAACAACAAGAAAATGTTCTTTACTCCTTTTACTGTCCTTTAATTGGGAAAATTGCAAAATCTAATGTGTTTGTCTTTTTTGCTAGTTTCTAGGAAACAAAATCAATAAAATATTCATCTGAATTAAGTAAATACAGTTTTTTTCTTGATATTTTTACTTTGTTTTCGTTGTATATTGTACATTTTCAGTTTTTAAATATTTTATTTATGTATTGAGAGAGCGACTGGGAGGGAGGCAAAGACAGATATATAGAGAGAATGGGTACACCAGGGCCTCTAGCTACTGCAAACAAACTCCAAATACATGTGCCACATTGTACATCTGGCTTTACATGGGTACTGGGGAATCGCAAGCAAGCACCTTAACCACTGAACCATCTCCCCAGCCCTATAGCTTAATTTTTACTGATGCCAGAATCACAGTAATATGGATGCGTATGCTGTACCACCAATAATTTATTGTGAAAAATTTGTGGACTTTTGTATTTAGCATACTGTTATGCTAAGTGCACTGAGTTTGATATAAGCCAAATCCCGCCTCCTGGGATTGACAGTAATTATGTTTTGATCAATATGACAGCTCACTTTAATATACTACACAAAAATTTAAATGTTTTATTGTTTATTTATTTAGTTATGAGGTGACAAAGAGACAGAAAGAAAGAGAATGGGCACATCAGGGCCTCTTGCCATTGCAAACAAACTCCAGATGCATGCACCACTTTGTGCATCTGGCTTTACATGAGACTGGGGGATCAAGTTGGGGCTGTCAGGCCTTGAAAGTAAGTGCCTCTAAAAATTGAGGTATCTGCCCAGCACCCCTACACAAAAGTTTAAAAGGAAAACCTAAGAACTATGTAAACTTGAAAATAATAGGCTAAACAATCAATGGATTAATGTCCTTCTAGGAAAAAAATATTGCTTTATACAGCAGAAGCAAATTTGAAGGGAAATGGATGAAAAGACAGTACAAAGAAATTGTAAAAGATATACAAGAGCCATGGATTAGTTTGGCAAAAAGAATTGAAAATTTTTCCACTTATGTATGAAAATCATGTTTTTTCATTTGTACGCAAGTAGCTGGGTATATTTTTGTCCTTTTTTGTCTTTCTATATTTTCCTTTTCTTTTTATTATTTCAGTTATGTTTTGAGAGTGTGATAAACTGCAAAAATAGTGATACAGTACTGGGAGTGTCATCAGTCCTTGCTGTGCAATATACCAGCCTTGGGCAAGTCACATATGTAGTCTACCCTCAGAAAGCTCTAAAATCTGGTGTAACATCGGTAAACAAGAATGACAAGAGGGCTTACGCCTATTAAACTCTCTATAAAAAAAAGTAAGGGCTGTCATGGTGCTAACTTACTCGCCATTGGAGAATCTGCTTCTCTTTTTCAGATAGATGCACATCCATAGGAGAGGGCCACCCCATCATACCTTCAAAGGGCCCTGGCTGAAACTAAGGAAAATTGGTGAAACAAGCAAGGGTGCTGTTTTCCTAATGAACCAGATACCAGCACAAGGGGGAAGGAGACCAACACAGAGAAAAATCAACGCCTACCAAATCAGAGAGCCAGAGCCCCAGAGGCCCCCAACACCTCATCACTGAAGCAGACCAAAAATGAACCCAGCATGGCTCAGGGAAATTTTGCGGAAGAGGGGGCAGAAAGAATGTCAGAGTCACATGTTGGGTCATGATATGCAGAGACATTTATCTTACCCATAACTGTGGGCTAACCCCACAATGCACAACCCATATACCTCGACAAGGAGGGCCAATGGGGAGGGGGTAGGTCACGGATGAGCCTAATAATGGTACCAAACTGCCTGTACTTGCAGAATAGAAAACTAATAAAAAATGATTTATGATAGATTTAGGCAAGGTATTTAACAATAAAATCAACGTATGGAAAAAAAATAATGACAGAGGAGAATTGTGATGTAAGGCATGTCCATTTGAGCAATATGACAATTGCACATACAAACTTATGGCCACTAACTACATGCCAGATGTGGTTTTAGCTATTTCACATAAATTATTTCATGCTGATAGTAACTCTCTAATAATAACTATTGAAAATGAGTATTGGGCTAAGGAGATTGCTTAGTGGTTGAAGACATTTGCTTTTAAAATCTTCCATTCCTGGTTCAATTCACTCATACCAAGATGTACAAAATGGCACATGTGTTTGGAGTTCATTTACAGTGGCAGGAAGCCCTGGCATGCGTGCCCATGCTCACTCTCACATATTCTCTCTCTCTCTCTCTGTTTCACAAATAAGTTTAAAAATAGTTTTAAAAAATAACAATATTAACAAGTTGATAAGTTATTATTCATTCATAGCTATAAGATTTTAAAATAGGAAATACTGGGGGAGGGAGGGAGGGTATTACCATGGGATATATTTTTTAAATCATGGAAAATGTTAATTAAAAAATAAATAAATAAAATAAAATAGGAAATATCATAGACATCTGTTATCAATATATATACACATGCATGCATGTGCATATACATACATACATGCAAGAAAACTAAGACCACAGAGATTAGTAAGTGGCTAAGGTTATCTGGACATCAAAAGCCAATGTCCTAATTATTATCACTGAATTAAAAATGTGAAAGCCAGGCATGGTGGTGCACTTCTTTAATCCCAGCACTTGGGAGACAAAGGTAGGAAGATTACCATGAGTTTGAGGCCACCCTATGACTACATAGTAAATTCCTAGTCAGCCTGGGCTAGAGCAAGTGCCTACGTTGAAAAGCAAAACAAAACAAAAAAAGTGAGATGATGCATGATGAGTTCTAAACTTTGAACTAGTAAAGCTCTAAAATCAATATTATTAGGAGAAAGAATAATATGAAATTAACACAGACTTTACAGTCATTAAAATCTTCAAAACAGGATTCTAGACTTTACCTGACACAGTAGTGTAGCTCAGATGAACTACAAAAATAAAGCAAAAATTTGGCAGGTACCATATAATGTCAAATATTAGCTTCCATATTCCACTTACAGCACAAAAGTAATATCTTAATACTAGTGTTGTACAATCAAAGCCTTTCTAAAAACAAATTAAAAGACACTCTTCTATACAAATAATACAAACAAAACTGACTCTAAAAAGTTATTTCTACTGAAATGTAAATGTATGAGGGGAGAATTTTTAAATTATACTGGAAATAGATTCACTTCCAACAATGATCTATGCATCTATGAGTTTTACTACTTTAAGATAGAGACTTCTTTCAAGAAATAATTTAAATACCAATCAGTTTCGTATATATTGCATATTAGACAGGAATAATCAGGTAGATTCTTAGAGATAAATTCTTATATAGGTTTTAAGTAAGCTAATGTTGATTTAAAAAATACATAAACCTGATGTTTTGAAACAATCAACAAATATTCACTGAGCTGTTACCTTGAGCAAGAAATTGGGTTTGTAGATCTTTCATTACCAAGTGACATATGACTTCTGATACTGCAGTTCTAAAGTAATCCCATTTATATATAGCATTAAATGACTCAACATCTTAAGTAGCTAAAAATAAGGACATAGCGATTATTTGATACAACCATATGTACATTAATCAATCCTCAAAAAAGACACCTTTTACTTGAAACTCCTATCAAACTTTTATGAAGCACTATTATGTCATTTTTCTTTCTGCCAGATTTACAATATGCCCCAGTCATGATTTCTCTTCCTCGTATTATGAGTTATTTTACTGCTTGACTGTTTTTTCCATGTCCATATAAAACCAGTGGATGAATTCTCATGTAGAATAGATAGCCAATAAAAAATTTTACACAGCCATCAAGTGTTAGTTACATTTCTTACACACATAAAAGCAAGAGAAGTCCATTTTGAAAAAAAACTAAAGAGCACATTCAAGAAGATATGATATAAATATACCACTGCTTATATCAGATAAGTATTTATTTTATATACTTTCTTACAGAAGAGTACTTAGCTAAGAATTATTTAGTAATATTCTAAGTGCAAAAGTGGTATTCAAGGTTATTTAACTAAATTTACATAAATGCTAAATGATTGCTTCACAATTCATTGAATTGTTTGCACCTTAGTCCAAGTCAATAATCAATACAAGATTACTAATTAGCAAGCATTTATTAGGTGTATAGCAAGTGTCCAGCTCTGGGTGACAGGTTCTAAGGGAAAATCAAAGGACAAAGAGCAGAGTTTTTGTCACCAAGCAGTCCATAAATAGTTATTATTAAATTTAAAGACAACTAGCCACAGATACTTGTCAAAAATTCGAGTAATTTGTGGGGGGGGTGCTGGTACTTCAGTCTGTCTTACCCTTATCAGAAAAGCCCAATAACTGATTTAATTGTAGTAAAATGGAAAAATTTGAAAGGAATCAGTTAAAATATATGAGTTATTGGGTAAAATTAAAAGAAAAAAGTAGAGAGAAAAAATTGGCTCTCTACTCTTCTCTCGTGATGGGAAGGGGGTCTTGGGCATTCTTTCAAACCAGGCATTCTTCAAAGAAACTACATGTCCAGATTATACATAGATAGATGATAGATAGATAATATACAGATAGATGATAAATGATGGATAAATGATAGGTAGATGAAAGATAGATATCAATAATCATAAAACATTGTTTATTGTTTCACTATTCTATCAACATAAACAAAAATAGAAAAAAGAATAAGGTTTAGAATAGAGGAAAAATAAAACAAAAATTATGTATGCACATATTCTCCATCCATCCTCACTCCTTGTGACCATTGATAACTTGTCTGTATCATTCCTTCCAGTTCCATGGTGGCCTCTTTAAACTAAAATGACTGAATGCAGTGATAATGCTGAGTAGGTTCTTTTGGTTGCTGTTCTCATGAAGTTCAGGAACAGCAAAACAAATCATCTTTGTCAAACACAGTTAAACTACCAAGGCTGTGTTCTTTGCTGGTCTCCAGAAGTTTCTAATTTAATAAAGTAAATCAAACTGTTGATGATGCAAACATTTGCTACAACTCTTTTTAAAAAATGTATGTAGGGCTGAAGAGATGGCTTAGCGGTTAAGTGCTTGCCTGTGAAGCCTGAGGACCCCGGTTTGAAGCTCAACTCCCCAGGACCCACGTTAGCCAGATGCACAAGGGGGTGCACGCATCTGGAATTCGTTTGCAGTGGCTAGAGGCCCTGGCGCACCCATTCTCTCTCCTTCTCTCTATCTGCCTCTTTCTCTGTCTGTCGTTCTCAAATAAATAAATAAAAATATTTTTAAAAAATGTATGTATGTGTGTATGTTTATTTATTTGCAAGCAGAGAGAGAGGGAGAACGGAAGGGAGGGAGAAAATGGATACAGCAGGGCCTCTAGCCACTGCCAAGGAACTTCAGATGCATGTGCCACCTTGTGTGTCTGCCTTTATGTGGCTACTAGGGAGTTGAAACCTACTCCTTAGGCTTTACAGGTAAGCACTTTAAATGCTAAGCCATCTTTCCAGGCCTGTTATATGTTTTATTATTCTCAAATATTCAATTATGAATTATGCCAATTATGAATTTTTTAATAAGGCATTTTCTAAGCCTTCAGCACTTTAAAAATACTTAAAATGAGATTTACAATCTGCAGGCCAGTGATAACTCATGTAAAAAGGCTTAGAAAAGGAATGCTTTGAAGTTCTTATCCCACCCAGTCCACTTTCAGATCACTTCATCCCCAGTAGAGTTCCATCTAGTGTCCTTGGCTGGTAGCTCCTTTTCACCACTGATAAATTCTACCTGTCTAGGTCCATCAAAGGTTTCTATCTCATAGTTTACCAAATTCAGAGAAAAAACACTAAATGTGACGGGGCTCTAACCTAGGAGAAGAAAGTTATAAAATGGAGCTTCAAAAATATACTACAATCAAGACGATTGAAAAAGAGATAGATAATCTGGCATGGTGGTGTACACCTTTAATCCCAGCACTCAGAAGGCAGAGGTAGGAGGACTGCTGTGAGTTTGAGAACAACCTGAGACTACTTAGTGAATTCCAGGCTAGCATGGGCCAGAGTGAGACCCGACATCAAAAAAAGTAAAAAAAAAAAAAAAAAAAAAAAAAATAGGTGCTGTAGGCCAGGATCAGTGGCATACACCTTTAATCCCAGCACTTGGAAGACAGAGGCAGGAGGATCGCCATGAGCTTGGGGCCACCCTGGGTGAGAACCTACCTTGAAAACCTCCCCCAAAAAAGAAGTTACTAAAAAAAAAAAAATCAATGAATGAAAAAGTAATTTAATCTTATGGGTATACTATAATATTTTATACTTTACATATAGTATACCAGAGTATACCCTATATGCACATTATAATTAAAGATGCTGCCACTAAATTTTTCAGAAGTCAAGTGTTTGTATCAAAGAGCTCTACTAATAATACAAAGACATCAAAAAGTGCAAATTCATATCTATCTGATTCCCAAATCTGTTTGCCATCCTAATATATTGTTATAAATCAGTGTTTCAAACTGGTTTTCATGAAAAAAAAAAAACAATCAATTTAATGGACTTCTGATCAGTATATGTCAAATTATGAAGTACAGGAAAAAGAAAATATATTTTGCATGGCAAGTGTTGATTTGGGGGTAAAACTTTTCACATGCATGTACGTATCAGTCTGTGTGTGTGCATGTGTGAAAGCAGGTGTACAGAAAGGTAAGGCAGTTTGGACAGGACCAGAAGTATGACATCATCTTGTGGTAGCTGATGTCCTTTCAAAACAAATCAATACAATGTGGGCCTCACACAGGTAATTTTTAGAGAGAATGGTTGTATGTGTTTCAGAATGGTTCTGATAACACACAATTGATTTTCTGAATTTATCAACTCCATTTTTGACAAATGCGTGATACAAATAAAACTGACAATGGCTACTGGTGTCTAATTCCTGTGTAACTACCACTCAGGAGGCTTAGGCAGGATAAGTGCTGTGAGTTCAAGGCCAACCTGGACTACACAGTGAGATTTCTTCCCTTGAAGAACAGAGTATATTGTGAACCATCTATGCTGGATGCAACAAAGTGGTGTTCATATAATGGGTATCTTTTATTTGATATCACAGGTATTATTAATTTTCACCTCCTAAATGCATAGTTTAAGACTCAGAATAACTGAAATGGCCAGTCCAGCATCCAATATTTATTCACTTATCAAATATTAACTGAATAGGCATAAAGTGTCAAGTCTTATTTCTTTCAATAGCACATTCTTGCCCATATACAACAGTGAATTCTAGTGCATATATTCTAGTTTATAAATATTTCTCTGTGGGCTGGAGAGATGGCTCAGTGGTTAAGCGCTTGCCTGTGAAGCCTAAGGACCCCGGTTCGAGGCTCGGTTCCCCAGGTCCCACGTTAGCCAGATGCACAAGGGGGCGCACACGTCTGGAGTTCGTTTGCAGAGGCTGGAAGCCCTGGTGCACCCGTTCTCTCTCTCTCCCTCTATCTGTCTTTCTCTCTGTGTCTGTCACTCTCAAGTAAAATATAATAAAAATAATTTAAAAAAAAATATTTCTCTGTGTACTGGTTCATATATGTCAGGACTAGCCTATCTCAACCAAGTATAATGTTAACCATATTTACATTAGATTAGTCAGATTTTTTTTTCTTTTAATCAATTAATCTTCCTGTGCCACTAATGTTCCAGGTTCCCAATGTGTGGAACTTACATTTCTTTCTATATATTTTTTCAAAATTTAGCTGTGGATATGATTAGTTAATAACTATCTAGTATCCTTTTTACAGACATGTAAATCTCACTAGAAGTAGAATTATTTAATAAAAAGGGGAGAATGTGGTAACTATCAGTATCCAAAATACTAATGTGAAGGAAACGTAACATCTTTTTAGAAACTCCTATTGTTTCTAAATGAGAAGCTATATTTTATACTCCTTAATAATGTAATATTATTCTTTTTCCTCCCTACTTCCCTCCTCTGCCTCCCATGGGCTCTAGTGCTTGCCTTCCCTTATTTCTCAGAGGAAGTACTATACCATAAGTTCTCTAAAACCTCTTTTCCCAGGAGCAGTAACACCATTCACTGTATCAATGATTTCATATATCCATTATAAGGTGCAGGGATTCACTTCAGACTAGACATTGTCCACCCACACAAAGATCTTCTTTACTTTCGTAGTGACAGGTGTTTGTATGGATGTAAGTGTGTGTGTTCACATATAATTACTGTTATTAAAGATGTGCTCTTTCTTATCTACATTTTGGACTTCCAACATACCCTTGAAGAACTTTTATTTCTGAGGGAAAAGGCCAAAAAGGAATTGGGTATGGGACTAAAAACTATTATCCATGTCAGGTTCATCACTGTGCTATACAAAACATGTATTGTTCATAACATACATCTTTATCTTCAAAAGTAGACAATTACTGGAGGCTCCAATGCACATGCAATAACCCACCGTGTTTTATGCACTCTCAATTGGTAGACAAAAGTCTGACTGCATGGTAGCTGATGTTAGAATTTAACACACACACACACACACACACACACACACACACACACACATGCACGCACACCTGACATGGTGTTCACATCTTTATAGCAGCTATTTCTTAACATGGGACTTCTAAATTATTTTCTATATATCTATTTCTTCAATTTCTAAGAATGGGGCCCATCTATTTGAAGAAGTTAGCATTTTTAAACAAGATTACCATTTTCTTTTCTCTTCCTTACTCCAGGACAGAAATGGCCTTGAAAAAAAAAAGAAAAATAAAGAAAGAAATGACCTTGAAAATTACTAAAGGTCATAGACCATAGAGATTGTAGAACATAGAATTTGTATACTCCTTTTATTCTTTGAAGAGAGAGAGGAGAAAAAGGTGCTTCTATGGAGAGGAGAAATAGATTTTTTAAGTGGTCAGCAAGAGAAAAAGAGTGATAGAATATAAGTGGGCAAAATCTCAGCTACTGCAAAAGGGCCAGATGGCTTGTAATTGCCAAAGCAAACTAAGAGGAAGTGATGAATCAGGAAGGGAAGCTTTACCTCATCTCATACCACTTGTGCTTAATATTTGGATTAAAATAATATAGTATTTATATATACCTATATATTTAACATATATTATATACTATTTATTATAGTAACAAAAATATACAACATAAAGTAACCTATCTAGGTGAACATTTCCAACAGAAGAAACCAAGATTGGACTCATGAATTCTCCAGATTCCAAGCCAATTTACCCTAAATCTTTCTTCAGGCAATCCCCACAACCTTCCCATGCCTGGGACTAGCCAGATTGTCATGTCCTTTATCCCTATGTAAGCCAATCACAGGCTCAGCCTTCAGCCCTCCAAATGTTACTGGTCTGCCTCTAACCACCTCCTGTTCCTGAAGCTTTGCACGAAGCCATGTAAAAGACAAGTGCAGTCACCAGTAACATCTCTTTGTGCTGGCTTCCTGATGAGTCCTCTTCACCTTGCCTTAACTAAAGTCTGAAAATAACTGCTTCCCTGACTTACCCCACCATGTTCCGATTACTCACAGTGCTTGCTCCTACCTCCACAGTGTCCTTCCAAACTATCCCTCCTCCTCCTTTGTACGCCTCCGGATGGCTCCAACCTGAGTCCTCTACTCCAGTTCCTTATCCCTTGAAGATTTTAACTTCAACTTCACTGCCATATTCTCCAACAGAAGCATACTTGAATTTTCCAAAACTGCACACTTTGAGTTGCTTGAATTCCTCTCTGAAAATGATTTCCGTTTTCTTTACTTCATCTGCTTGCCTATGGTCACACTCTAAACACGGTCACTTCAAATAATGATGGTTTCCTCAGGATCTCAATTTGACCATCCATCTCTGACTACGACTAACATCCCAACTCCAACAGTTTTCCCACGGCTGATATCTAAGACCATTCCCTTTTCCCACCAAACTATTCCCTGTGTCTTTACACTCAACAAAAAAATCCCATGCAGGTACATTGTAAAAGCTTCCAAGCATTTCCTTGTGTACACCCTCACTCTCTCACTGGCATTTCACTACTAAATGTTAAGTTAAATCACGTTCTCCATTATAAGCAAGCATGTCTGTGATTTCCTGCCTGAACAGGACTACAAAAGGACACACTACTTGAACTCACTTGAAACTCCTGATCAGAATCTTCCAGCAGATCCTTAATGCTGCCTGCAATCCACCTTCACGAATACCCTTGCCCACTCTCCCACTCACCTCAGTCTACTCCTTTTTTCTTCTGTCACATAACCTCCCCTGCCTGCTGTCCTTCACAGCTCATAACCTTGATTCAATTTCACCGAAAAATAACCATCAGTTTAGAGGAAGCTTCAGTCCCACTTCTGGCAACAAGCTTCATACCCATACTACTTCCTGTTTCTTGACCCGTGATGCCCGCCCCTCCCCCACCTAGCCGTGCTTTTAGCAGAGGACAGCACTACACTTTAGTACTAGGCCACTGACCCCTACTAACTATTCAAGGTCATTATTCCCTTTAGTTTTCCCCCTCACTTTCTTGAATTGTTAATTTTATATGCTGCCTGTTGTTTTTTCTATTAGCAAAATAAAGATGTTATCATTTCTTTCATCTAAATAAAAATGCCTCTTTTGATCTATTTCCACCCTCATTTGCCTCTTCCACTCTTTACAAGATCCTTGAAGAAATATTAGGTTCACTTTCTGTCCAGTGAATGCGCTCCAGTCTGGTTTTCAGCCCACCACACCACTGACATTGTTTTAACCAAACCACCATGTATCACCACAATACCAAACATACTCTCCCGGTCCTTTCATTCCACACACCTGAAAATTAATATCTTTTTAATTTGGCTTCCATGACACAAATCTGTACAGGTTTTCCTACTACGTCTCTGGGCACTCTTCCTCATCCTCTTCTCTTCCTGACCTGTGAAAATTCGAGCAACCTATAGTTTAGTCGCTGAAAATTTTTCTTGTTTTCTTTTAACAGGCTTATGGTCTATGATCAGTATGTATTAATCTTTGTGTATGGTGTGTGCGATGGTTAAGTTTTGTGTCAATTTGGTCTGTTTAGGAATCCACAGACATTACCCATAAGTAGGTCTCTTGAGGTTGCTTCCAGGGAGGACTGACAAAAGGAGGAATCCTTCCCCCAGGGAGAGCCCTTCCCCCAGAGTGGATGACCCCTCTGGGGAGAGCGGGGTATCTAAGGAAGCTCAGGGAAGGAAAGGATCCATTCCTCCCACCTGGCTGCTCCCTGCTTTCTGTTTGCTACTTTCCAGTGTGAACTGAAGACCAGCATGGACTGAAGAGCAGTGGATCTTCAGGAAGCCTCCAGGCCTTCAGTGCCAGATTGGGACTGCTGAGGCATCCAGCTTTGTGGACTGAGTAGATACTGGGTTCCTTGACTCTCAGACCCACAAACTGCTATTGTTGGACTGCTGTAAGCTAATACAATAAATTCCTTTTTAATACAATTCATTCTATCAGTTCTGTTCCTCTAGAGAACCCTGACTAATATAGTGTGAAATTCACTTTTCCCCATATGTACAATTTTTTTCTGATTTATTTTTGGTGCTGGGGTTTGATCATGAGGGATTTCCACCTTTTCCATCTACCACTGAGCTACTCTCCACCAGTCTCAGCACAATTTTTTGAGATATTTCTCTCCCATTAAATTGTTTTAGTGCCTTATTGACAACCAACTGGTCACATAACTGTGGCTCTATCTGTAGGCTCCCTGTTCTTCAAAGATGGACTTGTCAATCCTTAAGCTAGCACCACCTGTCTTAAGTAGTGTAGCTTTATGGAAAGTATGCAAAGGAGTCTGTGGTAAATCCTTACTTCCATGTGTCCCTGTCTCTAAAGAACAGCAGCAACGACAACAAAAAATGAAAAACTGCTTTGGAGAGTTTGTTTCATATTTTTTTTTACTTTCTTTATTAGTTGTGGGTGACAGTCTCTACTGTTCACAGCTATTCCTTATATTGATAAATTCATCCAGATTAATGGATTTGAGTACTATACTAAGTGCACCAAAATCCATGTATCCAGCAAAGCTCTCTGGGACTTCAGACCCACGTGTCCAATTGCCTGATCAGAATAGGCATACTGGCAAACTTAAATGTTCAGTACAGGCCCCAATGTCCCCTCAAGCCTGCTCATCCCACAGTTGTCTCCCTCACAGCTCATGAACGCTAACCCTCATGTTCCCATTCCTCATTCTGCATCCTCTCTTCTGCTCTCATCCTGCACCAAATCTATCAGCAAAATCAGCCCTAACTTTAAACTACTCAGAAACCTACCACATTTCACAACCTTTCCAGCCTGTTACCCTGGTGTAAAACACCTCATCTCTTGCCTAAAGTAAATTAAAAGCATGGCCTCCTCTGTCCTTGCTTCCTCACTGTCTGGGTGTTACTATTGCACCTTACTTGTGTCAGCTTGTATCCCTTCTCTGCTAAACACTTGAATCACTTCTCATTCAGAATCAACAGCAATGTACTTCAAATAAACTAAAGTCTAACATAGCCTGGTGCTGCCTTCTCTTCTCCCCCAACCTCTTCCTGTTCTACTGTTTCTCACTTTACTCCTCCTTAGACATGCCACCACACTCCCTCCCCAGGGCTCTCCTTTATCAAGACTTCTAAGATGTACTCCTGACACCTCAGCCATGCTCATCCATGTTGGGTGTTCATGGGATCACCCTATCTGTCATGGCACACTGCTCACCTTACAACTCTCTCTCCTCTCCTGCTGTGTACTTCTCCATTTCACTAACTGCTTCTCCTCTTTTCTGACGTCACGTTTATTTCCTGGATTCGTGTCTGTCCTCTCTGGGAGTGCAGATCGTGAGCTACAAGAGAGCTGGGCATTTGCAACTCCATGCTGTGGCATACCCAACACCTAACCTGATGCATCCATCACAAGTGCACAGGGCTTGTTTGAATAAACACATGAACAAGTGTTGTGTCTGACATCAGAGTGGAGGAAAAGAACATTGTAATTATAATACTGAAATGAGTTTGGGGGTTGAATGGCTGCCCGGAAATCAGGCATGTCTTTTGGTCACAGGAAGAGGGTGCTCAAGAGAATTCCCAGAATATAAAGTGCTCTCTTCCAATCTAAACTACCACAGTAGAATACTTAAGAAGATAGGCACAGAAAAAAAAAAAATGTATGAGGTCACCCATGGCATTTATTTTTATTTTTATTTTATTTATTATTTATTTATTTGTGAGCGACAGACACAGAGAGAAAGACAGAGAGGGAGAGAGAGAATGGGCGTGCCAGGGCTTCCAGCCTCTGCAAACGAACTCCAGACACGTGCGCCCCTTGTGCATCTGGCTAACTTGGGACCTGGGGAACCGAGCCTTGAACCGGGGTCCTTAGGCTTCACAGGCAAGCGCTTAACCGCTAAGCCATCTCTCCAGCCCACCCATGGCATTTTTAAGTGAATAAAAGTCACATTTCAAACACCTTCATCAATGCATGTAGATGGAAATAAAGTAAAAGCTTCTTGGTACTATGAAAAGTAGTTGATAAAAAGTCTCTATTGGAAATATTTTACATGGAATAAAATATCAATCCTATGTTGGAACTCAAAATGCTAAGTACTCAAATATTTGACAGATTGCATACAGTTCTAACTTGAATTAACACTATCAAGTAAAATAGGGGCCAGTAACCAAAACACCAAAGATCTCAACAGAGTCAAGAATCCAACAAACAAAACAAACAAACAAACAACAACAACAAAAAAAAAAAAAAAACACAGCTAGAACCACACAGTGGCTTGCCTTTGGCCTCTTTTAAATGAGTAGTTGGTAATAAGCACATATTGCTTATGCGCGCTGAAATTTGCAATCTTGCTTACACATACATTTATGTCTATTTTAACTGGTTAGAAAACTATAGTTTATTTCATGTTCCAATGATCCCTTGAATTCAATTCTCTTTGATTCATTTTGGTTGACTTTATAAAGTGCCAGGCTACTATAATTGTTTTTGGCATTTTTAAAGACAGGTCCAACCCAGATGGATCCAAATGTCATTTGCGAAAAAGATTTTCCCTCCAGAAAAACATTTTAGTTTAATGCAACCCAGATACATATGAACTGTTACCAAATTACATCTTTTCTATTTGATGGCACTGGCCACGCTACTACCACTGAATGTTCTGTCTTACCTAAGGGAATCAGTATACTACCTTTGCTGAAGCTTAGGCTGTAACTCTAGATATTAAAAGAGTACATTGTTACTTTGTGGACTGGGATATCCACTAGTACTTGTGCAGGACTTGTCCGGCTGGGCATTTGCAAACATTCTATCCAGTCATCACAACAACCTCATGTGTTCAGTGTTGCCATGATCACCACAGTTGAAAACACTCAAACCTGGGAAAATAGGTTGCCCAAAATCTCTTGGCTTAAAAAAAAAGAACCATAAATTGGATCCCAGCACCCACATTTTTAACTGCGACTTCCAAAATTGCCTAATGGTCTGAGTCATACTATGTGAGCACATGCTAAAGTTACAGCTGAATTTGCCTTCTTGTTACCAAAGGCTTGATATTTTAGAAGCATTAATACTGTCTTGTTAATTTTACCTACTTTATTTATTTAATTTATTTTCAGGAGAGAGAGAGAGAGAGAGAGGGAAAGTGAGTATGGGTATTCCAAGGCCTCAAGACACATTTGCAACTTTGTGTATCTTTCTTTATGTGGGTACTAGGGAATCAAACCCAAAGCTGGGTTTTACTAACAATTACCTTTAATCACTGTGACATCTGCCCAACCCAATTCTCTTTTACAAATGGTGAACTTGAATTGCTCTTTGCTTTTGAAAAAGGAAACATAGAATTAAGCTGATAATTTTGTATTTTTACCACTTATATTTGAAGGTAAGGTTAAAAATCAAAACCCAGGACACTTTAAGAAATGTTAATCATTGCTATACTATCTAGGAGTATGTTCAGTATACGCTAAAAGATAGACCTTTATTTTGAAGTCACTGCAGTGAAATCAATAGATTTTATGTGGTAGAAGTATCTACTAAACCGTCTGGAGTCTTTCAAACTGGATATAATATTTTATGAAAATGTCATAGTTTAATTGTAGTGTCTGGGTGTTAGCCTGCTTCACAGTAGTATTAAATTATATCAGGAACAATTACTAAATATAGAAGAAAGTAAAAATGCATGTGAATTTTAGCAAGAGAGTGAATGCTAAGATTTAGTCTCTTTTCTGAACATAGAAGAACTAACAATGTAAATAAACTCTAGCCTAAGCTTCACAAAAATGTTAATAGCCATAATTGTAATCATTTGGAAGGTTATCATCTAGTGCCAAATTCATGACTTTTTTTCCAATTCCTTTAAGCATACCCTGTATCACTGAGCTCAACCCACAGTCTTTTCTCATTCCTTTACAATTAATATAAGCTAAATCATGCTTTTGACTAAATGTTAAAGTTCACATGGTAGTCTTAAAACCAGTGTTATAAGAAAAATTATGATCCAAATTTCAGCTTAACAAATCTCAGCACACCAACACGTGATATTTTTCTTAAATGGTGCAGCCCAGATTGTCTTTCATTAAGAAATACAACCGAGTACAAAAAGTCCTGGTTTTTATGCTGCGTGTCTGAGCACTTCCCTAGAAACTGGCTAACAGGCAAAACACAGGACATACTCTCCTCTTGTATGCCATAAGATTTGAATATTGCATAATTTGAAATAGCAATACTTTGGCTGCAGGGGCTGCCTTTTTTACCTTCCTACATACTTGGAAATTATTCTCAGTTCTTCATTTTATTTGAATTTTAGTAGAATTCCTGCCTAATTGTAGTAGAATTATGGGCAGAGGGTGGTGTTTCTTTGATTTGAAGTGTCTAATATATCAATTGATTAGTTGATTAAAGTTAACCTAGTATATGAATCTGAGTATAAATAAATATATTTTTATATTAGTACTGGTAACATATTAATAATTTCTAGACCTCAGGGTATGGAAGTATATATTGGGAAGGGAAGCTCAAATATCTACTCAAAAAAACATTCTATAATAATAAAACTTGGACATAAAACATAAATATATGTTAAATATCACATAACTATTTGTACTCTCAGGTGAATCCCTATACATCTATAATGGTTTTCTTTTTCTCAGCTGACTGGTAAAATGTCACATGTAAAACTCCTAGTATAAAGCCTAACACACATTTAAGCGTGCATGTTATCTCCACGACCTCTAATCACTATAAGGTACTGTAGTAGGAAGCTTTGTGTTGCTGGGATGAACATCCGAACTGGGCATGGTTTATAGGAGGATGGGATCTATCTCAAGCTTACAGTACGTGGGGAAGTTCCATCAATGGCAGAAGAAGCTAGCTCCCATTCATAAATCCAAGTAGAAAGAAAAACCACCACAGGCCAGCAAAACCAAAAAGCAGCAAACACCAAACCAGCAACAAGCAGGACCCTGGCCAGAGCTCAGACTTTGTACATCTTAGCCTGGAATTCAGATCCGCCCGCCCCAAGCGACACCTTAGGGCTGGACTTCAGGATTAGCCCCCAGTGACACCTCCACCAGCCAGGGAGCCGGAGACTCAAGTTACAAGCGTAATTGTAATACATGAGTGAATGGGGGACACACATTCAAACTACCACAGGTACAAACTACAGGCAACTTCCACTTTAACAAGTTTGGGTGATTCAGGAGGATCAATCTCATGATTTGTTTAGTGGTCGATTATACTTTTTCTGATTCTTAGTGAATCAAATACAATATTTTCAATTAGAATTTGTATACTTGAGAAAGTCATATTTCCTCATAATTTAACTTATACTACAAATCAAGGATATAAGTACCAAATGCACTATTATTATCCTGTTCCATAGGTTAGAAAAGTACACTTTCTGAACTGAAATAACTTTTAAGTTTATGGAATTTGAATTTGACCTTCTGGCTTACTGATATCATGCCTCAGAGAAATGAATGCTCTCTTCTATGGATGGCTTCTAGAAAACAACATGTTAGACTGCATAACATTTTTTAAAACTAACTCAAAAAGTAAAGCTTACTTAATCTTACAAAAGTAACAAAAAATAGGTAGTATTATCTTATAAAGTAGCTTTGAAAAATAAAATTATTAACCTTTAGAACTTTCACATAACTAACATGTTTGTTACATTAAGTTACATATACTTTAAGGTAAAATGAGCTTAAAAATAGGATTACTTCATATTATTTAGATGCTATTTGGGGCATCTTTTGTGTATTGTTTATATGTATGTGCACATGGTATGTGTATATATACATGTTCATATGTCTGTGGGTGGTACACATGTGTGCATGTATGTGTGGAGGCCAGAGGCAGGTGTCTCCCTCAATCACTCTCCACCTAATATTTTGGGACACAGTCTCTCATTGAAACTGAAGCTCACTGATGTGGACAAATAAGCTAGCCAGCAAGCCTCAGAAATACTCCTGCCTCTACTTACCCAGTGCTGAAGTTATAGGCATGCCACTGCACCTGGATTTTACCTGAGTATTAAGGATGTGAACTCATGTCCCCATGCTTGCATGACAAGTCCTTTACTCACTGAGCCATCTCTTCAGCCCTACTTCTGCCACTCCTTGTGACATGTTTCCCTAACTGAACTAGTAAACATTGCCTACTCACTAATACAACACCAATTTAGAAGGTTAATTAATTGTTCTTAAAACTTAGCATATTTAGTCTACTTAAAAAAAAAACCTAAGGCAACATACCAAAATCGTATATTTCATATTCAAACTCTTGGGCATGTTATTAAGCATATACACATACATACATACATACATACATACATACATACATACATACATACGGAAGCTTAGCTGTATTTCCTTAAGGTAACTAATATATTTTGAGTTAAAATTACTTGCTCAAAAGAACCATAGAAACATATCAGATGAAAGTATTCATAATGGAAAATAAGGTAAAATCTACAGATACAACATCTGAAGATCTTATATGACAGTTAATCATCTGCCCTCACTCCATAGCTCAGTGTCAAGAACTAACTGGAGTAAGTCAGCAGTGGAAGGCAAGAAGGTAGGAAAGGCCATGAGCAGAGAGGAGGAGATATCAAAGGTAGCACATAGAAGTTGTAAGTAAAAGCATAGAGTACTAGGGGTGGAAAGACCTAAATGGGTTCAGAGGAGGGGAACAGAGGTTCAACCAAAACTAAGGATAAAATAAGTAAGACATATGGAAACCTGTGTCCTTTTCAGATAATTAAAAATAAATTTAAAGCTGGGCATGGTGGCACACACCTTTAATCCCAGCACTCAGCAGGCAGAGGTAGGAGGATCACTGTGAGTCCAAGGTCAGCCTGAGACTATTGAGTGACTTCCAGGTCAGCAGCCGCTAGAGCAATAACCTATCTTGAAAAACACAATAAATAAATAGATAAATAATTTTAAACTATAGGAAGTGATAGGACAATCGTAGTGTCCTAGTGCCTGGAATGGGAAACCTACCAGAGAGTTGTTGGTCAGAGAGGTCCATGAGCCATGCAAAACAATAAAGACCATTACCAATGCTCGTGGCTTCCCATCAGAGCTAGAATGTAAGAAAGACCCAATTGCTGAAGATACCAAATGTGCCAGATGCTGGACCCTGAGAAATCAAGCTGGTATTAAGCTGGAAGCGCCTCCCAGCTATCTCTAGCTTGTTTCAGTGCTAAAAAGTGCTGTGTAGGCTGCTGGGGGAGAAAAGTCATCAACAATCATAACCAGTAGTAAACCCTGCAAACTATACAACTGGCCATCCAGGCAAGATGAACCTACTGGTGCAATAGTGGCTTTTATGGGAGTAACCAACTGTTCACTGATTGGATTTGAGGCCTGCTCTATGGGAGGGAGTTCATTCCTGGTACTGGAAACATAATGGCTTAGAAGGCCCTAGGCACTAGAGGGAAGCTACTATTGTTATTTGGCTAAATGTATATGAGGTGCCCATCAAATTCCCCTCTACATATTTATGTTTATGCTCATATAATAGTGCTGCTCTCACTTTTGATTGGAGACGCTTCTATTTGCAGATAGAGGTGAATACTGAGGAGACTCACCAAAGTATGGAGAAGAAGAAACAGTTAAAAGCTCAACATTAAATGGGACATCTCTGACACACCCAACAGTGCTCAGGGAACACTGAGAAGAAGAAGTGGAAAGAATGTAAGAGCCAGAGGATGAGGCGGAGTGCTTTGGTATGGTGTATTCCACCACATAGTAGAAGTTGCGTTCATGACCCTGTAGCAGCTGTTGTTATCTGTACAATATTGAGTTCAACAAGATGAAATGTCATCATGGATGATCAAGGAAAGTAAAAATAAAATAAAGACATTAAAATAGTAGAGGCACTGGTTGGAGAAAGAAATATATATGTATGTATGTATGTATGTATGCATGCATGCATGCATATATATGTATATACATTTGATTAAATGATTAAATCTATATCTATATCTATCTCTCTATCTATCTATCTATCTATCTATCTATCTATATATATATATATATATATTTCAGTATAAAGGTTCTTTATAAAAAAGAACTATGTAAAGTTTCTCATTTATTACCTAGATGTTATAAAGCTACTCTAAGCCAGGCGTAGTGGCACACACCTTTAATCCCAGCACTTGGGAGACAGAGGTAGGTGGAACTCTGAGCTCAAGGTTACCCTGATACTACAGTTAATTCCAGGTCAGCCTGGACCAGAGAGAGACCCTATCTTGAAAAAACAAAAATAAATAAATAAATAAATAGATAGATAGATAAAGCTACTCATCATTATTTAATGGGGTCTCCTGGATCAAGAACAATGGATCCTATAATCCATAGCAAAAGTGGTAGCTGAGTGTGAGCATGTTGCTTATGCCTGTTCCTCACACCAAGGGCAACAGAGTTGACTCAAAGGACCAGTGATGGATGCCTGCATATGTGGGTGGGTTAAAGATGACCACTGGAGATTTTTACCAGCCAGCTTCTGGTCCTGGGGAGATATTGCCTAGTTCCTCAGGACTGAGCACTGCAAGCACCACCCTGGCTGGTGGCCCAGGGTATAAATGTCATTCCAGGGGCTTTCATTCTTATTGTCCCCTAAAATATCAGCAAAGCTACTCAAGACTACAGCAGAATGCTTGTCCTGAGACCAAGCTGGTCTCTGCATTGTTTCATGGCAGGAGACACACTCCCCTAAAGGATCAAAAATATTCCCATGTCTGACAAGGTTTTCCTTACCAGCGACTCTCAAAATGAGCAAGTCCTACAACCACTGTAAAAGCCTCCATGTGACTGTGACACCATGTGATGGGGCATTCCTGAGAGGAAGAAAGGAGATGGAAGAAATGACATAATAGTGTTTTTATAACAGAATGGACACTGAACCTACTGTGGGGAAATGACAAGAGTATACATGACAGAGCCTAATGCAGAGATTATGAGCACCTTGCTAAGAGGTGCTATTATGAGGCCAAGAGAGTTCATGACAGCCTGGAGGTTGATATCCATTCCTACAATGGCTACAGAAGGATGAGGATGGGTTGGAATTGACATACTGGAGAAGAAATTGGCAGCTAGGGATTTAGGAATAGAATAATTTTGAGACAAACAAACATCATATTCTTGGAAAAAATATATTCGAGAGATTTACTAGTATAAATGACTTAGAGCAGGACTTCTTGTACTTTTCCACTTGTGACACCTTTTTGAAGGAGAAACAGGAGAAAGATAGATTTGATAGGTAATCAGCAGGGACAAAGGCCCAGAGAGAGCATGGATACCACCTCACCTGCCCTGGTAGGATTACAGCCCATTTCTGCTGCAGTCTCATCCAAGATGGCTGCAGGCAGCACTCCCTGGCAGTGGCTTCCCGCTTCTTCTGAACCCAGTGCACCTGGGTGAGCTGGCCCCTCCTCCGTCAGCACCTTGAGACCACTAACTGCCTGAGTAAAGCCAAGGCTCATCCAATTTCAATGTCTGACTCTTATAAATGGGCCTGGCATGTGTGTGCTCCTTCTTCCCTCTTTTAATATGTTTCTTACCATGACTTCTTAGCATGTAAATATCAAATTAGCATAACCTTAGATTATACTGTGTTAGAATGTTTGATTTTAATAGTGGCTGTTTGAGATACTGACTTGAGTTTCCTAAGAAAATTGTTAAATGAATGTTAGCTTGAGAATAGGGAAGAATTTCCACTGAGTTTTAAAATGACCTTAAATACACTTCTGCGATTTTGCATGTGTTTATATGAAGTGCAATTCTCAGCATTGACACTATATATTGAAAAACATTAAATGTCTTTTTTCCATAATTAAACCATTATGACTCTATCACATCAGAAATCTTTTTATTTACAGTAAAAAAAAAATGTGCAATTTGTGAGAAATAATTGCCTCAAATCTGAGCCATAGTGTATTAGGCAATGCTCATTGGCGGTGCGCTGTAGGAAATCATGCTCTAAGCACATCCACCGAGGCTCGAGGGCTTTTGTGGAAGTGGTGGGAGAACGTAAGAGCCACGGGGCGGGAGGGAATATCTGCCCCACAATGACTGCTGCTCTCACAACACATAACCCACAACTCCACGGGCAACACCAGCAATCCCACTAAGGAGGACCCTCAGTGAAGTGGGGGCAGAGAGGAGGGAAATAATGGTATTAACACATGATATATCCATATAAAGTTTCTACTTAATGAAAAAGGAAAGAAAGAAAAATCTGGGACATAGAGACTAAATAAAACTAAGTGGAACGTATACCAGGATGTAGAAAGAAGTATTGAAGCATTCCTAGATCACTTATAATCAACGAATGAAAAACTACCTCCTGCTAACATGTTAGTCAGGTATAAATAACTTTGAGAAAAGTATGTCCCATAGACCCATGTGTTTGAATGCTTAATCCCCAGATGGTGGCACTGTTTTGGAAGGTTGTGAAACCTTCAGGAGGTGGAGTCTTGCTAAAGAATTTTTTTTTTTGGGGGGGTGACATACAGAAAGAGACAGATAGCTAGAGAATGGGCATGCCAGGGCCTCCAGCTACTGCAAACAAACTCCAGATGTATGTGCCAACTTGTGCATCTGGTTAACATGGGTCCTGGGGAATCAAGCCTTGAACCGAGGTCCTCAGGGGTCACAGGCAAGTGCTTAACTGCTAAGCCATCTCTCCAGCCCTGAAGGAAGGATTTTAATGGTGCAGGTGGGGGGGGTGGAAGAACTTGAAGACTTTTAGGTTGGCTCCACTTGATGTTCCCTCTCTACTTTCTCCCTGATGATGGGATGATGTGATGTTACACTTTCCTGTTCCTGACATGTGTTCCCCACCATGATAGTCTTTCTGCTCTGGAGCTGTAAGCCAAAATATGTCATTTCCTTATCTAAGTTGCTCCTGATAGAGTATTTGCTCCAGCAATGAGAAAACGAATAATGCTTGTTTCCAAGTTAGGTCTCTGTTCCACACACAAACACATATCCCCACAACTATCAACATAACAACTACAGCATTTAGGAAACTATAGTGATAACTGGGCGTTATAGAGACTTTAATTGATGGTACAAAAACTTAGTTAAAGAAGTACAAAAAAAATCAATGGCTTTGGGAGGAAATAATATAAAAAATAATTCTCTAAAGTTTCTATTGATGGATGTGATGAGAGGATAATCTAACTACTTCACTTACACCAATACAGAAGTTTTGATTAACAGAAATAGTTTTAGTTTTATACTCTTGCTTCTATTTTCCCATTTTAACTAATAGTAACCTAGTAATAAGATGCACAGAGCAGAGAAGGAAAGAATTACTAGCTGATGATAAATGAGAGGTAATTCTTGGCCAATATGCCATGTAAGATGGTTCACCTCATTTCATAAGCAAAAATATCTGATATTCCCTATTGTTTTTCATCTACTATTCAAGCAATATTAGTTCTAAGAAAACAAACACGTGATCCTTCAAAAGTTGATAAGGGGGTAGAAATTAGATTTCATAAGACCATGTCACTGATGCCTCAGTAAATCTAATATTAACAGAAAATAACACAGGGCTCTAAGACTCTGCCTGCATACTGGATATCTCTTCACTGTACTGCCCAAGGTTCTCCATCCTGCACTTACCTGATTGCAGGTGTTGATGTCGATGCCCCCCTTCAGATACTCCACAACTTTGTCCAGGTTGCCTGCTCTGGCAGCACGAAGGAAACTGGCATTGCTGTCAGACTGTAAGAGGAAGAAAAGGCCTTTGTTGAATCATATGGAAAATAAAATGTATCACATACAGAAGGTTAAGAATGTCTATACTGCAATTCTGATAAGTTTTAGCTTGAAAACATTTCAATACTGACTTTAAAACCTTGAATTGTCTATCATTCGTAGTATAAGGCAGCATCTGCAGAATTGTATAAGGTTACTAAAATCAATAAAGACAACCATTAAAATAAAAATAAGGATTGGAGAGACAGCTCAGTGATTCAAGGTGCTTAATTGCAAAGCCTGATCACCTAGTACACACATAAAGCCAGATGCACAAAGTGGTTAGTACTTGATTCCAGATCTTCAGCCATTTCAAAGATGAGATTTCATTTCCCCAAATACCACCATTATCTATTTGTTTTAGTGCCAGGATTTTACAGAATTTATGTCATTAAAAAAAAAAAAGTCAAAACACTAAAAGAAATTAGAGCAGCTTATTTACTTTTTTCTTTTCTTATTCTCTTTCAGATAACTTTACTACTCATTTTCAAGAACAAAATTGAGTTTGGGTGCCTTAGTAATCATCTGTGCTCATTACAAGAGAATAGGACAGTGAGAAAGAGGAGTGCATTAGTTGGTAGGTGTGGACTGAGCTGAGGCAAATTTTGTATTCCTAGTGATTTTAGAAAAACATGATTAAATTTAAACCAGCTGAAATAATACCATACTCTGGCTGGACACTGCTTCTTGAGTTTCTCATCTTCCCATATTCTCCACAGATCTGGTCCTGGGAGAACCAGTTGCACTCGCCCATGAAAGGCCCTGAGGAAGGTTGCCTCTCCCCCCTCCCCCCAACACACACACAGCTATAATCACATTACGCTGAGACTTGGGTAAAATTCTTCTAAATCCTAAAATAATGACAACCAACTTTCATCAGGACCTATGACATTTGTATAACTATTGTAAAGTTTTTGTGATGTATATCTTACCAAATAAACAAGGAAACATGAAAAAGGATAAAATTTACATATTTGAAAGTGACACCCAGGTTTGCTGCCTTTCTTTTTTTCAGGTTTGATGACATTCTCCTCACTACAAAGCCTCCTTCCCTTGAAGTCTGCAGTTGGCAGGGAGTCTTGGCACACTCAGTCTGAACTACTTTATAATTTGTGGTGATGGGCAGGTATAGCAATGGAGTATTTGCTCTGGGAGTTTCAAACATTCAATAGCAGGCATGCTGTTAAAATGATTTCAATATGGGAAGACAGAAAACCCTTACATTTAGTCTATGCACCCCAATGGCTTGTAGGTTTACAAAAGAGAGAGATGGTGAAGAGTGGAAAGGTGAGGCTGAGGTCTATGCATCCAGAATTCACATTCTGATTCTTTGGCAATGCCTCATGGTATGATTAACATGGAACTGTTCTTTGTCCCCACTCCCTGTAATGCCTCATGCTTCCTGAAAGCTGTGCCCATGGCACAGTGCCCTGAGCATATCTGCAATGCTGCAGGGACTGACTGTGACTCACTCTAAAATGCCTCTTCTAGGAAATTATTTTGCTGTTTGCAGAAAACGCTAAACTCCAGGGGGATTTTTCCCTTCCATCCCCACAACACTTACAACTGAAGAATACTTCTCTATATCACACTGTACAAAAATATCACGAGAAACCTGATGTTTTACTGTGAAACAATAAAAATCATATAATACTAGCTAACTAGTGTAAAACAGAAAAATACTGTTTCTGTGTATACGTGTTTTGCCCCAAACAAATCTATTCTACATGATATTAAAAGCTGCTCCTGGCAGTACTTCTACTTTGTACGTGATGCTGCCTCAGCAGATCAAGCTGCTCTGTTGTTCCTAAGTAAAGACAATGTCCTGAGCAAGCAGAGCCAGAGGGACAGCCCAACCCCGTGGAGAAGAAAGACACCACTACAGAAGCCATGATACTGGGCTGGAGGCACTAGGACACACAGAGGGTCCACAGTAGCCCTCGACACACCCCCTCTAAGGACCATGCATGGAGTTGGTGGTTGCTTTCTTTACTGCACAGTCAGTCACAAGAAGCATTTGTAACTAGTTTCTTCTTTTCTGGAGTCAACTTTTTAAAAGTGAGTGCAAGTTAAAGATATACAGAAAATCCCCAAAATATTAGCAAATATGTTCCCAGTGTTGTGATGACTTGGACCCAATGAAAAAGGCAGCATTTATGCCATCCTGCCAGAGAACTCTGTTGTAAAGTCAGAAGAGACTTAGACACACTTTGGGTTCCTCTAAAAGCCCAGTAAAAAACTTAGTTTTGGGCTGGAGAGATGGCTTAGCAGTTAATGAGTTTGCCTTCGAGGCCTAAGTACCCAGGTTCAACTCCCCAGGACCCACATAAGTCTGATGCACAAGGTGCTGCATGCATCTGGAGTTCACTAGCAGTGGCTAGAGGCCCTGGTGTGCCCATTCCCCCCCCACACACCACTTAAATAAATAAACAAATAAAATAGTTTTTTTTAAGACTTAGTTTTCCCAAAATGACAAAATTCAACACAGAGAAATATTATTATAATATGGGTTTTAAAAAGTGAATTTCATGGTCAGAATTAAAACAAGGTTTCAAATTTTTATACAGAAAAACTGAAAATCATGAGGACCAAAGGTACACTTCTGTACAAGAATACATTTCCCTCTCTCTCTCTCTCTCTCTCTCTCTCTCTCTCTCTCTCTCTCTCTCTCACACACACACACACACACACACACACACACACACACACACATACACACACAGATACACTCTCAGGCTATCTCTACAATGAGGTCAATCTGTGATTACAGCTTGACAGAAGAGCTTTGGATAAACAGTCATCTGGTTATCTTTAATCAATAAGGAGAGAAATTCAGCAACTTTTACCATCTGTGTTACTCTCTGATAATGAAAAATGTAAAACTTTTAAATCAAGTATGAGCAGGAGGAAACGATGCTTTCAAAAGTACTATTTTCTTTGTTTAACCAAAGACTTTCCACATGAAAGCACAATAAGGAAAAAGCAGGCAAGGGCAACTTCCATGGGAGAGTCCAGACAAACCAGAAAGCAACCACTCTGCTCTGCTACTTGTTGCCTGTCCCTAGGACCCTCAAACTCTACAGCCAACTGTACTTGTGCCTGAAAGTCTCACTCTGAACAAAGAACTCAAATGCTGAGCCCCACCTATCTTAACTCACAGCAGATGGATGTCATTACACTTGCCCCCTCTGTAACCTCCATGTGACATCTCAAGCCAAGAAAGAAAACTTCCTCTTAAATTTGTCTTGACACAGTTCCATACATTTTTATTTGAATCAGATTATTAGAAAAGCAGAATGACTTTCTTAGCACCCAGCAGGGTGTACATGAACATCGAGAGGAATGTGCATTCAAGGAATCACATTATATCCCAAAGGAGGGCTTCTCCAAGGGGGTTCTAGGAGTCCATGAGTTTGCTGTAAGACTTTAAATCTTCTCACATTTCAATACAAATATAGTAAGGAAAAGAAGTCACATTTCATTTTCCCTATTGCAGAGCACAACCATATTATTTGGTGCGTAACTTTGTGTTTATAGGTCGCCATATAACAAGTGAAGCCAGAGAACATAAATATACACGACATACAAAAAGTTTTGTTGCAGCACAGTGAGTAAAGAATAGTCAAAGAGTCTGGTCAAGAGACATGGCAAGATGGCACAAACATGATGACCTGAAAAGAGCTTGAGTAACTGCAGTCTGGGCAGGTGAGTTCAGTGAAGTGATGCCTGGCTGTCTTAGCTTCATAGACCCTCAGCAATGAACACAGTAGAAAATCCACAGGGTTTCTACTTTGATTTGATTTTAGCTTGGATTGGATAGAGTATTCATCTCTATCACAACACTACTTTCATCTTGAAGGAAATAAAGAGCACTTTAAAACTATGAGATGTGGGCTGGAGAGATGGCTTAGCGGTTAAGCGCTTGCCTGTGAAGCCTAAGGACCCTGGTTCAAGGCTCGGTTCCCCAGGTCCCACGTTAGCCAGATGCACAAGGGGGCGCACGTGTCTGGAGTTCGTTTGCAGAGGCTGGAAGCCCTGGCGCGCCCATTCTCTCTCTCTCCCCCTATCTGTCTTTCTCTCTGTGTCTGTCTCTCTCAAATAAATAAATAAAAAATTTAAAAAAAAAACAAAAAACTATGAGATGTTATGCTAACAAATTTTAACTGTACTACCCTGAGGTAGGTAGGAAACAAAACCTTAAACAAGCATGAGGCCCTAACCTGGACCCCCAGCACTCATGGGTAAGCCAGGGCAGAGTCATGCATGCCTGTCACCCCAGATGAGGGGCAGATACAGAAGAACCACTTGGGCTTTCTGGTCAGTCAATTTAGCCAAAAACCAGGAGCTCCAGGTGCAGTGAGAGACTGTCTCAAGGTTTAAGAATCTTATAAATACATTGCTATCCTATTTATTAAAGACATTTACAGAAAGCATAATTAGTTTTAAGAAGTCAGCCATTTTGTAAACTTCCAGGTATCATGATAGATTTTGATATATAAATAAGTTTTCTGAGATGACACTGCCTCTATTTCTATAACCATTTCACCTGCACTATTGAAAATAGTCCAATGAATGTATCCCTAGATGTGGTTATTGAAAACCGAATAGCTGCCTCACGACAGTTAAGTACATGTTATTTAAAGTTAGGAAAACATTAAAAGTTTGAATTGAGTGTGTAGGCTCCCTATCACTACATTTTCTTTTTCCACAGTACTCAGTGACTTACCCTAAATTTTAAGTGTGTGTAAAGGTCAGTTGTCCTTCATCAAACCTGTGTCAAATAATCCCATCCACTTACAGAAGAGGACGGTGTAGAAGGGGTAGAGGCTGGCCATTGTTCCATATAGGATCATATGAGTCAGTAAAGACTCCTGTCCCATATTTTTGCTTTTTGGTAAATAATAAAAATTTTTGAGTTAAAACAGTAGTTCTATTAATGGGAAGGCTATATCCGTCATATTTTTCAGGACAAATAGTTTTTATTGTGGGGCAAATAGGTTAAAATTATACTATTATATGGTATTTGCATTTAGGTTCTAAAGAAAAGACTATAGAGAAATCTATGCAATATATAATTTGTCCAGATTAGTTTTCATTTGAGGAAAGGAAAAGAGTTCTGAAGCATCTCAAAGCAGTTTTCTCATTAATTGAAAGTCCTCCAATAAGAGAACTATTGGGAAACAGTGGTGTATGGTGGTGAAAAACAAAAGCTTCCTCAGTTTTTGGAGGGAAAACTTTAAAAATACTTAAATGGCTAAGTTTATTTGGTGCAGTTCAGAATTAAACTTGTCAATTTTAACATTACTGTTACATCTGAAATAAACTTATGTGATGTTCTGGTAAAAAAAAAAAAAAGACAAAATATTGGCACACTAATCTACTGGAAGTTAGGATAACAGCTTCTGGAAAAAGTCAGAAGGAGCTTCCAGTTGCTAGCCCCACTTTCTGAGTGTTGTTAAACAAGTGTGTGCACTAAGGGATAATGGGGATTCAAAAATACACATAATTTGGGACTTTATCACAGTAGAAACTTTACTAAAAGTCAAACTCTAAATATTTCTGATTAGTTGCATTTACTTCCATGAGGTTTTGTAATTATAAAAACTATCTACTTCTAATTACCATATGCCAATCATGCTTGTCATCTAATTGCAATTGCTATGTTACTTTTTGTACATTTTATACACATTGTATAAATACTACTCCCCTACTCTTCAAATTATTCATTACAACTCCAAGACAAGATCTAATTTGGAGATCTGTTTTTAAATCTTCTGAAATAAATGTAAGTGGGCTTTTATTTCAATTTTATACATTTAAGAATTCCTGGATCTTATCCTTTCTATGGCCCTCTCTTCAAATCTCTTTGCAAATGTCAAGTCAAAATGTTAGGAAAATGACAACATCATCTTTCAAGAATGAAAATTGTTAGCATAAGGACATAAAAACTTAAACAAATCACAAAGAACCTATAAACCATAAAATGAGTTTTGATATATTTGATAACCTTTAATATTTCATATTCCCTGTATGACCTTGAAATCTTGAAAGCTGCTTACGTGTGTGTGTGTGTGTGTGTGATTTTAAGAACTTTTGAATAGAAGAAATATGAACCCTTCAGTTGGCAATTTGTGGCATGACAGAAGTGAGACTTGAAAAGTGATTTGTTTGTTGCCATTAGTATGGCTTCATAAAGCATCTCCCATACCAGGATCTTTACTACAACATGTATGACCAAAAGGTAATAGAATGTTCACTAAAATGGGAACTTTACAAAGGCATGTGGAAACTTTCTTAGGTGATTATAATTCTATTTATTATTGGAGTTTAAGTTGAGTTAAATTTTAATCACCTTTACTTTAAGATCAATAAACTCTGATGTATTGTATGTTAGGCATGACTCCAAAATTCCTACAGACATTACACCACCAAATTCTTATCAATATTTGCTGAATTATAAAGAGAAAATACTAAGCTTATAAATGGAAATATTTGTGGTTCATATCACATTTAAAATTATACTAAAAAACTAGAATAAAAAGGGGATCCATACAGCACAACTCTCTCTATGGCTATAAGTTCAGGTGTCAGAATAAATAATAATATGAAATCCATCTTTAAAATTTTAAAGAACTCTGATTTCATATAATTTCATATAGAATTCATATAATTTTTTTTAAGTTACTCCCTTACTGGGCATTTACCCTAAAAGCTCCATGCAGAAAGAGAGAAGAGACACAAACTAATAAAATTAGAGATGAAAAAGGTAACATCACAACAGATGCCAGAGAAATTCAAAAATCATAGAGACATACTATAAAAGCATATACTCCACAAAGTATAAAAATATGAAAAAATAGATGATTTCCTTAATTTATATGACCTACCTAAATTAAATCAAGATGAGATTAATCACTTAAATAAACCTATAACAAGCATGGACATCCAAGCAGTTATCAAAAATCTCCCAATTAAAAAAAGTCCAGGCCCAGATGGATTCACTGCTGAATTTTACAAGACTTTCAGGGAAGAACTAACACCATTGCTTCTTAAGCTTTTCCATAAAATAGAAAAAGAAGGAATGCTACCAAATTCTTTCTATGAAGCCAGCATCACCCTGATAACAAAACCAGGCAAAAATAGAACAAAAAAAGAAAATTATAGACCAATCTCCCTCATGAACATAGATGCAAAAATTCTCAAAAATTATTGGCAAACAGAATACAAGAATATATCAGAAAGATCATTCATCCTGATCAAGCAGGCTTTATCCAAGAGATGCAGGGATGGTTCAACATACACAAATCGATAAATGTAATACATTATATAAATGGACTGAAGGATAAAAATCACATGAGCATCTCATTAGACGCAGAGAAAGCATTTAACAAAATCCAATATCCCTTCATGATAAAAGTCCTACAGAGACTGGGAATAGAAGGAACATATCTCAATATAATAAAGGCTATTTATGACAAACCTACAGCCAACATATTACTAAATGGGGAAAAACTGGAAGCTTTTCCACTAAAATCAGGAACAAGACAAGGGTGTCCACTGTCCCCACTTTTATTTAATATAGTACTGGAATTCTTGGTTATAGCAATAAGGCACATAAAAGGGATACAAATTGGAAGGAAGAAATCAAGTTATCATTATTTGCAGATGACATGATTCTATATATAAAGGACCCTAAAGACCCTACCAGCAAACTGTTAGAGCTGATAAATACCTACAGCCATGTAGCAGGATACAAAATAAGTACACAGAAATCATTAGCTTTCCTATATGCTAACAGCAAACACACAGAGAATGAAATCAGAGAATCACTCCCATTCACAATTGCTTCAAAGAAAATAAAGTACCTTGGAATAAACCTAACCAAGGAAGTAAAGGATCTCTACAATGAAAGCTATAAAGCACTCAAGCAAGAAATTGCAGATGACACTAGGAAATGGAAAAACATCCCTTGTTCCTGGATTGGAAGAATCAATATTGTGAAAATGGCAATCTTACCAAAAGCAATCTACACATTTATTGCAATCCCCATCAAAATTCCAATGGCGAAGATGGTGGTTTAGGAACCACACCAAAGCAGCCTAGTGGAGAAAAAGCCAAGGAATACCCAACAAAATACACACTTTTACTTAAAAGTGAGGTGTATAAGAAATTAAAATGGCAGCAGAGAAGTAGGAGAGATCCAGGGCATCCAGAGCCCACACAGGCAGGCCTAAGAGGCCCCTGGAGTGGCACTCTGGTTCCAGCTCTGGCATCAGCTGCTTGAGCTCTGGCATTGGCAGCACTGGCTCTGGCAGCAGCAGCAGCATCTCCAGCAGCAGCAGATCCAGCAGCAGCATTAGCTGCGGCCACAGCAGTGGCAGCTCCAGCAGCAGCAGCAGCAGTGGCCACAGCAGCAGTGGCTCCAGCAGTGGCAGCAGCAGCAGCAGCAGGGGCTCCACAGCGGCAGTTCCAGCAGCAGTGGTGCCAGTTCTGTGAGGCCACAGCTGCCAGGCTCAGCTTGCCCCACAGGAAATGCCAGTGTCCAGCTCCAGAAAACAAAACAGCAGTCTAGCAATCCAGCCAGCCTACTTGAACCCACAGGGCACCAAAGAGGGACGCATAACTGAGACCAAAATCATCCAAAAAGGTAATTGGGATTGCACCAGGGAAGGGTCTCACTTGGTCACAAGCTGACTAGGAACCCTCAGCAGACCAGAAATCTTAACTTCTTTGTTGACAGAGGATCTGGTTGTTATAATACCTACTATTGCGTAAATACTTGGTGTTGTCTTTCATTGAATGTGTACATTGTTTAGTTATATTTTAGAATCTATCTGTATTTTTTTTTGGGGGGGGGGTTCGAGGTAGGGTCTCACACTGGTCCAGGCTGACCTGGAATTAACTCTGTAGTCCCAGGGTGGCCTCGAACTCACGGTGATCCTCCTACCTCTGCCTCCCAAGTGCTGGGATTAAAGGCATGCACCACCACACCTGGCGTGTATTTTGTTCCACTTCCATAGCAGGCAAACCCAACCCCTATGAACACCTTTGTAGATACTTTGAGAGTCTTAAGAGCCATACCTAATACCCTAAGCTCCTACCCTGAAGATATATAACATCAGATCAATTTATACAGCTAAGAATACACAGCTAGCTAGAAAATCCAAGCATTAACTTAATCCAAGATGCAAAAATATATACATTATAACACAAGAAACACTAAAAATCAAGACAATATAAATCCACCAAAAAGTATTAATGCATCAGAAATGACCTCCAGTGAGAATGAGTTAGAGGAACTGCCTGAGAAAGATTTCAAAAGAATGATTGTAAATATTTTCAAAGAAGGCAAAGAACAAATTAAAGGAATCAAGAGGAAATCAAAGGAATCAAAGAAGACACAGGACACCAATTTAATGAAATAAAGAAGTCAATACAAGACATAAGTAAGGAAATAGAAATAATAAAGAAAAACCAGTCAGAATTACTAGCAATGAAGAACACACTTAATGAAATAAAAAAAAACTCTATAGAAAATCTCACCAGTAGAATGGATGAAGGAAAGGACAGAATATCTAAGCTAGAAGACCAGGTGGCAGATCTAATACAGTTCAACAAAGAGAAAGACAAACTAATAGAAAAGAATGAATGGAAATTTCAAGATATTCGGGAAACTATGAAAAGATCAAGCATAAGAGTTCAGGGTATAGTAGAAGGAGAAGAATTTCACTGCAAAGGCATAGTTGACATCTTCAACAAAATCATAGAAGAAAACTTCCCCCAAATTGGGAATGAGGTGCCAATGCAGATACAGGAAGCCTTTAGAACCCCAGCTGGACAAAACCTGGAAAGAACCTCCCCTCGCCATATTATAATCAAACTACCAAACACACAATCCAAATAAAAAATATTGAAAGCAGTTAGAGATAAAAATCAAGTTACCTACAAAGGCAAGTCCATCAGGATTACAGCAGATTACACAACACAAACTTTAAAAGCCAGAAGGGCTTGGAGTGATATAGTTCAAGTCCTGAAACATAACAACTGTCAGCCAAGTTTACTTTATCCTGCAAAGCTATCCATTCAAATAGATGGAGAAATAAGGACATTCCATGACAAAAGCAGGTTCAAGGAGTATTTGAAAACAAAACCAGCTCTACAGAAAATACTTGATAGAATCCTCCATGCTGAAGAGAAGGAAAAGCATACATATAAGGAACCTGGAAAAAACAAACAATACTCAAATACTAGTTAACACAAGACAGCAAAAGTAGAGCTGGAACTATAAAAAAATGGCAAACATAAATACACACCTTTCAATAATATCTCTTAATATCAACGGCCTCAATGCCCCAACCAAAAGACATAGGTTTGCAGACTGGGTTAAAAAGCAGGATCCTACAATTTGTTGTCTCCAAGAAATTCACCTTTCTACAAAGGATGGACATTATCTTAGGGTTAAAGTTTGGAAAACGGTGTTTCAAGCAAATGGGCCTAGAAAACAAGCAGGGGTTGCTAACCTAACATCTGACAAGATAGACTTCAGTCCAACATTAGTCAAGAAAGATAAGGAAGGTCACTTTATATTGATTAAGGGCACCCTCCAACAGAAGGACATTGCAATCCTAAACATATATGCACCTAACATGGGGGCTCCCAAATTCATCAGGTCACAGATAACACCACACATAGTGATAGTGGGGGATTTCAACACCATACTTTCATCAATTGACAGGTCACCCCAGGAAAAAATAAACACAGAGGCAACTGGACTAAATGAGATCATAGAATGAATGGACCTAACAGATATATACAGGACATTTCATCCAAATACTGCAGAATATACATTCTTTTCAGCAGTACATGGAACATTCTCCAAAATAGACCACATATTAGGACACAAAGCAAATCTTAACAAATTCAGGAAAATTGAAATAATCCCTTGCATTCTATCTGACCACAGTGGAATCAAACTACAAATCAATAGCAAGAAAAGCTATAGATCATACACAAAATCATGGAAACTAAACAATACACTACTAGATGATGAATGGGTTGATGAAGAAATCAAGAAGGAAATCAAAAAATTCATAGAGTCAAACAATAATGAGAACACAGCATACCAATATCTCTGGGACACAATGAAGGCAGTCCAAAGAGGTAAATTTATAGCCTTAAGTGCCTATATTAAGAAATTAGAAAGGTCACAAGTAAATGACCTAATGCTTCACCTTAAAGCCTTGGGAAAAGAAGAACAAGGCAAACCAAAATTCAGTAGATGGGAAGAAATAATAAAGATTAGGGCAGAAATTAATGAAATTGAAATAAAATTCTAATGGAATTCTTCACAGAAATAGAAAAAAACAATCCAAAAATTCATTTGGAATCAAAAAAACCCTAAAAGCTCCATGCCTTAGTTCAGAGAGATTTGCTCAAACATGTTTATAGCTGCTCAATTCATAATAGCTAAGAGCAGGAATCAACCTAGATGTCCATCATTAGATGAATGGATAATCAAGATGTGGTATATCTATATGATGGAATTCTACACAGCAGTAAGGAAAAATGACACAGTGAAATTTTAAGAAAAAATGGTCAAACTTGGAACAGATCATTTTCAGGAAACTCACCCAATCACAGAAAGATAATTGTTGCATGGTCTCACTCATCTGTGACTCCTAACCTGAACCTGCCTGAGATGCTGACATACCTAATAAGCCTCTCAAGGACCAGACAACAGGGAAGGTGGAGCAGGAGGGGAGGGTAAGGATGATAGCAGACACAAATCTAGAACCAAATGGCAATATTACCTTAAGACAGAGTAAATGGCTGAACCTTCATCAGGTCCTTAGAGGGAACACCTGAACCACAAGGAGATGTTGTGTCAAGGGAGAGGAGATGATGAAGATTAACCTTAATTTTCTCTCTCTCTTTCTCTCTTTCTCCCTCCCTCCCTCCTTTCTCTTTCTCATTCATAATGCCTATCTTTTTCTTCCTTATTTTCCTTTGCTCTGGCCTGTAACTCCCAGTACCAGCATGTGGTTAACATCCACAGTGAGCTGTTGATCAGAGGGACCTACAAGGTTTCCCAAAAGAAGACATATTTCTGTCAGAGTCCTTGATAACCCACCAAAGGTTAGTGGTAAGTCACTACTGCCAAACACACCATATGCTGTTAGTACAGAACATGGAGTGACCTGGATGGAATCTGGAAGAGAGTCAATTCCCAGACAGTTAGCTTGTCTAGTGACAAGCTACATGAGCAACTAGGAGAAAATAACCAACATCTGTCCAAGCAACTCATGGTCTAAGCCACTCAGCAGCAATCAGCCTGATGTGATGCTCACACAAGTGCCATAGTGGCACATAGCCATGGTGGGTAACTAACTGCTCTTGATTTGGCTAACTGATCTGCTCAGTAGAACGGAACCCATAGCTGGTTCTGGGAAACAAGTCAAAACCACATCCAAAACATGAGCCTATTTTCCATTACTAAGTTCCCACCAATCATGGGCTACAAGAGGGCCTACACCTATTAAATTCTTTCTAAAATAATAATTGTTACTCCATTTATCTGGAGCTGACTTCACTCTCCATTGGAAAATTTGCTTCTCTTTTTCAGATGGACACAGATCCTGAGGAGAGAATCAGCCCATAACACCACACCCGGGCCCCAGCTGAAATTAGGAAAATAAGCAACAGTGCTGCTGTCTTGGTGAACATAGTACCAGTACAAGGGTGAAGGGGAAAAACACTCAGAGCACTCAACTCCAAACCAGAGATCCAGAGACACAGAGGCTCCCAAGACCACATCACTTAAGTATACCTAAAATGAACCCAACATGGCTCCAAAAAATTCATGGAAGAGGGTGAGGAAAGATTATTCAAGCTACATGTTGGGACATTCTGCAAAGAGACATTGCCTCTTACCCCAAACTTATGGCTAACCCCACAATGCACAACCCACATTCCCTAATGAGGAGGGTCCCTGCGGAGGGGGGAGCCATTAAGATGCACACAAAAATAAAGACAGTCTTTCATTTAAAGCAATCGAATATCCACTTGTGATTTTCAGTAAGATTGCTTTCTCTAGGGATACCACTTAATTATAGGTTAACAACCACACACTGTGACAACCTGACTTTATTCAGATGTGATTCTGAACTCCTTGAGACTGTTTGTTGCAAAAAAAAAGGGGGGGGACTGGAGGGCTGGAGAGATGGCTTAACAGTTAAGGCATTTGCTTGCAAAGCCAGAGGACCCAGGTTTGATTTCCCAGGACCCACGTTAGCCAGATGCACAAGGGGGCGCACATGTCTGGAATTCATTTGCTGTGGCTGGAAGCCCTGGCACACCCATTCTCTCTCTCTCTCTGTCACTCTCTTCCTCCCTCCCTCCTTCTTTCTCTGTCAAATAAATAAATAAGCATTTTCAAAAAATGGGGCTGGAGAGATGGCTTGGTGGTTAAAGCACTTGCCTGCAAAGCCATGAGACCCAGGTTCAATTCCCCAGTACCCATGTAAAGCCAGATACACAAGGTGGCACAAGCATCGGGAGTTCATTTGCAGTGGCTAGAGGTCCTGCCATGCCCATTCTCTCTTTCTTCCTCTTCCTCTTAAATAAATAATAACATATTTTTTAAAAAACTTAAAAAATTACACCACTTAACTCAAATGTCTATTTTCATTCTTTTGAGTACAAAGGTTTTGCAATATTGATCTACACTGGAATAGCATAAGAATTCAAATTAATTATTTTCTGGTATCATTTCTTGTCCCAGAGCAATATTTTAAGTTCCTGGAAATAACAGAATGCAAGAATTGTTTTTGTCATCCTTAGAGTTTCTACTTTTTATGGAGAAGTCTTTCTAATTACTTGGTGTCTGAAATTTCAGTATGATAATTGGGTTGTTTATTAGGAATCATTTGTGTGACTCTAATCCCTCTTATTAAACTGTTATTTAGGTCATTTCTTCTGTAAGATGTCAAGAGCTCATTTTTCTAATGTACACTTAATTATCAAGATAACTCATTTATTCCACCATACAAAGTATGTGGGTCCCAAAGGGACATGAACAGATCTCAAATGCTTTTGCATATTTTTATATTTTTATTTATTTATTTATTTATAAGCAGAGAGAAAGGGGGACCAAAAGGTAGTAGGAATGGGTGTGCCAGGGCCTCTTGCCACTACAAACAAACTCCAGATGCATCTGCCACTTTGTGCATCTGAATTTGCATAGGCACTGGGAAATTGATCCTGAGCCAAAAAGATTTCTCAAGCACGTGCCTTCAAACATCGAGCAATCTCTCCAGCCTCACTTTTCATATTTGTGACAATTTTCAAGGACACTGAATGTGAACAATAAACTTTAGAAGGCCAAATTCCAATTAAGTCAAAGTTATGATTTTAACATACAAAAATATTTTGTCTGTTTCCTTTCACCAACCATGCATGTCCAGTATCAACAAATTTATTGTTAGATTTAAGACATATGGAAGAGATATTATGTGTACTGTATGAGAATAAAAGGTACAGCTCAGTTCAACTCATTCACTTAACATGCATAAAAATTTCTGAAAGGATCTATATTGTACCTATGTGAACATATATTCATGGGGGAAACCACAGCTTTCTATGTAGAGAGAGGAAATAAAAGTAGTGAAACAAGTTATTTTGATTAAAGATAGTTAAAGTTACTAGTCTTAAACAACCAGTTATTTTACTAATATTTGCCTTTTTTGAGGACCTACTATGTGCCAGTTACATTCCATCTCTACATACACTTCGATGGAGAGAGGGGACAGCAGTACAGGGTTTATAAAGACTCCTCTCACGTCAGATGCAAAGCAAAGCTGGTACAAAACCAGCAGGTGTGATGTCATAGGCACACAGAACTCCTCAGAGTAAGAATGTGCTTGCTGTAATGGAAGCAAACACTGACAATCTGCCAATATCTCTATGAGATGCAGGAAGTGCTGATAAATTAAAAATTGCTCTCCGTGTTTGTGTATGTGTGTGTGTGTGTGTGTGTGTGTACCTTTGAACCTAAAAAGGTGTTCATTACAAGATACTTACAATAAGCTCATATCACTTTTGTACAACTGACATTTCACCAAAATCCAAGACACAACTGAGATTTTTCTTTTCTTTTCTTTTTTCTCTCTTCAATGGATGTGATCATCTGAAACTTTCTACACTTAACCTTGTGCCATGAATTCCAGTCATCAGAAATGGCTTGAGCAGTTCAACTTTAATCCTTTGCAACTCTATAGGGTATGTGTAATTTTACACTCAAATGTAAAAGGTAGAATGGAAAATTGGCTTAGGAAGGAATGCGCTTGACAAATTATAGTGCATACCACAGGGCAGTGGATAAAAGCTTAGAAAATCAAGTATGAATATCTGACAATGCATTTATCTGCTTCTTTTAACACTTCAGTTCATACTACAAAGTTTATTCTAGAGGAACTCAGAAACTAAAACCCACTACAGTTGTTACTGCATTTCAAAGAAAATCTGAAAATCTTCTGAGGTAACACTGAAATCAAATTCTTGATTTGCTGGTATAAGGAAACTGGGTAATAGCTTCTTCAGCGCACCTCTCTGAATCTACCTTCAAGTTCAACCAAGTTGCTTTACTCTGGAATCTTCTAAAGCCCTGAGCATTCCATCCTTGACAAACATTTGTTGACAGCCAGTTACAAGCAAAACATTGTACTTGTAACCAAATATAACTTGGTTATAGTTGAAATGTCAAATGTTTTATGGTCTTTGATGAAGAACAGACAGATTCCTTTTATCTCAGTAATTAAAAGTAACATTTGTGAAACTGAGACTTTATGTAGGAGACACTGACATCACACGATTTCTAGTTAGGCGATATGTGAATTGAGATGCCAACACAGAAAGCATGACAAGGTGAGAACATGGGATGCCAACATGGATGAGAACTGGGTGCACTTAGTCCTGCATCATCACGCCATATGGTCCTTTTCCACTAAGCACGTTCCATTTTTATTGGCTAATTTTCCTCACAAATGTGAAGAGAGGAGTTTTATTATTGAGCTTCTTCCACCAATGGCATATTTTCACATATACAACTATTAATTTAGCACTGACTAGGTAAAGTAGCCACTATAAATATTTAACTTGACCAAAAGGTTTCTTTTGGGATTGTGATTTTAAGTAAGATAATTCACTATAATATGCTTTCTCTACTACATTTGTTTTGAGATAAACATGTTAAACACCACATTAAACAGCTATGTTGAGACATAATTTTTACATGACTATATGTTTATGAATGTTAAATATTTCATTACCAAATACAGCATTATATTAGCATTTTAGTTGCCATCCAGATTTGAATTTTTTTATTAATTAGTTTTGTACTCAGTGAACACAGACAGGTAGGTACCATTGTTAGGCTCGTCCATGTCCTACCCCTTCCCCCTGGCCCCTCCTTGTTGAGGTATATGGGTCATGCATTGTGGAGTTAGCCCACAGTTATGGGTAGGAGAAATGTTTCTGTGTATCATGACCCAATGTGTGGCTCTGACATTCTTTCCACCCCCTCTTCCACAAAATTTCCCTGAGCCATGTTGGGTTCATTTTGGGTCTGCTTCAGTGATGAGGTGCTGGGAGCCTCTGTGTCTCTGGATTAGATTTGACTTTTTAAAAAAAAATTATTTGCACACACCAAGGCAAATGAATGCCAGACACTTGCACCACTCTTTATATCCAGCTTATGTGAGTGGATTGAGAATTAAACCCAAGCCATCAGTCTTTATAAGCAAGCACATTTAACCACTGAACCATCATCCCAGCCCCTACACTTGCTTTTTAAGGCAGCAATGTGATTTTGTATGCACACATTGCAGCTGTTCAGCGAGAATCACAGCATCTGAATGGAGTGAATAATACCTCTCACACATTATATTTCTTTCTCATATCTTATACTACAATATAAGTATCAAGCCTCACTGTATGCCAAATATATTAATAATGTTATTTAATAAGATTCCCAAGTAAGGAAACTGAGGCTTAATGGGATTAAGCCACTTACTCATAGATTTGTAGGTAATAAATAGCAGAAATGAGATTAAGCCCAGTCAGTCTTACTGGACAGACCTCCATTCATTACCACCTCCACAATTCCCTCCACAAGGACTGTATAGTTGTTCTCTATTGACAGATGAATGGGCCATGGCTGCCTGCTCCAGAGAGAAGCTACTGCCACCACATTGGCTGGGGCACCCATGTTCACATCCACTTTCTTGTGGCAGGAGCAGAACCACCTTGATCTATATCTCCCTGACACCCCCAGAATGGAAGACTTATTTTTTGTCATGTGGCTAAGGAAAGAGTTGCAATTTTTAAGGACATGGTTAATTACTTGACAACAGTATCGCCTATGATACTCAATAAATAAAACTACAGAAATACTTCCATCACAATTATCACTATTAACTATAAAAAAAAAAAAAGTTCCAAGCTCCACAGCAGTGGCAGGCTTCAAAGGCAGCATTCATTCCTCTATTTCTAATATAGCACAGTGTCTTATTAGTTAACGCTAGCATGCTTCCTTTAGAGGGACTTTGCAAGGACTACTTCAAGATGCTTTCAGACCTGTCTCAGCTGTTCTTAATCACTACATCTGTCATTTACATGCTAGTAATAGTAAATGTCCTCTTCACAGCATAAATTAAATAGTAAAATTGCACCCACAATAATTACCCCTCTTGTCCAAGCTGGCTGAAAGTTTAAACACATGTAATATACTTAATGAAATGATTTGTTACAAATCCTAAAGAAATACAAAATTATGTATTTCGTAAGAGTCTGTGTCTCAAGCTGTATAAGTGCCAATGTTTTTTCACTCATCTTTGTTCTTAAGAAGGATATCATTATAAACATGTACATATTCATACACACATACACAGAATCATAAAACATTTGCAAACTAAACTAAAAATATGGCTAGCAGCCATAATCCCATTTCCTAAATTAAAAGTTTATATTTTCACTTGCTTTTTTCTAGAATTTTCTATATGCACTCTGTGTGCATAGTAAATATTGCAAAGTATTGTCTCAATGCAAAAGTCCTGAAAGATATCCTACATCTCATAATGGCTTATTGTAAGATGATCACTGATATTAGTTTTCTGCTATCACTTGAACAGAACTAACTTATCCCTTTGATTGGCATTATATTAAATAAGTCTATGACTTAAAACATGCTAGATATAAGTCTTTGTCCCTGTGTTGATTGCGCCCAATGCTTCAATTCCTAAAGGTGGAGCTGTAGAGATGACTTAGTGGTTAAGGGACTTGCCTGCAAAGCCTAAGGACCTACGTTTAATTCCACAGGACCCACATAAGCCAGAAGCACAAAATGGTGCATGTGTCTGGAGTCCTTTTGCAGCAGCAAGAGGCCCTGGCATACCCATTCTCTTGTTCTTGCTCTTGCTCTCTCTCTCTCTCTCTCTCTCTTAAATAAATAAATATTTTATAAAATCTTTAAAAACTTCATAAGGGTGAAGTAATATCAATGGGTGTAGAATCTTCATGTACATTATACACATTTCGAAATTTCCCTGCACTGGTTGTAGGAGTCACCTTGATCATCTTGACACAATTATAAACCCAACCTCCCTTTACTCTACTGTACTTCTGATTTGCTTCTTTTTATTTTTGAAGAACTTAGAAACTCTGTTATGTATATATTGTTAATTACATTTTTTCTTCATCTGTTCTTCTGTCTGGATTATTTTTTATTCTTTCATCATTCCAAATGTTTCTTATCTAGAAAATCTTCAAACAGACAGATGTCTTTAAAAAAAAATTCTGAAATAAAGAGGAGTAGAGTAGGTGCACCAAGGCCTCCTGCCTCTGAAAGCAAACTCCAGATGCATGTACCACCTTGTGCATCTGGCTTTACATGGCTACTGAGGAATTGAGCTAGGGCCTTCAGGCTTCGCAAGCAAGCACCTTTAATCACTGAGCCACCTCTCTAGTCCTTATCTGTTTGTTTTTAATAAAGTACAAAACATAAACTACTATGTTTAGGACTTTTAAAAATTATTCTTAATGTTTCCCAGCCCTGAAAGTAATAAATTACTTCTCTGCATTTTTTTCTAGAATGGGGAAAAAAAGGTTTCCTTTGTGTTTTTTCCTCTTACATTTAACTCTTGAAGTTTTTTCAGTGGAAAGGGTTGAAGCATGAGTAACTTGAAATTTTTTAAGTGGGTAGTTTTCCAGTTGTCCAAAACTTTACAATCTGCTGTTGATGTTATTTAATGTTAGTGACAACACAGCAGCACAGTGGGCTTGGAACTACTTTTGTAATACAGGTGTCACTTATTATGAGCTATGTGACCTTTGAGCAAATGACTGAGCTCCAGTAAGCCACAGTTGACTTGTGTAGAAAATGTATAAACAGTATGAATTAACTTAGGTGACGTATAAATCCCTGAGAACATGATATACCAAGTATCCAATTAAAAGCATACTTGAAATCCACCCATAGTGGTACACACCATTAATCCCAGTACTTGGGAGGCAGAGTTAAGAGGACTACCATGAATTCAAGGCCACCATAAGAGTACATAGTGAATTCCAGCCTGGTCTAGAGCAAGACCCTACCTCAAAAATAAATAAATAAATAAATAGGGCTGGAGAGATTGCTTAGTGGTTAATGTGCTTGCCTGTGAAGCCTAAGGACCCAGGTTCAATTCCCCAGAACCCACATAAGCCAGCTGCACAAGTTGGTGCAGGTGTCTGGAATTTGTTTGCAGTGGCTAGAGGCCCTGGCACACCTATTCTCTCCCTCTGTCTTTCTCTCTATCTGCCTCTTCCTCTCTCTCTGTCTCTCTCTCTCTAATAAAATAAGCAAAAAAAAAAATTTTTTTTTAAAGCACACTTAGTATTTGACTTACCAAAATATTGACAGAAATTAATAAAATTTATGATTGTAAAATACCATTACAAAAACTGCTAGATAACAGGGCTCTATAAATAATGGAAAATAGATATGAAATCACACACACATTTATACATGTCACTGATTTATAATCACCTTTTCCAGTCATTTCCTACTTTTCCACCTTTAAGTTATAAAGTGATCCTGGTAGAATAGGTCTGGTCTTATCGCCAGAACAAGTGGTTAGACCGAAGATGGTGAGCTCACATCTTATCATCAATGGCTGACTAATGTCCATGGCTGGGTTCTGGCACATGGATGTAACCGCATGTGTAATATGTAAAATAAGAATGGCAGTTGGCATGTCCATCTGGAATACTGCTTAATTCCTTAAAAAAAAATAATATTGAGTATAGCTGGGCATGGTGGTGCATGCCTTTAATCCCAGCACTTGGGAGGCAGAGGCAAGAGGATCACTACAAGTTCGAGGCCCCCTGAGAATACAGAGTGAATTCCAGGTCAGTGTGGGCTAGAGTGATACCTTTCCTCAAAAAACAAAACACAACAAAACAAAATTAATAGTGAGGACATTCAAACCACCACCAAAGAAAAGATTAGTTTTTTCAATCTGTATTTGCATGTTAGACAAGGGGAGGGAAGAATGAAGAAAGGGAGGAAGGAAAGGAGGAGAAAGAACTTATGAAATTTAATATTGGCTGAAATTGTCTTGAAATAAACTAATTAAGAACTAATTAAGTAATTAAATTTTTGTACAGATAAACTATGTGAGGTATCACATATTTGTTATTTCATATTAGATACACTAAATCAAGTGAAATTTGACCTAAAGTTGTCTTAGTATATTTTATGCTCTGAATCCCTAGGTAGCAAACTGCAACCTAACTTAGCATGTCAACAAATTGCATCAGTATACTCTTATAATAAGTTGCTGAGTCTGAACCAATCACAGCCACTGAGAGTTGCTCAATCACAGACTGTCAACTGGTCAGACCACATCCAGGTAAGACAAATAGTTCAGCAGCAAGGCTCAAATGAGGCAAATGCTGCCCTGTAGCCAAGGAAGCTGTTTCTGTGTGTCACTTCCGTTTCTGTCTATAATTCCTGCCCACCTGGTGCAGAATGGAGACACTGCTTCACAGAGCTGGTTGACTTGTGAATTGGTTTTGGCTCAAATAAACTCTCCTAAATTCAATTTGTCTACAGTTTTCCTTTTAACAGTTGTGCTAAGAACTTCGAATGAAGCCAGAGGACTTTTGTTCAATCATCTCTCCTGTGCTACATGACTTTTTGGGCAGAAGTGCGGAATGTTGTCAGGAGGCTGCACTAGCCTTCAGTTCCAAGGGAGTAACAGATCATTCTGAATAATCTTGCGATTCAAGCTACCTGTTCAATAGTGGAATGGAGTTACATATTTTAAAATTTTGGGACATACTTTCATAATAACCTCTTTAGTACCTCACTACCCAGATTTCTGATGGTAGCTGACAAGGTTAAACAATAAAGAAAGACTCTCTGTAGGTATTCTAAGTGTTGCAGTTTAAAACAGCACTGCACTACAGTACATCTTTCTGACTTTGTAGATGATGCATAAAGCTGCAGGGGTCCTGTTTGCTGGCAGAACATCTTTGTTCCCACATGCTCAGTGCAGTCTTGCCTTCGTTCATTATGAACAGAGTGTTGGCAACAAGCTGAACTAATCTGGATGGACAATGTGAAAGAATTTTAAAATTCTGTATCCTTATGTGCTGACATTATATATTCAGCTTTATCTCTTCAGTAATGTCTACCAATCACTTAAAACAAACTAGTGGTTATCATATCTTAGTGCACTGAAGGGTTACTTGGAGATCATGTGCTGTTTTGTTAAATACACAGTCCTTTCCCAACCATGAGATTCAGAAGGGGTCAAGTGGGCTACCCAATTCTAAAACACCTTAAGTGGTTCTTCTGATATGGATGTTCACAGAACACCCTTTGAGATGTGCTAATCTAAAGGATTATGTGGTAGTTTGAATGCCAGCAAATTGACTCAGGTGTTTCTATTACAAAGCTTGTCTCCAGCTGCCTGGCTAGAAGAGGTGTTACTGGAGGTGGACCTGAATTCCAGCCTAAGGTATGCAGAGTGAGTTCTGCCTAGATTCCCTGTAGTTTTGATATTGGTTTTCTGCTTGCTTTTGGTGGTGCTTGTATATGGATCTGTGAAAAAGGAGCCACTTTTTCTCACCATTATGGAACTTCCAGGGGAAGTTCCCCTTACAAACATGAAATAATCCCATTCCTCCCATAAACTGTGTCTGTTTTGACTGTTTGTTCATCCTAGCAGGTGGAGCTGGCTGTATACAGATTAACTTTACCTCCCATGTCAAAGAAGCTTTATCAACTACAACCCCACTGAGCATCAAAATGAATCACGCAACACTGGAAAAGAAGTTGAATATCATAAACCATTTTGAAAAGAAATAATTAGGCACTATAGTTATATGAACAAGTGTGTGAAACACACACCTTAAAAATTGAGCACCTGGGCTGGAGAGATGGCTTAGCAGTTAAGCGCTTGCCTGTGAAGCCTAAGGACCCCAGTTCGAGGCTCAGTTCCCCAGGTCCCATGTTAGCCAGATGCACAAGGGGGCGCACGCGTCTGGAGTTTGTTTGCAGAGGCTGGAAGCCCTGGCGCACCCATTCTCTCCCTCTTTCTGTCTTTCTCTCTGTGTCTGTCGCTCTCAAATAAATAAATAAATAAAATTAAAAAAAAAATTTTAAAAATGAGCACCTACATGATGGCACATGCCTTTAATCCTAGCACTTGGGAGGCAGAGGTAGGAGGATTGCCATGAGTTCAAGGCCACCCCGAGACTACCAAAAAAATTTTTTAAAAGTTTTGCTATGGTTACATAAACCCACACAAATTGATGTGAAAATAAGCATTGAAAAGTCAACACTAAATTTTAATAAGCAAAAATGATACAATATGACCAAAATTTCAAAGAGAAACCCTAAATAAAAATGAAGGACTCACACAATGAGTGGATATTTCCAGTCATAATAAATGTAAGTAAAGGGGACTTAAATCAGCAACTGAGAGTAAGAGTCACAGCAGATGTCTGTGTGGGAAGGGAGCAAAATATAGTTGAACAGTGAGCTCTCCAGTGAATTCTCAGTTCCATCACCAGATATGTGACCTTGAAAAGACATTGTCTGTACAGGAGACCTAGTCTTGTGAAACACAGCAGAAGAAATAGTATTTCAAAAGTCATCACTCAGCTCAAATAAATAGAAATGTTTGGTTTTGATGTACTTAATTGTAAAAAAATGCAAGAGGCATATATTAGATATTGACTATTTCTATCATTCCTCATATCACAATGCAATCTTTCAAAAAAGTATACATTTCTTTCTTTAAAATGTAACTACTTAGGGCTGAAGATATAGCTTAGCAGTGAATGCGCTTGCCTGCGAAGCCGAAGAAGGACTCATGTTTAACTCTTCAGATTCCACATAAGTCAACATAAGCCAGACATGCAAGGTTATGCAAGCCCACAAGGTTGCACATGTGCACAAGGTGGTACGAGCATCTGGAGTTCGATTACAGTGGCTGGAGGCCCTGGTGTGCCAATTATCCTTAGTGTTCACTTTCATTCTCACTCTCTCACATAAAAAAAGTGTGCTTGACTTGCCTTAAGAAAAGTAACCATTGTAATGTTTGCACAATGTATTATTGTGAATAACCATTCAAGAAAAGCTGCATCATTTTCTAATATATATGTATATGTCACATCCAGTTGATATTTCATAAAATACTATATGCAGTTGAAATAAGAGTATATTGCTTTTTTAAAGATTTATTTTTATTTATTTATTATAGACAGTGATATAACGAGTGGGAATAGGCATGCCAGGGCCTCTAGCCACTGCAAATGAACTCCAGATGCATGCACCATTATGTGCCTCTGGCTTACATGGGACCTGGAGAATCGAACCTGGGTCCTTAGGCTTCAGAGGCATGCATAAGTTGATAGTAAAAATGTCAGTTCATGGGCTGGAGAGATGGCTTAGCGATTAAACGCTTGCCTGTGAAGCCTGAGGACCTCGGTTCGAGGCTCGATTCTCCAGGACCCACGCACGCATCTGTAGTTCGGTTTGCAGTGGCTGGAGGCCCTGGCGCACCCATTGTCTCTCTCTCTCTCTATCTATCTATCTATCTGCCTCTCTCTCTCTCTCTGTCACTCTCCAATAAGTAAAAATAAACAAAAACATTTTTTTAAATGTCAGTTCTTCCAATAGTTTTAACCTTTTTAGCACCTCATTGCCATTTTGCAGCCTCCGTTACCTTTGGGGATATGCCATCTGCTGATGTAAAACATCCTCACCTAGATTTGTTGCTTTGAGTGCGTTCCTGGTCAGTACTCCATTCGTTTTCCCAGAAATTTTCACCAAGCACTATTACAGGTGGTAGGTACTTTGTTAGTCATGTCAAAGAGGACACAGTTTTGAAATGCACACCACAACTTTACTGATTCTTCCAAAACAGCCTTAGATTTCAGTTCCAAGTGACTTTCATTACTATAGTCCACATTCTACATTTTGGTTTATGTAGTTCTTAATGGTCGGATCCCAAGTTGTTGTTTTTTTTAATCCACATTTCATAGGCTCCACACTTCCCCAGTGGGTGTTATGCCATAAGTGGGGCATATTCTGACTGCAAGACTAAGTGGGTGATTTTCCATAATGAGTTAAGTAGCCTTGGTATTTGTGTGACTCTCTGAGATTGACTTGCCATTCTCAGGCACTCCATAATATCTGTGTTCTCTTACCAAACTGACAGCATGGAGCTTCTCCTTTGTCCATCTTTGGAATGCATTCATTTAAGCCAAGGCTGACTCATCAGCAGGCCGAGTTTAATGAATAACATAAGTGAGTGTTATTTCAAACAGCAACCTGCTTCCAAAATCTACTTGAAGCTCTTCCTCCATCAGGAGGAGCATTCCAAATATTTAACAACTAGCTCCACTCAGGCTGCAGCCAATCACAGTGGATGCCCTCTACAGCACAGAGGTTGGGGGGTGGTGCTTGGAAACCAAGCCTCATGCCCTGCTTGCATATTTGAAGGAGGCAGGTAGGCTGGCAATCCTGAGGATAAGGTCTAGTTGCCTCAGGAGAAGGACTAGCTTGGCAGGCTCATGCCAGTGGCTCTCTAATGAGCCTTCATGAAAGCTCTTCTGCCATAGACTGGCTGAATGTTCCTGTGCATGAGTAATCCCAGAGCTCTGAGGATTATAGTGCTTCTTCCCTTCTTCAGTATCCTTATAATGGCCCATTTATCACCACTCGGGTACAACTTAATTTTATCATGTCTAATACTTAATTGGTTATATGTGGATAAGTCCTACTTGCACAACTGGCCTTAATTCCTGATTTCTATCATTTAAATAAATCATCTCAAAATTATACCACCATGTTCTATATCATTTATAAGTCCTTGAAATGCTTAAGCAGGCTGATTTTCATTATATTCTAAGATTTTATTAGAGTTAATATCTAACTATACAAAGAAAAAACTATTATTTTATATAATTGCTTCACAAGATAATACTCCCTTGTACCATTTAAACTCACTCAAAACTGAAGAAAGTTTAACCCACTTGGACTAGGAGGTGGCTCAGTGGTTAAAGGTACTTGCTTACAGTGCTGTTGATGCAAGTTCAATTTGCTCACCGCCCATATTAAGGCAGACGCAAACCAAAAGTGATTATGGCAATGGGAGGCAAAGCCAGGAGAATCCAGAAGCTAGACTGGCATATACCAAATAGCAAAACCAAAACAACAGAAAGAGAGACCCTGTCTGAAATATAACAGAGGGAAAGGACAAACATCTCAAGAGTCGTCCTCAGACTTCCCCATATGTGCCATGACAGACAGACAGACACACAATCCACTTCCTTTTAGTATACAGTACTATCTTGTACTCAGTTGCTTAAGTCAACAAAATCATTTTTTTTTTCTTTTATAGCCACAACATAATGCCTTAGTATAAAAGAAAACGCAGTTTTAGTCTGATCACTGCTCACTTTCATCTGTTCAGAGGATCCTGATAAATTGGTTTCTTCTGTTCCCATCTGCTAAGATCACAGTCCTCCACCATTGAAAAGGTGGATACTGTCAAAGGTTAAATGAAGCTGGGAGTGGTGGCACAGGACTTTAATCCCAGCACTCAGAAGTCAGAGGCAGGAAGATTACCCTGAGTTCAAGGCCACCTTGAAACTACATAGAGAATTCCAGGTCAGCCTTGGATAGAGCAAGACCCTAAGTAAAAAAAAATAAAAAATAAAAAAATAAACAGCTAAATGAAGCCCTACCATTTCCTGGGCTATAATCCTCATTAAGTCCTCTACTACAGTGTGAATGTGAATGGAAACTGAATGATTTTACCAAATCAGATGATATGAGGGGAAAAAAGACAAACCAACAACTTCTGCTCAGGCTTTCCCATGCCTCCCTCTCAGATCTTTGTTTCTTTGCTTCATTCACTGAGCTCTGGCCCCACTATCTGTTTTCCTATGCCCTGAATGCTCTGGCTTATTCCCTCTCAGGGAAGCAGCATGCTTTTCCTCTCAGCATATATGCTTAAAGTCCATCTCTCTCCTTTCCACAGGAACTTGTCTTGTCAGCCCTATAACTATACCTACCTCAATATAAAGTCACTAATTATCTTAGTGTCTTTTATATTACCATAATATAAAAAATGCTAAAATGCGTGGTGGTGCACGCCTTTAATCCCAGCACTTGGGAGGCAGAGGTAGGTGGGTCTCTGTGATTTCGAGGCCACCCTGAGATTACATAGTGAATTCCAGGTCAGTCTAGGCTAGAATGAGACTCTACCTCGAAAAAAAACAAAAACAAAAACAAAAACAAAAAAGCTAAAATGTTTTTATAACAAGAGCAGGATTCAATGTTTGCAGTCTAAAATAATAATAAAATTTATAGAATAATGAAAAGAATGATTAAAAGAACTAAAAGCTCATGGCCATCGAGACAAAATGTGAAAATACATGAAACATAAAACTGAAAATCTCTGAGAGTATAATAATGAAAAGGATGGTAATTCAAAATTCAACCAGGATAGATAACCTAACATCTGTGATAAAAACATGACAATTATGGTTTTGCTCTGGGACAAATTGAGAAGTCAGTTTGATATGTTAAAGAAACCAACATAAATATGTACTCCTAATGCAAGAAAAATACAGTCACAGGCAATACCCAATTAATAAGTGGTGCCACCAAAAATACAAGCCAAAAGAAGGAAGCACAGTTAGCTCTTGTGATCCTGTTCTAGATTGCACCTGAGCAAAACATAGTCAACAATCCCTCCCTGGGCTTCAAATGGACCCTCCACAGTGTTTCAGGTGCATGTCCGAGCCAGAGAGCCATCCTTTTATAGGGGATTTCCTATGCTACTTCTTACACAAGAGAAAGTACAAGATTCATACCTTTTCTATAAGAATGAAAGTGGAAGGACTGGAGAGACTTCTCAGCAGATAAAGGCATTTGCTTGCAAAGCCTGGTGCCCTGGGTTCAATTCCTCAACACCCACATAAAACCAGATGCACAAAGGTGTGCATGCATCTGCAGTTTGATTTCAGTAGCAAGAAGCATTGGTGTGCCCATTTCCTTGCCCCCTTTGCCCCTCTCTTTGCAAATAAAATTTAAAATTTTGAATAAATGAAAATAAAACATATCTGAATGATGTAGTTTTCTACTGCATAATTAATAACATCTCAGAAACACAGCCAAAGTTCTGAAAAGAATGATAGAGAGAACTGAAAATTCTATATTACCAGCACTTATTCTAAATAAAAATTTATAAACAGTTGAAATTTGTAATTTGTTCTTCATTCTCTCCTGCCCTCTGTGTAGGAGCTTCAGAGCAAGTTTTGAACATGGCAGATACTTAGTGTTTTAAGGACTCCTGTAAGCAGCCACCACCACATGGCAGAGGAAAAGCATGATATGTGCTTGAAAGTGTACCATTTTTCTTAAAAATGCAGACATGTTCTCAGTGGATTTGAAGTGAGGCTTCTTCAGGGTGAAATTTTCTATCGACTTTGAGGGGTTGAGTCAAGGCAGGATGGGTGTGGAGATACTCAAGTGGGTGGATTCAAGTTCAGAACAGCCCAGTTATACATAGTTGCAGGTGGCACATCTTTCTAGCACATCTGTCTATGCTTCCTTTCCACGCAAATGCTTCCCTGCACTACAGTCTTCACTGGTAAAATCAAAAACTGATATTATAACCAAGTTTTGAAATGTATTTCCAAATCAAGTTGCTTTCAAAATTACCAGAACAGGGCTGGAGAGATGACTTAGCAGTTAAGTCACTTGCCTGCGAAGCCTAAGGACTCAGGTTCAATTCTCCAGATTCCATCTAAGCCAGATGCACATAGAGGCACATGCATCTAGAGTTCATTTGCAGTAGCTAGAGGCCCTGGCATGCCCATTATCTCTCTCCCTCTATCTCCCTGTATCTAAAATAAATAAATAAAAATAAAATTACCAGAACAATTTGTAGCATGCCCAGAAATATTTATAAGTCAACAATTTTCAAAAATTGAATACTAGTCATATATATATGCACATATATGCATATATATAAGCTAATATCTTTAACAAATTAATCACTATCTTTAGTAGATTAATAGCTATGATGGTAATTTATTTTCATTTTTGTCTTTACAAACTAAAAAAATAGTAACTTAATTCAGTAATTATAAATTGAAAAAATAGCAGCTGAAACTTTACTAATAGAAAAACTGAGTAATTATGTTAAGATAGCTGAGCTTGTTTGTGTGTCTATCACTGTGGCTACATCCAGAGAACAGCTGCAGCAGAATGTGTTCCAAAGTCTCTAACATTTGCTTTCTAGACCTTTACAGACTTTTATTACCTTTGCTCTGGATTTTAACTTTCATGTGTACATACATTAGAAAAATGATATATTATTTTCAGTTGCTGAATTTTAAAGTGTTTATGATATATTTACTATTCATATTTGTCACTGTAATTTTTGTTGTTGTTTTTTGAAGGTTTCACACTAGCTCAGGCTGATCTAGAATTCACTTTGTAGTCTCAAGGTAGCCTTGAACTTACAGTGATCTTCTGCCTCCCAAGTGCTAGAACTAAAGGCATGTTACACCATGCCCAGTCACTATACTTTTTGACAACTGCTGTAAAGCTTAAAATTATAATCCTGCCAAAATACACTTATTTTCATTTTATAATTATTTTTATATAATTTCCCATGTTATGCTATACAATGCATCTAGAAATTATTCTGGTCTGGCTTGCTTTGTCTTTATAAAAGAGCACACATGTTCTACACTGGTCTCCAATTTGAAATCAGGCAAGCACCAGTATGCCCAGTGCCAATGGTATCTGAGTGATTCCTTCTACAGTGCTATATTCATCTTTCCAAATAAAAAGTATATTTAAAAACTAAGTGTAATATATACAAAATAATGAAGTACTAATTTTGTATAAGTTTTATAGATGTAATATCTTAGATTTATAGTTTTCATTAATTTGTGGTAACGAATAAAACTGGAAGACATACTCATTTGTAACTCTTGGCCCAACAATACAACTAGCTCTATAAATCATTTATAAGCTTATTTCCCAAAGGAAAACGACATACCAAAGCCTCTGTTTCTATTTTCACTTCAATAAAAAGAATAATTAAATATCTTTTGAAAGTTCTTAACAGTTGTTGATCCCTAACTAGGATATGCATGGATGTGATTGTCTATTTAGTGTTAATGAGTGGGTGACTTCAGTTTTCCTGATACTTGTTTTAAAATAAAGAAAAATAACAGGTTTCTTAGGTTTGTGAAACTTATGCTACATAAAACCACTCATTGTACTTAATCCACCCTTGGCATTAAATTAAATATTCATCATTATTTTGCCTCTTAGCAAAAGAAGAGACACTCTGGGTAGAAAGCTCAGAAAAAAAATACATTTGAAAAAAAATCAAGGTTTTTTTTTATTGCCAATCGACATATTAAGAGACAGAGAATTTTTAAAAGACAATGTTCTTTTGGTTTTTGTTTGTTTTTGTTGGTGGTGGTAGTAGTTTTGAGACAGGGCATCAGATAATGTGGACTAGCCTAGAACTCTATAACACAGGCTGGCCTTCAACTCCTCACTAACTGCTTCCACCTCTCAAGTGCTAGGATTACAGGTATGCAACATCACACCCAGGAAGAATGCTCTCAGATATCATTTTGTTTATTTTATTTTACTTTTATTTATTTGCAAGTAAAGACTGACAGAGAGAGAGAGAGAGAGAATGAGAGAGAGAGAAAAAAAATGGGTATGGCACACCAGAGCCTCTAATTACTGCATACAAACTCAAGATGCATGTGCCACTTTGTCCATCTAACTCTGCTATGGATACTGGGGAACTGAGCCTAAGTCATCAGGATTTTCAGGCAATCATCTTAACCATGGAGAAATCCAGCCCTCAAATATTATTTTCAAATGAAATATTCAATAGCTGTCTGAGTGTTGAAGTTCTGAGTGTGTTTCTGATTCTCCCCCTTGACTTCTACCGGGATGTTACTTCCTCTTTACCAGGAAGCACCTGGATACTCCTTTAGATATTGCCACTTCTATCCTCCACTTTTAAAACCTCTATTGGAGCAATGAAATCTTAAGTTTCCTCTCATCACAAATTGCTTTTATTAAATAATATTTTATTTTATTTATTCATTTGACAGAGAAAGAGAGAGAAAATGGGCACGCCAGGGCCTTCAGCCATTGCAAACGAACTCCAGGCGCATGCACCCCCTTGTGCATCTGGCTAACATGAGTCCTGGGGAATAGAACCTGCCTTTGCCTTTGCAGGTAAATGCCTTAATTGCTAAGCTATCCCTCCAGCCCACAAACTGCTTTTGTCAAAAAATATTTTATTTATTTGAGAGACAGAGAGAAAGAGAGAGAGAGAGAGCAAAAGAGAGAATTGGCACACCACGGCCTCTAGTCACTGCAAACAAACTCCAGACACATGTGCCAGAGTGTGCATCTGGCTTTATGTGGGTACTGGGGAAACTGAACCTTAGTCCTTTGGCATAGCAGGCATGTGCCTTAATCACTAAGCCATTTCTCCAGCCAACAAACTGCTACTTAAATGAGGGGATTAATTCCTAGAGAATGTATTTATATCTGGCACCAAGCAAGCAAGAAGTTACACTTGCTCACCTGTTATTCCTGTACACTCAGCAACATTAGCAGAGCTTGTTGAGAGAGATCCTTAGAGCATCTCCCAGTGGAAGTGGCTAATTTAAACTCTGGTCCAGAAAGAGAAAACCTCTGCTTCTGACTGCCCACATACCTGTGCAGTTGTTACAGCCAGCAGCTTCCTTTCCCCAGAGGGAGCGCTTCCAACCTTACACTTTCATCCTGCGCATGCGTAACTTCATCAGAAGGGCCTGCTTTGCCTCACTACAGGGCTTTCGGCCCCTCTCATCCAGCTACACACATTTTCCTGAAAGCAGTTTGTATTTGACAGACACTAAATTTGGGGCTCAGTTTCATTATGATCTTACTATTACAATAATGGATCTCATCCAGGTTAGAGGAAAAGCCAAAAGAGCAAGGCACCCCTCAAGAGCATCACTTCTAGAAATATCCGTGAACACTGGACATGAGGAAAGCCCTCAGGTTTCCCCCACCCAGAAATCCTCCACAACTTAGCTTCGTAGTTTCAGTCTGAATTAGTAAGGCCAGTAAGGCCAAGTTCTGGGATCTTCTATCTAACAAATATGACAATTAAAACATGTGTCACAAAGATATTCCTGGCATTTAAAAAATCACAATAACCCTTTGCACTAATTTTAAGAAATAAACTATGCTACTTAACTACTAAAATCTAGAAGTCAAGCTGGAGAGGTGGTTCAGTGGTTAAGGTGCTTGCTTGCAGATCCAAAGGACCCCAGTTCAATTTCCCAGGACCCACATAAACCAGATTTTCAAGGTAGCATGTGTCTGGAGTCCGTTTGCAGTGGCTGACACCTCTGGCAAGCCCAAGACTATTCTCTCTCTCTCAAATAAATAAATACTTTTTTAAAATGTAAAAGTCATCAAGTCTTTTTACACAATATTCCTATCATAATCCAGCTGGATTTTAAAGGCTTCCTGAAGTTACTCAATTCTGAGAAGTAACATATCATTATAGGCAAAACTAGGATTCTAAGATAGTACATTCTTCAAAATGCTATATGACCTGGGGCGGGGGGGGGGGGAATGGACTGTACAAGAACATATAAATAGGCAAAAGAATTTGGCAGCCTAAGCAATTATGACAGTCTACACTACCGCCCAAAGTCCTTCTATAATGGAATAGGACATACGTATGCTCAGCTCTGAACAAAATTCCAAATTAAAGGCACAGTGCAATGCAACTCCCCAAAACATCAGTTTATAACTAGAGAGAATCAAGAAGACACCAACATGTGGCCCTTCGTAGCATTAGGACAAAACAGCAAGCCACTGAATCCCAGGGAATCACGTGGTTAGATCACATTGGTTTTATTCCCTCAGCTTCTAGGAAGTTGAAAGAAATAACCAATGAGCTTCACTGTTGGTCCTTAGGCCACCATCTTCCTTATTTGTGGCCTACAACTTACCCACAGTTCAGTTTTCTTGATATCATCGCTGTTACAGCCATAGAAGTCTGGAGTTTTATCCAATTCCTGCATGTTGCCTTGAGCTCGGACACTCTTGTCTGCATGGCAGGACGAACAGACAGCTGCATTTCCCATCTCAGCTCTACAGTTACTGCTGTCCGTGGGCCTGTCCTTGCCCTCGGCTCTCTGTCCTGGGCTCCCCCGGATCCTCTAAAGTGGGCTCAAGATGAACCGTGGCTTGTCTGCTTAGTTCCCCTACATGCCCCTCACCAATCCTCCCCATCTGCTGGCTGGCCTGCTGGTGTCCGAGAGAACTCAAAACCCTAGCAACTGCAGCCCGCATTCAGTGACCATTTCCAGTTCAGGCACTGCCAGTCTATTTTTACACCTACCAGGCCAGCTATGCATGTCAATGGGGTGAGGGGGGTGAGGCCGACAGAGAGCAGGGGAGGGGGCGGTGTTGTTTTGTTTTTCACCATGCAAACAGCCTGCTTCACACATGGACTTAAGTTCCCGCTGTGTAAATGTCTTTGCATAAGAGAATTTTTGCCTTACTCAATAAATTCCTTTGAATTCTTTGATTCTCCCCTTTGTCCCTCTACTCACACAAAATACAAAATGTTTAATAACTCTGTTTTATTACCATAACATAAATAATATTTTGTAACTGCTTCAACCAAGTGGCATACAAATGGCTTGTATATGCTAGCGTTCATTAATTGTTCACAGGAATCAGAAAACAATTAGCTGTCCTTTTAGAAATGTATTAGAAATGTATCAAGCTTTGTTGTTCCTTTGAACTTTGTGTGGAAGTTTTAATTTTTATAATTTATGCACAATTTGTTGTTATGCCCAAGTGTGGCACATAAAAGCACACACTTTAACTCATTTATAATTCTTGTTAATTTTTAATATATGAAAATATCTTCCCTCACTTTATAATAAAAAAAAAACTCAAGATGGCTTTCAATACCACACAACCTTTGTGATCGTATTAGAAATCCTTGACATTTTTGTTTCTCACTAAGATGATCACCACAAATACAGAACAGATTTGGGAAGCTAGTTATGATAGAATATGAGAATTTGTTATAGTTTATTAGGGACTACACATCATTGCTCCCACTCCACAGATTTCATTCTTTGAATTCATAGGACAAGCATCCAGGAACACCCCAAATTATGGGTTTGTTACAAGGAACCCAAAATTCCTGCATCAAATTTAGGGTTCAGACTGAAATTTCTATATCATCCATCCACATGTGACATATTAACTATTAGATATTTAGGGACTGGAGAGATGGCTCAGTATGAGTGCTTGCTGGACAAGCGTGAGGACCTGCATTTGATCCCTAGCATCCATGTAAAAAGATAGGCATAACCATGCATGCCTATAACCCCAATACTGGGGTATGGGGGATCACTGAGGCTTGCTGGTCATCTTGTCTTACCAAAAACAGCATTAGCTCCACGTTCAGTGCGAGACCTGTCTCAAGGAAATACAGCAAAAGAGTGAAACAAGAAACCAACCAATATCTTCCTCTGGCCCCTGCATGTGCGCACCATACACAGATACACATACCATTCACGCTCCCAAAAAATAGTTTAAGAAATTTATTGCATTTAAAGCAGTCATTTGAGAAACATGGGATGCAGAAGATACTTAGAAATGAATCACAACATATTTGATAAGCTCAAATTCACCTTTTTAATTTGTCTTCATTTTTTATTTTATATTTTTCGATGAATTTCAAAAGATTAAGCCCAAGGCTTCTGACATGCCGTGCAAGCATTCTACCACTGCAGCACACCTCTGGCTCTCCTGTTATTTAATAAAACAAGAACTAAAGACAATTTGGCATTTTTTCTTTCCCTTCCTCCCTCCCTCCCTCCCTCCCTCCCTCCCTCCCTCCCTCCCTCCCTCCCTCCCTCCCTCCCTCTCTCTCTCTCTTTCTTTCTTCTGTAAATTGAAAACTTGCATTGCTGAAATACCATTCTCAGATTTGAGTCCCTAAATTTCCCCAATTTAAATCCCAGAATGGCAATTTGGGACTTTTGCTTTGCATAAGGTCTCGAGTTTCTTTCTTACTAACCTGCTTTTGGAAAACTCTTTATTCTAGATTCATGATTCTAAACTATATTATTTACTATCCTGTTCCTACAGTCCAGTTTCTGAGAGGCACCAGCATTCATTGAAATCATTTTTACTTGTAAGCTGTAAAGAAGTCATCTTTTTTTGGGCTGGAGAGATGGCGTAGCGGTTAAGCGCTTGCCTGTGAAGCCTAAGGACCCCGGTTCAAGGCTCGGTTCCCCAGGTCCCACGTTAGCCAGATGCACAAGGGGGCGCACGCGTCTGGAGTTCGTTTGCAGAGGCCGGAAGCCCTGGCGCGCCCATTCTCTCTCTCTACCTGTCTTTCTCTCTGTGTCTGTCGCTCTCAAATAAATAAATAAATAAAAATTAAAAAAAAAAAAGAAGTCATCTTTTTTTAAAGCCCCCTTTTAAAAATTACTAACTGAAGACACAGTAATATAGAAGAATGTACAGGACACATCTTCCACTCACATTAAATAGAAGCATGATCTAAACACAATAAGTATTAAAGCTTTATGAAGAAAGATACACAAGACAATACTTCAAGATCAGAAACAAGATTAGACTGCTGACTGAGTGGTGCTACACACAGCCTTCCGTGTTGTCTGGATAACTTTATCTAGATGAACCTGGTGCTCATCATAATACGGTGCATTGTCACCAATGTTCCACAGTCTTGACACATGTGCTGCAGAAATTAAGTAAACTAGGATCTTTAATGATATGTTTACAGACTGTTCTGGGAGGGGGTGTGCTTTCACTTTTCTGTCTTTTTCTGTAAGGTTTTTAGAGCCAGGAGAAAGTCTGTGATTCACAAGGTGCTTCTTCTTACATATGTATGAACTACTCAGACTATATACCAAGTTCTTTCTAGATGATGAAAGAGACATACTCCCTCACAGTTTATAATTAATTTACCATTTTTGAAATATCAAATTTCCATATCCAACCAAATCATTAATATGGAATTACCCTGGAAGCAAATTCTAAAAGCTATCTTTCTAGTGTGTTCTGGAACTGACATCTGAAACTGTACTTCTACATATAAAAAGGACATTTAGGACTGGGAACATGGCTCACTGGGTAAAATACTTGCCATCCTAGCAGGAAGACTTGAGTTTAATCCCCAGCACCCATGTAAAATGCCCGATAAGGTGGTGAATGCTTGTAATCCCAGTGCGGAAGCAGGCACAGGAGGATCCCCAAGGCTCGCTGGCAAGTTCACCAGCACAATCAGTGAGCTCCAGATAGACAACGAAAGACTCTGCCACAAAAAGTAAGGTAGAGGGGCTGGGAATACTGTTCAGCAGTTAAAGATGCTTACTTTCAGAAGTAAAGTGGAGAGCGACTGAGAAATAATAAAGAAATAAATGTAAATTTAATCACTCCAGTAAATGTGCTTAGTTACTAAACTTACTAACAAACAATTGTCCTAAGCTTTAACAGCCTGAATTTTTCCCTGGCACCTTTCAGTCTTGTTAACATGTAACCCAGTCGGCCTCCAGGCCTTTCATTTTGCTTCTTCAGCCAACGATGTACCCTGCTCTTTCGCCAATCTATGCTCAATTCACATCCTTCAAACCTCATTTTACAATCACTTTTCCATGAAATTCTGCATTGTACCTATGTTCTTTTAACTATGTTTGATTCTTAATTTGCTTGCTTTTTTGCAAGCAGAAAGCACTATAGAAAATAGACAAAGACAAAGAGAATAGGTGCACAAACCACTGCAAGCAAACTACAGATGCATGTGCTACTTTGTGTATCTGACTTTACATGTGTACTGTAGAATCGAACCCAGGTCATTAAGTTTTGTTGGCAAGTGCTTTAGCTGCTGAACCAACATTTCTCCAGTTCCCTAATATCTTTTTTATGTAAGGTTAAGACTATTGTGAGCTCTGATTCCTTTTCATGATATACTTGTTCTCTCAGTGATTTCATGATAGACCTAACTACACACACCAGTACTAAGTACTCTTGGTCTAATATAATAGTCACAAACAAGCTTATACTTATCACATCGGTATTTAACTGAATTATCCTGATATTACTGTGAAGACCAGAATGTCCCTTTTTACTGTGTATATGCATGGTGCATGGTGGGTATACATGTATTTATGCATGTGGTATGTGTGTGTAGTCCCAGTGCTGTGGAAGCAGGCACAGGAGGATCCCCAAGACATACGTGTTCAAGTGTGCATGCATGTGGGGAGGGCAGAGATACCCAGTGTTTTCCTTTATCACTCTCTGTCCTTTCTTTTGAAACAGAGTCTCTCATCGAACCCAGAGCTTGCCAATTTGGCTAGACTACTTATCCTGCAAGCCCTAGGGACTCCCCTGTTTCCTCTCTAGTAATGAGATTATAGGTACATACACTCTGCCAGGCAATGTTATATGGCTTCTTGATACTCAAGTTCAGGTCTAAATAGTGGTACCTACTGAGCAATCATCCCGGCCCCTGAATTTCCCATTTCTTTCTCAACATATTTAAGTAATCTGCCCAGAAAATCACAATTCCTGGAAAATATAATTTCCAAGGAATAATTTGCTATTTGTAGTCATTCCTAACATTTCCAACAATCAATATTTCTAATAAAAAAAAGAAAGCCTATCCAGGCGTGGTGGTGCATGCCTTTAATTCCAGCACTCAGGAGGCAGAGGCAGAGGATCACTGTAAATTCAGGGCTACCCTGAGACTACATAGTGAATTACAGGTCAGCCTGGGCTACAGCAAGACCCTACCTCAGAAAAAAATAAAAGTCTACGATCCACAGAAGGTTTCACTTAGAAGCTAAAATACTTCCATTTCTATCTCCTAGAGGCAAACTAACAGTTAAGAACTGGACAAGTTCGACCAAAACCCTTGGGTGATGTGATAAACTGTATGCCTAATATTTTGTCAAGTTGAAGCCAAAAGTTACAAATGCTATGCAACACTAGTATCTAAAGAACATGCTTGTGAATGGCTGAGATCTCTGTGAACATCTGACAAAGGATATGCTTTCTGCTAGGGCAGAACAATGTCACCATTGTTTCTCAAAAATGCCTCAAAGTCATTAGGACAAATTACTCAGAAAGCAAATATTTGCATGTTTGACCATACTTAGAAAAGAGTACATGAACTTGATCCATCACTTAGAAGATGAAATTCAAAGCCTCTATGAGGTGACATTTTTGCAGTATCTTCTTAAGTTCCTAGGCACTTTACTGTTATTATTTCATCTGTATCACTCTTTCAATCCATCACAAGGGGAAAAGTGATTAGGGACTGAGAACAAAGGCTGGTTTCTTGGCTGTAATCTTCTAAGTCAGTGCTCAAGTCCCTAAAACAACAGATCTGAAAACCATGCACTGCTGTTTTCAATTTAACCTTACAGTTTGGAGCCATGATTATAAAATCATCAGGAAACTATCACCTTGGAAAAGAACTAACCCCAGCTCTGCAATTTAACTGAAAAACTTAGATCAAGGCTTTTGAAGTGGAGTTTTGAGAAGATCTCATGGCAGGGCATTACTAATCCCAGGACTTTATTCTATTACTAATGTACCTATGTGGACTTGTAGAAGCTATTGGAATTTTTTGCTTCAATTTTCTCTTATTTAAAATAAAAAAGTTCAGGCTAGAGGGATGGTTTAGCAGTTAAGGCATTTGTCTGCAAAGCCAAAGGACCTAGGTTCAATCCCCAGACCCATGTTAACCAGATGCACAAGGTGGCACATGCATCTGGAGTTTGTTTGCTCTCGAGGCTCTGGTGTGACCATTCTCTCTCTCTCTCTCTCTCTCTCTCTCTCTCTCTCTCTCTCTCTCTCTTTCTCTCTCTCTCTGTCAAATAAATAAATAAATAAATAAATAAATAAATAAATAAATAAATATTATTTATAAAATAAAAATGTTGGAGTAGATGATTGTTAGATATTTTCCAACTCTGGAGGCTTTTTTGTTTGTTTGTTTGTTTGTTTGTTTTTCCTTCTAGGACACAAAACTTAACATTTGAACACCTACTTAGCAGGCAGTGGAAACTGAAGCTAAATCCCATCTGAATGGGCAAGGAGCTTAAAACTTACTTGATATGTTGTTGCATCTTGAGTTCTAGCTCTACAGGCTGACTTTGTTAAGTTGCATTTCCCTGTTGTATTCATGAGGAAGATGAAAACATCATTGTGGAATATGACAGATTCTGGAGATAACCAGACCTCTTCTCCAAAATGAGGATCCTTTTGCTCCACCTTTCCTGAATATTCTCCCCACTGACAAATTTGAGAAGTTTTGGAAACACCCTGCCTCAGCTCTCTGCAGCCTACCATTATAGAAGCACACACACCGAAAGTCACTATCCTCTCCCATACTGACTGTGCTTTGCATGACAGCTGTAGCAGACAGACTCAGGTTCACTGAGATAAACTTCCAGACCAGGCACAGTTATGGAGGAAGGGATTTATTGAAGGTTACAGATCCAGGGGAAGTTCCATAATGGCAGAAGAAGCTGGCCTGCCCTCACAGGCCCAAACAGAGAGAGAGAAGCACAAGCTTAAAGGTCAAAAGCCACACAGCACACTTCAGGAACTCCTGCTAGACAAACTTTGCATATCTTTAGATTGAAACCTGAAACCCACCACCACACTTTAAGATCTACCAGTGATATTGCCTCTAGCCAGGTGGCTAAAGATGCAAACTACAAACAAATAAACAACTGAATATATTGGGGGCCATCTCTTCTATTCAAACCACCACAACAGTTTATGGCACCTAGTAAGACAAGTTGAAACACCACAGCACAATTAAATGTGTCTGTAATTAATTATTCATGCATGTGGTGGGGGGCTGCCAGGGTCTTGTGACCCTGCAAATGAATGTCAGACGCTTGAGCCACTGTTTGCATCTGGCTTTACTTGACTGGAGAATTGAACCTAGGCCAGCAGTCTTTGCAAACAAGTACCTTTAAGCACTAAGCAATCTCTGCAGCTTCACAAGTGTTTTAATTTGTATTTTTTTTTTAATTTCACAAGTGTTTTAATTTGCAAGTGCTATCATATTAAAAATACTAAAAGTGGGCCAGGCGTGGTAGTGCACGCCTTTAATCCCAGCACTCAGGAGGCAAAGGTAGGAAGACTGCCAGGTGTTTGAGACCACCTGAGGCTACATAGTGAATTACAGGTCAGCTTGAGCTAGAGTGAGACCCTATGTCAAAAAATAAAAATAAAAAAACTAAACTAAAAGTATATATTTTGATATTAAATGACAAATTAGAAATAAAGCTTCACTCAGAAGAATTGAATTTAATGTTTTTCTCTCCCCTTTCCATTGAAAGAATTATACAAGGGTATCTATCATACAAACAAAAAAAGCAATGTAAGTTTCTCTATTTAAACTATTACTTGCAAAACAACTGTCCTAATGTGATATTATTTACTTGGTATTTTGCAGTCCTTCATTAATATGTTTTATGGTACTTTTGCTGAATTTATAAACCAGCTTAAATTACAACCTATCCCTCTAGCACAGTTTAACAATGACAGTATATTTAAAGAGTGGTTCTTTTAGTCAAATGTATTCATGTGTTTAAACTAATATGTGACTGACTGCTCCAGCATGCAAAACTCTCAGTGAAAACACAATCACATGGAACCAAGGACAAGTTCTTCTAACTTTCTGAATCATAGAACTATGGAAATAAAACTGGAACATTCTGTGCAGAGACCCAGTCAATGTGTTATTTTCTCCCATGTTTGAGTATATTCAATATAATTTATTTGGCTAAAAGTTAAATACATAATGATTTTTGACAAATGGATCTGTTATGTAATAAATCAATCATGAAATGTTCACAATGTATGGATTTGCACTGGATTCCCTATATTAGCATGTGCTCTAACCCTCTAATTGAGTTCAGTACAAATGACTTCTACTGTTTATGCTTTACACAAACTAACCCAGATGAATATTACCAAGCTATTCATAGGCCCACAAACATCAATTAACCAATTTAGTTTTATATTCCTTCCAGCTATTATTTTCATCCTAGACTGTGGCCTTCTGGCATCTCAAGGACAACATTCTTTAAAAGAGTGCTAACAACTTGTGACGTTTTCTAAAGGCTACTTCACACAATGCTCAGCACAAAATGGGCACTCAAATGCCACTGACTGACATTAAAGAGGTATGAGTCAAGAAATAAAAAGTGGGCAAAGCCAAAAGGGCCATTTTACTAATTTATGTTCTGTGATATTGAACAGAATTATGAAATGAATATGAATCAAACAATTTAGGCATTGTGTACTCCTACTTTATGTGAAGAAAAAAATATGTGTATTCAAAATATTGAGAAAATGGTTAGCTACTAAAGCAGGGTCTCCACACAGCTTCATTTGAAGAGAAGGGCAGCGACTGAAATCAAAAGACAAGAAAAGGTCTCCATTGTAATGTTGTCTCACTTTATTATTGAAGCCTAATCCAATTTTTCAGCTTATTAACATTTCTTGTAAGAGTCTACCTCTGAACTAAGATAGCTGAAAGGAGTAATATGAAATTTATTCAGGTAAGATGAATTTAAAGTGAATAGCACATAGTCTGTTGATGTGCCAACAGGGAACGTGTGATACCAAAGGAGCAACATTCTTAGAGAAAGTGACCATGGGAGGCTGGAAAGTTGATAGGCAACACCGCATACCACAGTTTTGATAGACTTTTCTATCACAAAGGATTCACCTGCCACAGTAGTTAAACATACCATCTGAGCATCCGGACAGGAGAAATGAGAGTATTGCACTAGTGAGAATTAATAATTAATCTACCCAAATAACATCTTACCACCACTCAGCTCAAATAAATTACCTATTACTGAGATCAACAAATGGAAACCTGTTTTTCTTCTCTATGCTTTCCAGTTACCACTACGCTTGGAATTTGGCCACCATTTCCCTTTAAAGGTTCAAAGAGATTAAGCCACTCATGTTCATATGCTATCTGTACATTCACCCTAGAGAGTGAAGAGAGAAAATTTCTTATACATAGTTTCACCTACGACACAAAGTATGTTGTTTAAATGTTTTGATACACTTGGTATTATCAAAAAAAATTAATTGTAAACCAATTCTATATAATCATAGTCAAATATTTTAATCCATTAGTATCAAAGTAATTTAAGCTAATAATTTTCCAATAAAATATACACCAAACCCCATTTGAAATTAAACAGGAGACACAGACATTTAAAATATACTGCATGCTGGGCTGGGGAGATCTTAGTGTCAGTGTGCTTGCTAGCATACACAGGTTTCAATATCAAGTACAAAAATTACATAAATAAAAATAAAACAGACTGCATGCAGCTTCTAGGCATTGGTGAGTCAAGAACAAATTCAAGTTCAAAGTAAATACATCTAATCTTGTTCAAACTAGAGAAGAGTATTTGCAGGGCAGGGCACTCCCTGATTCATGTTGAAGATAGTGACGGGTTTCCTTAAACTGTGTTAATACCTTGGATCAAGCAGATCCTCCTTCTGTGCTGCCTTCACTTCATGAGTGACAGTAAAATACACAACCCTTTATTTTAAACTGCACATTGAGTGTGCACTTAATCAAGAGTCGTTGCACTAGGAAGGTGAAATGACAGATCAGAATGAGAGAGTAAATTAAATTTATTTTAAACACTAAGAAAAGCTAGAGTACCAAAGACTCTCTGAATTTTTTTGTTCAATTGATAATTCACTTGGATGATATTTCAAAATATCTTTGGAACAAATGTATTTTATTCATTTAAATGTATAATTATTTATAATTTTCATATAGTAAGTCATGGTGGAATAAGCACCTTGATTATATACCACTTGTTCTCCCTAAAGAACAGTAGAATTATTTTTAAGTATTCAATTATGCTCTACTTTTATTTTAGAAATGGCATCAAAAACTTTAAAAATGTAATCACATGACTTAAAATATTATAAAATCAGTATTGCTAATTCTTCCTTCTAAAAATAATGTCAGTGTGGCTTTCTGCCCTTGAAGCTAAAATGCTATTGGCTATGTGTTGTTATGGAAACCATTAGTAATCCCATCCATATAATAATGAGTTATAATAAAGAGATCTTTGCGATAATGTTTATATGTGTTCAATCTTTAAAGTCGGAAGTTTATAAATGATGCTATGAGGTCAGCTTGCAATATGTCTTCTCTACAGGAAGAAGAAGGAGGGAAAGAAGGCAGGGAGGGAGGAAGAGAGGGAATGAGAGAAATAAGAAAAATGCAGCTCTATCTCTAAAATGTAAGTGCTGTCTTTATGAATAATAAAGAATATTTTGAAGAAAATGATTTGTTTTCTTCTAGTTCTTTTTTTTTTTTTTTCAAGGTAGGGTCTCACTCTAGCCCAGGCTGACCTGGAATTCACTCTGTAGTTTCAGGGTGGCCTCGAACTCTCAGCGATCCTCTTACCTCTGCTTCCGGAGTGCTGGGATTAAAGGCGAGCGCCACTACACCCAGCTTTCTAGTTCTATCATTTAAACACCTTTCGTTCTTCATGGGTCAATAAAGAATCCCTCCTCTATGCTGGTGTCCACAAACCTAGGCCTGACATATGTCTTCTGCTGGGGAAGCAAAGTACTCCCTCCACTTCACTGCCTAGGCTGGCAATCTTGCTTCTAGGGTTCCCTTTCCCACATACTCAGTCCTGCATAGTCTAAATTCTACCACTCCTTTCTTTTTAAGTCAGTTATTCTTTTCTTGACAGAATTATTGTGGTGAGCCATGTAAACAGATTCCTGGGGCTAGGAAATTTGCTCAGTGATTAACAGCACTTGCTTGCAAAGCTTCCTGGTCTGGGTTTGATTCCCCAGTACCCATATAAATAAAGCCAAATGCACAAAGTGTCACATGCACATGGAGTTTGTTTGCAGTGGCAAAAGACCCTGGCATACCCATCCTCACTCTCTCTCTCTCTCAAATAAATAAAAACATTTTTTTTAAATTTCTACTTATACATAACCTTGCTCTATTTCAATCCATTCTCCACATGATAGAGAATAAGTTTTAGAAAGTTCATTTTTTAAAAATGAGTTTTAGAAAGACAGATCTTAATAAAATTCAGCCTCTTGCAGGGGACTCCCTGTGATCATGACAAAAACAAAAAAAAAGAAGAACTTAAATAACAACAAAACAAAAACCTCTTTAATGTGGCACAGACTCAATCCCCACTGCATTGGTCATCAAAATCTCTCCTTCACCTTTTTTTCTTGCCACTTTATTTTTTTGGACTTTTAATAATCGTCTTCTAACTGGTCACCTCCCTCCCTCGGTCACCATTTAAAAGACTCCTCTTATAAGCCTGCCCAGCCCACAAGATGAGGGGCATGTGTGACACAGAGACAAAGTGGTGATTTTTATCATATTTGTAATTGTTTCTTCTGTGTTTGGCTGATTCACTAAACTATAGGAAGAACATATTTTATTTGTCTCTTTGTCTCTAGTACTCCTGGCAGTACCTCTACGTGGCCCACATGCATAAATGACAACTGAATAAATAAGCAATACAAATCTTCCTTCACACATTTAAAATGATCAGTTTCCACATTTTAAATTTATCCCATAAATATTTATTCAGCATTACATTCCAGAACTAAACACATCAGCTATATAAAAAGAGGCAAATGTGTAATATCAATGATATATACATACAAATGCTTCGATGAATGTCTGAGAATAGCAATCTACAGTAATTTGTTCAATTACTATTAAATGTTCCTTTGTTTTGTTCTCATTACTATTCTATCAATTGTTGAATGGTTATTTTTCAGATGCTTGATTTTGCTATGAAATGATCCAGGCACTGAATCTATTAGTAATCATATGACTATGAGAAAAAATGAAAAAGAATAAAAATGCAAAGTCACAGAGAAAAACAAAAGGCAGTTCATCAGACTACAAAAAGACTACTGCACACACTGTGGAGACTTCAGCCAGGCCAAGGATATGGGCATAAGACAAATGCAGTGTAATCACTGCCAATCCTAGAGATAGTGCTTGTTCTCTGAAGGTACAAATGGATCACTCCTACAAGAACATGCTTACACACACCTGGGGATTGGCCATCATGAATCTATCAGATTATGCATAGGAGAAACTTCTTTTCTAATGTTTTATTTATTTAATTTCAAGGAGAATGAGAGAGTGAATAAGCATGCCAAGGCCTCCATCCACTGCAAACAAGCTCCAGGTGCATGCACCTCTTTGTGCATCTGATGTTACATGGGTGCTGAGGAATCACACCCAGGTTGTTAGGCTTTACCGGCAAATTCCTTAGCTGCTGGGCCATCTCCCCATCCCTGAGAAACTCCTTTCAACTTCATTTCTCCCATTGTAGGGTGCTCTGAGTTGTTCAGTACTAGCTCTCTTTTTGTCCCCACAGTTAGATCAATAGGTCCCCTACCCTACTGTCCCATCTACCCCTCTTCATAGCCACCACCTCAGAATGGCTGCCACTTTCACTGGCACACTCTCAACTCTAGCCTGCACTCCTCCTCATGTGTGTGTGTTGTGTTCTTTACTTCTAACATGTCTTACCTTCATGCAAATGTTAATCTTTTACAGATAACCATCATCAATAATATAGTAGATGCATAAATGTAAAAACACCTCATTGTAAGAGCCTGCAGAACTCACAGAAAAAAGTGTGTTCCTGCTAATTTTCATGGTCAGTAACAAATAAAAGTAACTCATGGAATTCTCCCCTTTGTTGCCACTATCAGATACCAATAATTCAAATATCGACTGATAACAATTGTGCATCCTTAAGCATGAGACATAAAAATTCAAAGTCTTGCCTCCTTTTGAAATGATAATTTTAATGTTTAAAATTATGTTTCTAAATTCTTACATCTATTATGTATAATAGAAATAAAAGTTACATACATATATATGTATATGTATATATATGTGTGTATATATATGTGTGTGTATATATATGTGTGTATGTATGTATGTATGTATGTATATATATATATATATATGTATGTATGCATGTATGTATGTATGTATGGAAAGAGAGAGAGAGAGAGAGAGAGAGAGACTCATTATGTAGACCAGGCTGACTTTGACTTCATTTCACTTCTCTTTCCTGGGCCTTTTTTAGTACTGGGATTACAGCAGGGTACAACCAAGACAAACTCTCAAAATTTTGATCAGATTTGTCAAATTTTACAAAATACATAGGTCATTCTCTATCTGCTTGACTAAGGATATCATGACCATTTAATTTTATCCTAAATTCTTTCTAAAAGAAGAATCATCAGTAAGTGTGAATACAGTTTCCATTAGCCACTGACATTTTAAAATGTCAATTTTACTGAAATATTCTTCCTATTTTAATAATATTCAATTTATCTGATGAGAGGATCAAATGTTAAAAACCATCCCCAACAAGAACGCTCAGTATATTATTATCCTACATTATGATGCAAAGGATTGATCTTCCTATGGGAGAAAGGCATCGTGTAGATCCTGACCTCCTCACTGATCAGCAGAGCACAGAGGGCATGCAGCATTTTGTATTTGGGATCAGTAATGCCCAGTACCTTTCCTTTTTCAGTTTTCTTTGGTTCTCCCTGGTTCTAGCAACAAGTAAACAATGATGGCAAGACACATAAAGGACGATTTTCAGGATAATTTAGAGCTATCACCAATCCACAATTTGACAAACCATGGACAATCTAACCATTTGACCCTTTTGGGAATAGAAAACCACTTCACCTCTCTTCAGGTCCTATGGAGACATGTAGGACTGATACATCCACATAGCTGTCGTTTTGGTCATGGAGCTGATGTTAGTGCCAATGGCTCCCACACTTGAGGGTTCTAACTATTCTACCCTTCCTCCTGTGACCTTGTTATTGGAGACCTTGATGTAGAATAAAATCCATTATGACTCTAACAAGACTATGCTGTATTCTGTTGATTCCATTCTTTGAAATGTTGAAAATGTTTTTCTGTGTTTTATGATATTCTCTATCACATCTATTTTCCTTTAAGCATTTTAAAATCTATTGAAGAAGTACAGCAACAAGTTATTCAGTCTTGTTTCTTTCTTCTTTCTTAAACCTCTCTTTTGTCTTTGACAAGAGTCATTATCACTTCTGCCTCATGGTACAGCTGAGATTAAAGAAATTACCATATTACACCTAATTGGAAGAGTGCATGGTATACACCATTTATTACTTTCCCTCTGCTTTACTCCTCCTTGTCCTCTTGAATCAGGTGTTACCAAATGTTGCTTATCTTTCTTATAAATACATTTTTTAAATGCTAAAATCTTATATGTTGTACCATCATATAGACTGGCATAGTTTAGAGGAAGGACAAGAACTTTGCTTTGACATCTGGGGTTTGCCAATTATGGCATTCATTTAAAATTTGAGAGTAAAAAAATGAATCACTCTTATCCTTATTTTCTTTCTTCATAAAAGTGAGGTTAGTTGGGCGTGATGGTGCATGCCTCGAATCCCAGAATTCAGGAGGCAGATGTAGGAGGATTGCTGTGAGTTCAGCCTATGTCTACCTGAGATTATAGAGTGAGTTCCTAGTCAGTCTGGACTAAAGTGAGACTCTATCATAAAAAAAAAAGCACAGTTCAAAACATCTTGTTCAGGTGCTGGAAAGATTGCTCAGTGCTTTAGTGCTGGCTTGCAAGGCCTGATGACCTGAGTTTAATTTCCCAGTACTCGTGTAAAGCTAGAGGCACAAAGCAGTGCATTCATCTGGAGCTGGTCTGCAGTAGCAAGTGGTCCTGGCATGCCCATTCTCTCTTTCTCCCTCTCTCTTCCCCTCTCTGTTTGCAAATAAATATTTTTTTAACAAATTTAATTAATTTATTTATTTGAAGGGTGAGAGAGGGAAAGAGGCAGAGAGAGGAGAGAGTGAGCACACCAGGGCCTCCAGCCACTCAAACATACTCCAGACACATGCACCACCTTGTGCATCTGACTTACATGGGTCCTGGGAAATCGAACCAAAGTCCTTTGGCATTGCAGGCAAACACCGAAACTACTAAGCCATCTCTCCAGCCTCCAGTTACTTTTTAACAAACATCCAATTCAATGTAAGAAATATACAAACAAATTAAATAATACACAAACAACGGGCCAGTCTTCTGATGTATCCCACCCACAACCTCCACTCATCCCTAATTTCAGAATAAAAGTGTTAAATTTCCTCAAACATCCATCCTGTGGTGACTCACAGCGACGTCACCATCAGGAAATGAAGTTTCTACAGCAGTCCCATCCTACTCCCAACCATTTAGAAGCAAGCCCTTATACCCTTGCCTATGTCTAGAGACAACCAGTAATTTAAGCTGCTACCAAAATACAACTTCATTTTCCTCTCACGTTGTCACTGATGAGGATTAACTCATTTCTAAATTGGGCCCTGTCCTGCTAGAAGGCTTCCATGAAGAGCATTTTCAGGGAGTGGGATACATCTCTCAACGTATTTCAATAGGATTTTTTTTCCCAGTACTGAAGTTTTATCACATAATCAACGTGAATAAACAGTGATGGCCCCTCTTTGCTTGATTCACAAATACTTATAGATGCTGGAATTCCCCACTGCTATAGTCCTCCTGCCTGAATAAAACCCCAGTGTGGATGACATCCTACAATGAGTCTGAAACAAGTGTGTGACACTATCCTGGCATATGCTGCCAGGCCCATTCTCTTTTTCAGATCAGTTCTCTTCACCCTCCCTATAAAGCTAATGCTAGGTCCCATACATCTATTACACACATAGGCTGGGCCAGGCTAAAAAAAAAAAATGCCACTGTGCCTCAGGCTACAAGTTCAGGGCAGAAAGCAGTTCTGGGCAATGAGTGTGCACTTTAAATTTCAATCCTTTTTAACTTACAAAGTGTTCTTTCAGTTTCATGCACTTATCAACAGGATACATCTCATAGATACATCTTATTAAAACGGTCATTCCAGTAAGTACTTTTGAAGTTTTCCAACTTCAACATGCTAAAGACTTGGCAGAGGGGGTGGTAATGAAAGGAAAAACTTTCTTAAAACACATATAAAAATACTTTGAAAAATATAAACTACAGATACATATGTATGCATACAAACATGCATCTCACATATAAGAACCTAGTTCAAAGGATGAGTTTTCTTGAGCATCTACTGCAATGTAAGCTGATTAATAAATAACACCATGAACTGGAGGGATAGCTTAGTGGTTAAGGAGCTTGCCTGCAAAGCCAAAGGATGAGGTTCAATTCCCCAGGACCCATGTAAACCAGATGCACAAGGTAGTGTATGTGTCTGGAGTTCATTTGCAGCAGCTGGAGGCCCTGGTGTACCTATTCTCTCTCTCTCTTTCTCTTTTTCACCTTCTCTGTCTCTTTCTCTCTCAAATAAAGAAATAAAAATAAATTTTAAAACAGAAAGAACCCATAATCCTGTTGAGAGCAGAGACAACTCAAAACAGCATTCTGTTCTCTCCTTCACATGGTAAAAATGTTTTCCTACTCAACTTTATTACTCTCTTTGGTCAAATTCTTGACCTATCCACTTCATGGTATTAAATGGTAATTGAGTTCAAAGAGGAAAAGGAGAAATGAAAGAAGCCTTTGAACCCTTAAGCCTTTTGTCTATATATTTCACTTTAATATCTTGCCAGATGTGTTTTTATCTCTCAGTATTCTATGAAAATACATGTGGTTTCACACTGAGAAAAACTGTTTCTTCAGGATATGTGGAATCACAAAGATCCCATTTAACCTACTGTGCTTCAATGTGCAGGAATGTTAGGTCATTTTAAATTCAGTTACAGTATGCTGTATCAATATTTAGATGGCTAGAGTCAGTAGGATAACTGTGGTGCATTGGGAGTGATGATGTGATATGGGAAGCAAGTCAGTGGTCATTATGTATACAACAAACTGACCAGATCCCATGTCAGGGCAGCAGGTTCCTCCAGGCAGAATGCCTTTCTCCTCTGGTAAAGAAAACCTTCAAAGTGCACAGGCTTAAAGAAAATACTTCAAGCCCTCCAAGATAAACACCCTTAGTTGTCATTTATATAAAGAACACACATGTAACCTTAATACAGCACTAACATGGTCTTACATGAATGTTATGTAAGTTGTTTAAAAGCATATGCTCAATTTATAATAGTGCTAACACAATTATAACTCAGAACTTAGTTTCTGAAGGAAAAGAATATAACATATCTAAAGATTTGACCAAATAAAATTGAGGTAAGCAGGTAAAATATAAATTTACTGATTTTTAAGTAACTTTATTACTTCACACTATGGTTTATTATTATAATTACATATTATTTCAAGATTTTTTTATTGGAATGCTACTGTAAGAAAAAATTTTCCCTCTCCCACACTTACTTATTGACTTGTTTATTTTTATCAGAAAAGATAGATATTTAAGTGTAAGCAATAATTAATTAGTTTCAAGAATCTTTTGCTCAAATTTCCCTGCAGTTACTGACCGCTCCTTCAGGCTAGCATGTCTCATCAATTTCTTAGCAGTTTCTAACTTGAACAAGCCATTTTTAGGAGTTCTGATTGCTGCTACTGGCAACTGGCATGTAGAAACCAAGTGTAGGCTGAGTTTGCACATTACTGCTATAGCATCATTGCTCTATCAGTGAACTAACCTATGAAAAATCTGTACACACACACAGTGGCTCTGAGGACACATTAGAAACAATGGGTTTGCAGACATTTTTAATCCTTTTCTCTCACATGAAAAGAGAAGATCTGATGATAGAATAACTAATATTTCTACGTACATAGTGCTTACAAAATACCATATCACATCATCAACTAACTCAGATCCATGAATCTGTGGCCAATTATCAGACAAGTAAAATTTGGTGTAGCTGAGACTTAAATTAATTTCCAACTCTACACTTTATATTATGTCTACTATGCCAATAAAGAAAGGTAAAACATTTTTAATTTTTGGTCATTTTTGTACAAAGTCTTTGCATTTCAGTAGATAAACATCATCCTGTCACCACTGCAGACTCTACATAGATAAACCAATTAATTTTTAATTTTTCCTCTGACATCTTTAAATTAATTTTGGTGGATAAGTAGCATTTTTAATGTTTTTGTATTACAGAGCCTCACAAACATTTTATTTATGAGCCCCTCTTATGCTGCTCCTAGGGGTATCTGATCACCATCCTGTTTCCCTCTCTGCTGAGGTTTCTGTGGATTATTACAGTCTCCTGGATGACATTGCCTGCTTTCTTCCTCCCCGTAATATTTACTCATTGCACAGCCTTCCATAGTTTCCTTTTCTCATTTTTTTTTAAAAAACATGTAACTGGGTTTAGTTACTTTTCCCTTGTCTTTATTTAGAGCCCCTTGCCAAGCCTTTTCATATTTCTCAGTCTAAGCTGATCACAAACTTCTCTGTGCAATCTCTGAGATACTCTCTCTGCCTAACAAACTCTGAACTGTCCTTCAAGTCCAACTTCTTTTTAAAAATAACAAACTCAAAAGAAGGCATGGAAGGAGTGGGGAGAGACCTCAAGGGAAAAGAAGATTAGATATTTAAGTAGAGGGGCAGAATACTGGAGGTGGAAAAGTTTAAGTGAGGACAAGGGTGAGAGAAGAAATGAGAGGTGGATGTGGTGATAAACTAAAAGTACAGATGTATGAAAAAGCCATGGAAACCTACTTAACTGTTGGATAATTAAACATAACAAATTAAACACCATAACAGAAGAGTTGGGCAGAATCACCCTGTATAGATGAGTAATGTGGCTCCCAGAAGCCATAGCTTCCTACAGGAAAATTCCAGTGACAGGGGTGTGATACCTTCCAGTGAGTTGCTGAAAAAGAACAGTTACCTGAGGCATTCAAAATAGCACAGGATATTGGCAATTCTCTTGGTTGTCTACAAGAACTAGATGGTAAGACCCCATTGCTGATGATGCCACGTGTTTTGGTTGCAGGACACTGAAAATTCAAGCTGCAACTGAGCTGGACAACTCCTCCCAGCTGGCTAGCTGTCATAGTGCTGGAAAGTGCTATGCAAGCTTCTGGGCAGAAAAGCCATCAATAGTCTTAACCACTAACACACCTGTGAGTTGTGCAGCCAGTCAGCCAGGCACAAAGAACCCAGTAGTGCAATAGTAGCAAAACTCTTAGTTATAGGGATAACAAACTGCACTCTGGATTTGAGGCCCACAGCAGAGAATCCATGCCTGGTACTAAAACCTTAGTTCAAAGCCTATGAATGGGAAAGTCATAGCCAGCCCTTGGTGAGGAGGAGGAGCTACTACTGTAATTGGGTAAATGAATATATTGGACCCACCAAATTTCCCTCTGTTTATTTACGTTTATGACAATACATTAGGGCTACTCTCACCTTCGGCCAAAGAAGTTTCATTTTGCGGTTAGTGGCACCTACTATGGAGACTTGAACTTTTCAAAGTACTATCATACTCTCCAAGGCTTAGGCGACACTGCAGAAGAAGGGGTGGAAAGAATGCAAGAGCCAGAGGAGGGGGAGGAGTGCTTTGGAACACTGTCTTCCAGACATGAAGTGGCCATTGCATACATGACCTCACAGGAGATATTACCTACACAATATGGAGCTCATCAACATTTGATTGTGAATAATGGAGGAGGGCAGAGAAAAGACATCAAAGTAAAGATGGAAAGAAGGGGTATAGTGGAAGGAGGATGGAAGAAGGGGAGCAAAAGAAAGTAAGAAGAGGTTATGATCAAAATACATTACATACTTGTATGAAAATTTTCAGCCAAAGTTTTTTGTTGTTGTTATTTAAATAGGCTATTGTTCAGAGCTAAAGTAGGGAAAAGGGGATGAAGAGGTGAAGAATGAGATTTGTAGGGTGGTGAAAACACTCTTATACTACACAGTATAGCACCAAGAGTGAGCGTTCATGTACATTATAGACTTAAGGTAATAACAACAGGTCAATATTGGCTAATCAGTTGTGACAAATTTACCTCACTAGTGTAAAATATTAATAGAAAAATGTAAGACAAGGTACAGAGGATCTCTACTCTTCTTATTTTTGCTGCAAACTTAAAACTGCTTTAAAAACTAAAGTCCATTTGTGGGGAGTGGACACTCAAAATGTCTATTTTCTTGGGATATGGTTCAATGGTAAATCACTTGCTTTACATGTTCAAGACTTTAGGTGCAATCCCAAGTACAACAGTAATAATTATGATAATAATAATGAAATAATAATGAATAATAAAAATAAATGATTAAATCTAATCTAGCATTGTCTTCTAATTTTTCAACTGATATTAACCCTAAATGCATACAGAAAAGATAAGTTACTTGAGAGAAAATTTATAACTCATAAATAACCCTCAATTTAATATTTAGTGCACAGTGGTGACAATTAATATTATTTGGTTCAAAGATGGCACGTATCTGCACTCTGGAAATAGAGAGGAGACATGATAAATGCATGGTACATTTTTATCCAAACAGGAAGAGAAATGAAGCAAGTACAATTTAAAAGTTTCTGGCTGACTTTAATTAAAATGTAATTAAAACTAAAAGCTATAATTGTATTGATTGTTGAAGATCACCAGGGACTAAATTGTTCCATAAGCTCAACTACAGTTTTCTGTAAATTATAGGACCCAGAATGCTTCTTCTGTGTGAAGATCAGTCTGAATAAGCAGGCTGTACCTTAGTCATCAAAGTTTCATCAAAGTTCTTTAATGGAGAAACAATTCTCACACTGATGACTACAGAGCCTTCTGTCTTTCAACATTGCTTTCATCATGAGAGCTCAAAATTCTGGACTACTGCCTCATGTTGGAAGATGGGGTATGCATTCTGCATGTTGTATACAAAGCCCTTATGGGCATCACTACAGTGTGGTACGAGATGAGCACCTGCTCTTGGCCCTTTGCCATGTGCCTTCTTGTGCTTTCAGGACATTTTATCTGTTTGTTTGGTTTTTTTCTTTTACTCCCACTCACACCCAAGCTTTGATGTTGGCCCCTCAGACCCACACTGCTGCCCTATGATTAGTAGCTGACCACCTTGTATAAAAGCCCCTTATTTCCTAAGTGTTTTCTATACTCGAAGTAAGTAGCACTTCCAGGTAACTTTAAACTTTATTGGTTTCCATCATTTTAGGATGTGACATGGCTTAATAAAGCATTCTGGCCCCATTTGCATTAGGAACAAACCTATACTGCTACACCTAGCAGAACTCAATAGAGTCTTATTTTCACCAAGCTGTGTAGTTAAAGGGTATAGTACTTTCTTCAAGTTCACTAAAGGTCCTTGTCAGCTTGGCACCATACAATTTGAAAGACAGCCACCATGACTGCCATCAGATTTAATGTCACATGGTTATCAACACCATAATGATGCCTCTCTGTGGGTTTCTAGACCTGGTTATTGTTAGTGTTCAGAGCACTTAATAGACGATAAGGAAACCACAGTAAACTTCCTTCAAAATGATTCAAATCAGAATGTGAAATACAAAATAACCACACAGCTTCATATGATGACTTCATTTTCTAAATATACTGCCTTAATAACTTGCAGAAAATTCCAAGCACCACAACAGGAACTATCTCCTTCCATTACTTCAATTGCCAGGTAAGTAAATATCTGCATCATACAAATAAAAATAGACAATCACAAATCACCTCAATGACCCAAATGGTATTTTATTTCTATTATTTGTAAAAGGCCCAGATAGTCTGTGAGCTTCTTCAAGAGAATGCAGTGTATGGGGACATGGAATTGGCTCAAAAAGTTGCGTTGAACAGAGAAAAAGATTTAAATATCAAATGAACTATCTCATAATAAATAAAGAAGAAGAAAACATAATTAATTGTCATAGAATGATCCAAAAACCAGAAAAAATTCTGAAAGATCTCAGCTCCATGTCAATGCTGTTATTTAAAGTGAAGTCAGGTCAATTGTAACCCAAAGTCACAGTTGGCAAACAGAAAAAGCACAGGTTTGTGGATATGTTTTCCAGGAGCTTTGAGAAATATCTCTTGTGAAATCAGTCAACAGCTTGCTATGTTGTCTGTCCTACATAATCTCAGATCCCACATCTTGTTCAAAAATTAGAAATGGGGCTGGAGAGATAGCTTAGCCACCAAGATGCATGCCTGCAAATCCAAAGAACCCAGGTTTGATTCCCCAGTAACCACTTAAGCCAGATGCACAAGGTGGCAAATGCATCTGAACAGTTGCAGTGATGAGATGCCCTGGTGTGCCCATTCTCTCATTCTATCTGCCTCCCTCCCTCCCCCTCTCTCTCTCTCTTTCTCTCTCTCTCAAACAAATAAATGAATAAATTAAAAATTAGAAATGGGGTTGGAGAGCTGGCTTAGCAGTTAAAGCACTTGACTGAGAAGCATAGGTACCCATGTTTGACTCTCCAGATCCTACATAAGCCAGACTCACAAAGGTGAGGCAAGCACAAGATCGCACATGCCAACTAGGTAGTATAAGAGTCTAGATTTCAATTGCAGTGGTTGAGGTACCGGCATACCAATTCTCTCTCTCTCTCAAATAAAAAATAAACTAATTAGATATGGATCCAAATGCACTATTAGGATTTGACCCTTACATTCATAATAACAGTAAACTCTTAGTGTCTATGCTCCTAATGTTGATATTAATTCATTGGGAAAAAATGCTCTAGCCTAGAGATTAAAAGTGCCCCTGAAAAATGGACATAGGCTCATGTCTGTAATCCTAGCATTTGGAAGGCTGAGGCAAGTGGACTGCCATGAGTTCAAGGGCCAACCTGGTCCTAGTGAGTTCAGGACAGCCTGGGCAACAGAGTCTGACATCATCTCAAAAAATAAAAAAATACAAAAAAAAAAAAAAAAACCAGGGCTGGAGTGATGACTTAGCAGTTAAGGTGTTTGCCTGTGAAGTCAAAAAACTCAGGTTCAATTCCCCAATACCCACATAAGCCAAATGCACAAGGTGGCACATGAATTTGGAGTTTGTTTTCAGTAGCTGCAGGCCCTGACATGCCAATTCTCTCTCTGTGTCTCTGCCTCTTTCCCTCTCTCTCTCTCGAATAAATAAAAAATAATTTTTAAAAAACATACAACATAAAGATTTCACACAAAAGCCATAATTAATCATATATAAATACATAAGGAAAGTAGAAGCCAGTAAGATGAGGGGAGAAAAGGAAGAGACAAGGGGAAGGAGAGGGGAAGGGAAATAGCAAGAAACTGTATGAAAACACCATAATGAATTTGAATATTTTGTAAGGTGATAAAATTTTTAATTAAAAAAACTAGGGGGATGAAGCAATGGCTCAGCAATTAAAGGTGCTTGCTTGCAAAGCGTGACAGCCCAAGTCAATTCCCTAGAACCTATATAAAGCCAGATGCACAAAGTGGCACATGCATCTGGAGTTGTTTGCAATGGTAAGAGGCCCTGCTGTGTCTCCTCTTTCTCTCTCTCTCCTTGAAAATAAAACAAAGTATTTAAAAAAAAAATCAAATAGGGAATCAAAAAAAAAAAAAAAGATCATATCTAGAAAAAAGTTAAGTTGGATACAAAAGATGCTGTAATCATGGTGAGGTGAAGGGTTTTATCCCTGGCAGAGCTGTTAATGCAATGATGGAAAAATGTACATATACAGGCTGTAAAGCACGTTCCAGGAGTCGATAGAACAGAACAAGGAATCCTTTTCTGGTTGACCTGGAAACTGTAATAGCAAATAAGAGAATGAGAGAGTACTTGGCAAAATACTCATGCATGTGGGAAGGTGGGGGAGCCACCAAAGATCCAGGCCTTGTAAGAAGTTGGAATATGAGGGAACAACAGCTCAAGAGTTAGAGAGAAAGGTGAAAGATTTATTCGGTCTGAAGAGTACTTGACCCAACAAAGGTTAGTGGTAAGACTCTACTGCTGAAGACACCATATACAGTTGACATGTAACATGGAGTGACATGGTTGGAAGCTGGAAGAGAGTCAGTCTCCAGACAGTCAGCGTGTCTAGTGCCAGAAGGTGCTACATGGGCAATTGGGGAAAAATGACCAATATCTTTCCAAGCAACTCATGGTCTAACCTACTTAGCAGCAAATAACCTGTAGCAATGCTCACACAAGTGCAATAGTGGTGCACAGCCATAGTGGGAAACCAACTACTCTTGATTTGGCTAACTGATAAGTTCAGTGGAACAGAACCCATAGCTGGAGCTAGGAAACAAGTCAGAACCATATCCAAAAATGAGCCTGCTCTCCATTATCAAGCTACTACCAATTGTAGGCTACAAGAGTGACTACACCTATTAAATTCTCTCTGAAAAAAAATAAGGGTTATCCCATTTATCTTTGTTAGAGAATTTGCTTCTCTTTTTCAGATAGATGCAGATCCTAAGGAGAGAACCACCCCATCATACCTCAAAAGGGCCCCAGCTAAAACTAAAAATCATTGGTGAAAAAAGCAACGGTGCTGTTTTCTTGGTGAACCTGGTACCAGCACAAGGGTGAAGGAGATTGACACAGAGAACAATCAACTCCTACCAAATCAGATATCCAGAGACACAGAGGCTCCCAAGACCTCATCACTGAAGCAGACCTAAAATAAACCCAACATGGCTCAGGGAAATTTTGCACAAGAGGGGGGCAGAAAGAATGTTAGAGCCACACCTTGGGTCATGATATGCAGAGACATTTCCTCCTACCCATAACTGAGGGCTAACTCCACAATGCATGACCCATAAACCTCAACAAGGAGGGGCCAGGGGGGAGGGAGGAGGCTAACAATGGTACCAACTTGATTGTATTCACTGAGTACAAAACTAATTAATAAATAATAATAATAAACACAGCCCAAAGTAAACTAAAAAAAGAGTTAGAGAGGATGGTTCATCTGCAGGTTCTTTATTCCTTCTTCTTTATTACATTCATGTCATTTCTATATAATTTTATGAAGATTTTCTCAGGCCAAGGAAAAGAAACATGAAGTAGTTACCGACTTGCATTAGGAGCTGGAAGTACTGGCATCTCTAAAGATTTGAGGTCCCCCAGGTTGCCCAGCTAACAATGAAATAAATCCCTAGGACATTCATTTGACTTCAAAACAGCAAACTGTTGAACACAACTTATGTAAATCACAACTCAGGGCATTCCTCCAAAACCTTAGTTCCTTCAGTCTTTTCTACTTAACCATATAACTCACAGAAACACAAACTGTTCCTAAGGACCACTCCGTTGGAGCAGATGGTCACACTGCAGATCATGAACCCTTCTAACTCAGTCTTAGATATTGTCTCCTCCTCTCCACACTCAGAATTAATTGGTTGTTACATAGACCAGTTAGTTTCATTAAACCTTCTAAAGGTCGCCAGAGTGCCTCCTATCTACACATGGAAAATTTTTCTCAATGGCAATTTAGAGACATGGTAATTATTAGAGTAAATCTGTTATTGCTCCACATCTCAGCAGAATATCTCTTAATGGAGAAATGGAAATACTGATTGTAGGTGTTTCTCAATGGTTATTACCAAGGAACTTTAAAACTATATAGCTTATGTTCTTTCCCTGTCTGTGGGATACTAACTTATGAATGAGATAAAACCAGAGGACTGAGAGGCAATTCTAACAATAAGCATTTAAGTTCACCTTCATCTTTGGAGCAAAAGGGTCACACTCAAGGAGGTGCTTACACAAGCAATTTGTGCAGATTTTCAGAATCTTGGGAATGATTTTTACTATTCTTTATTTCAATGTATAATATCTCCCAGTAGGGATAAAGTAGATATTCTTTGTAAAGAAATTATTTGGGGAAACTCAACTGAAAAAGCATAGTTTAAAGAAAAATAAAAACACAAAAATATCAAAGATGATTCGGAAAGAATTCTTAGCTTCCTTGTATTTTCACTAACTCCTAAATACTTGTATAAAATATTTCCAGTATTATTATTGCTTTCTGAATATATTATCCTATTATTTTTAGCTAATTAGTGAGTAATATTCAACTAAAATTTGTAATGAAGGCCACTAATGAATTAATTTTGATTCTTTTAAAAACTTAAAATATTTAGATGAACTCATACTAATGTAATGAAAGGGAAAATATCAATTGGACTTCATATAAAAATTTAAATATAAAAGTAAATTTACATATAATAGCTTGTCTAACAGTTTTTCTTGCAAGTTTTCTTAAAACTTTATCTCAAGCCATAAAATAAGAACCATTTTGGCCATAGTCACACAAGTTTGATAACTGTAAAGCTAAGCTAGTGACATGCTCACTGGTTAAAAGAGGTTCTTTGTAATTAAAACTAATAAAAATTCAAGAATTAAAAAGGTACCAGTGAAGCATACTGCTAATAGTGTAGGATACTTATGTACTAATAATTACTCCAGCCAATAAAAGATTTTGTAAATTAGGCTAAGAGAAAGGAAAAAAGAGATGTAAAAAAAATAAAAATTTTAATCCATGATTCTAATGGAAGCTTTCACATTTAAAAAAATATTTAATTATTTGTAAGAAGAGAGGAAGAGAGAGAGAGAGAGAGAGAATATGGGGAGGCCAGGGCCTCTAGCCACTGCAAACAAACACCAAATGCATGTGCCACTTTGTACATCTGGCTTTATGTTGGTATTGGGGAATCGAACCCAATCCTTAGTCTTTGTAGGCAAGTGCCTTAACCACTGAGCAATCTCTATAGCCCAGACTTCACATTTAAATAGCCATGCCTGAATATCTTTATTTAGACCCAAATGGGAAAAGCAACTGTATAAAGCTTTAAAATTTTCACTTATGAGTAGGCATTAGACATAAGAAGTGTAGCCATATATGTAAAGTTCAAGATATCACTAATCTGCCTTACATTAGTGTGGTTTCAGGAAACACATACTGAGGGAATGATTGTGGAAATCTACATAAAGATCATGGAATGTAGCTCTTTAAAATGTTATTTGTAATTTTCCATGTTTGGAGAGTTATAGACTATAATATTTTGTACATGGCCATGCCCCTTTGTTGGGATTTGCATTTCTGAATATAGTATGTTTAGCTAGGTATCTTTGCACAATTTTGGTTCTTAATTAAGTGTGGCTGCTTCTAGAGCTGGTGAGTGTACAAGCAGAAGGCTCAAGGACAGGAGCTATGACAGGCCCGCCCACTCTCCTCCTACCCAGCTAGGTGTACCAACAGACCTCAGGGGAAAGCTAGTACTGTTTGTTACTATAGTCTATGTTTGTACTCTCCAGTTATCTGTGGGGATCCAGGCCAAGACTCCAGTGGATGCATGATAGTGGGTAGCACCAAAACACTATGTGCACTGTGTTTCCTACATGTGTAGATGTACAGCAAGTTTGATTTACAGAGTAGGCACAGTAAGAGGTCAACAACAAACAATAAAATGGAATAATTATTAACAATATACTGCAATAAAAGTTATGTGGATGCACTTTCTTTCTTAGAATACCTTACTGTGCTTTCACCATTTTTTTTTCTGAAAGGAAGCATGGCATAGCTGATCTGTGAGCATCACTGCTTTTGCCCTTCGGGGTCATTGCTAGAAAAGGAAGGGTGACTCGAACAGAGAACTGTAATACTCTGACAGTCACCTGGTAGCCTATAGGGCTATTAAGTGACTAGTGTCCAGGAAGTGAATAATGGGTATCTGTACCAAACAAAAGGATTCACAGCCAGACAGGACCAAGTGAGGTCCAGAAGTGCCATCATACTAATCAGAATAGTGCACAATTTAAAACTTGAGAGCTGCTGGGAATGGTGGCACACGCCTTTAATCCCAGCACTCGGGAGGCAGAGGTAGGAGGATCACTGTGAGTTCAAGGCCACCCTGAGACTACAGAGTTAATTCCAGGTCAGCCTGGACCCGAGTGAGACCCTACCTTGAAAAACCAAAAAAAAAAAAAAAAAAATTTGAGAGCTATTTACTTGTGAAATCATTTCAAAACTCAATAGACATCTGCTAACTGAGACCATGAAAAGCAAAACTTCATAAATGGAAACTACTGAGTTTACAGCCTATTCATAGAACACAATTCAAAATTATAGAAAATATTCCTCTCCCAACTTGCACGTAAAATATTTGTTGGCTTTAAAAAATATATCATGGGCTATAGAGAGAGAGAGAGAGAGAGAGAGCTCAGAGCTTGCCATGCAAATATGAGATCTGAGTTCAGATGCCCAGAAACCATATAAATTCTAGACATGGTGAAATGCACCTGCAATCCCAGCACAGGAAAATTAGAGAAAAGAAATTCCTGGGCTTGCTACCTAGCCCAACTGGTGAGCTCTAAGTTCAGTGAAAGACTCTATCTTAAAGAAAAGGTAAAAAAGCTTTTTAAAAAGTTGTCATCTCTCTATATCCCTTTACAATATAGAAAGAGGTCCTTTATATAGACACATTAAGTGTTTTTATTATTGTTAAGTAAATAACCAAATAGGAAATATGGAGAATCAAAAGAATATGGTAGAGTTTCCTATAAAAGTTATCCAAGAAATAGGAAATCCTATTCCCTCCATGACAACAATGGAAAAAAACATTAAAATAAAGCTAAGAAATGACCAAACTCTCTTTTCTGTAAAATTCAATGAAAAGGACTTGGAAAAAGGTTGATTTTATTTTCTACTTTGACCCATGCCAAATCTCTTTTTAGTTTGAGAAATATAAATACACAAATATATCATAAGGTCTTGATAAAAATATAACAAAAATTTATGACAATAGTTTGTTATTGGCAACAACTGACACTAATTCAAGGAGAAAATATTGACTTCTAAAGTTCATTCTCCAGGAAATCTCATGAACTATTTTGGTGCAATTATAATTAAAACACAACCTTAAATTTATAGTTCCCTTCAAGTACAGTGTTTAACTTATCTCATAGTACTTTCATTTCTTTCAGTTGCAAAATGTCATTTTCAAAGTGAAAAACCTGAATTATCAGTAGATTAAGTGATTTACTGACATTCTTCATTGCTGGTAGCCATACTCTTTTTCCCCCTAATAAAAATTTAAGTCCAAAAATCTAAGTTCAAATACCTACTCTACCAGCTGCATGTGATTAAAGAAGTCCTCTGACATTTTGAGTTTTAGTTTCCTGATTTGTGAAATCAAGAAAATAATGTCTAATAAACAGAATGATTATTGGAGATAAATGGTACAATTTGCGGAAGTGTCATTGAAGCCACTGGAACTTAATACATTTTGATATATTTTTAAGAAACACAAGGTCTAGTATCAATTAAAATAATAAGGTGTCCATCAACAAATTAATGAATGAGAAAAATGCGGTATAAATACACACAATTAACTTTCATCCATCCAATAAAAGATGAAGTTATATCCTGGCAGGAAAAGGAAAAGAGTGAGAGGTCATCACACTAAGAAAAGCAAGTCAGACTCAGACAAATATCACATTTTTTTTTTTTTTTTATTTGAGAGCGACAGACACAGAGAGAAAGACAGATAGAGGGAGAGAGAGAGAATGGGCGTGCCAGGGCTTCCAGCCTCTGCAAACGAACTCCAGACGCGTGCGCCCCCTTGTGCATCTGGCTAACGTGGGACCTGGGGAACCGAGCCTCGAACCGAGGTCCATAGGCTTCACAGGCGAGTGCTTAACCACTAAGCCATCTCTCCAGCCCAAATATCACATTTTTTTCTTGCCTTTGTGAAAGCTAAATTTTAAAAGAAGAAAAAAAAAAGACACGCAAGAGGAAGCGAACAGTTGGAGCGGAAACAAAAGAAGGAAAGGAGTCAGAGTTAAATATCATGAAAGAACATTCAAAGTAATGATATATGTGTATGAACTTGTCATATTTAGTATGATTCTACTGAGTATTGTAGAAATTCTGGATGGAGAAGGGCTTCTTCAAACTGAAAAATGGGGAGGACAATTCACTATGATCATATGTCTAAATGAAAAAGTATTTTAAGTATTCACCTTTAACTATGCACCTGCATTGTTTTTACTCACTCCTTACAAATTACTAATTTTTTCAAATTAAAGAAGGTATAGCTGGAAACTAGTATTTGGTGGTGGGAAAATATTATACTTGGAATCATGTTCTAGAACTAAGATTTACAAGTGTGAATTTCTGACAGTTCACTTAGCTATTTCTTTGGCACCTCAAGTCTAAAATTCTACATTTAGCCCGGTGTGGTGGCTCACGCCTTTAATCCCAGTACTTGGGAGGCAGAGATAGGAGGACTGCTTTGAGTTCAAGACCAGTCTGAGACTACATAGTGAATTCCCAGTCAGCCTGGGTTAAGCGAGACCCTACCTTTACAAAACAAAAATAAATAGATTTGTACTATAGGAACTAGAAATTGTACCCAGAAAACAGCTATGTAAGCTCATACTTAAGTAATAATTAGAATAGGAATAGCCTCTTACTCCCCAAAAATAGACAGATGAATCTAATTTCTGAGCAAACAAGTACAAATTAGTTTATTTCAACTAACCTTGAACCCAATTCATTTGCTGGAAGGTTAGTTCCATTCTGTCTCTACAAAGTAACCCAGATACAATGGACATTTAGTATATACGCTATTGAAATATTAACTAACCAGAGTACAGCTTAAAGATTCTGCTTATAATGAAGTTAAAATTAAATTCCTTGGGTGGAGAGATGATTTAGCAGTTAAAGTGCTTGCCTGCAAAGCCTAAGGACCCAGATTTGACTCCCCTGAACCCATGTAAGCCAGATGTACATGATGGTGCAGGATTTTGGAATTCATTTGCAGGGGCTAGAAGCTCTGGTGTGCCCATTTTTTCTCCCTGCTCCTCCTTTCTCATGAATAAATATTTTTTAACAACTTAAATTCCTTAATATGCCATTATTTCTTTAAACCACACACACCAATGAAAAGTTTTATAGAGGTTAGTAAAATATGAAATATGATTCAAGTCTATAAATCCTTAAGATATATTATTAAATTTTATGAGATACAAAATAATATATGTAAGTATTGTTTTAATTTACAGCAAGATTACAAAAAATATTAAAATTAAGCCCAAATATAAAGTTGCTTAATCAAATTATTTTTATAATTATAGCTGCATCTCGGTAAAAATTCTCCTCAACATCAGTGTACTTTTTTCAAGCTCTATAATTAGCTTTTCTCTGCACTGGAGTGGGTATCCTCTGAATTTTTGGATAAACAGGTTTATTTGGCAAAATACTGTAAAAGTCATGAAAATGATATAATCAACCATCCCACAACTGATGTGTTCTTTCATAGTTATAAAATGGCATCAGCAAAAAAATGATAATTTTAAAATGATTTTCTGGAGATGATGTTCCAGAATGCCATTAATAGGGATTTGTTATTGCTGCACAAATAAATAATAATGAGGTAGGTTTTTCTTCTATGAAATCATATTTGAAAATTTGACCCTGTAGATATGTATATGTGAGAAAGGGGAACTTGTCTGAAAAATAAATCTGATAGCTCAAAAATACTCCCAGCCATTTGGTAAGCATTTGTTGTGCCACGTAAATATCTGTGTATAAGCAAATACATCTGCAGTACAAAAGAGGAGAAATTAGTGTATATGGAAAATAACAAGGAGAAATAATAGTAGCATCTTCATTCCCTTGTTCTATCCTAGTGATACCTGAATGGGAAAACCCCCTTAGGTGATCCTGACATATGACCATGTTACTAGCCAATAATCTTGCTGACAGCACTGGAGTCTAGCTACAGCAAGGCAGCATCTAAGCAAGGGAGATTCTCAACAACCACTGGCACTTTCCATCTTACTGATCTAATTTTTCAGGCTTAAGCTTTAGGAAACTAATACTGGACCAGACACAGAAACCAAACAGAGCAAGACTAAGAGGTTTCCTAGGTGTAGGCAACACATGGCACTTGGGGTAAGCAAAGTTGCTGGGTCACACCTGGTGCTGAACAAGCACGCTTGGTCAAGAAATAATACACTGTGATTTGGGGAACAAAAGAATGAAAAAGATATGAATGCAGGAAGTCGCTTTATATAGTATTGTTTCATTTAGAGGATTAAAAACAGAACTGCAAGAGTCTTAGAGAAGGAAACCAACCTCCACAGAAATGGCCAGTAAACCTTGTGAAATTCTAAAGGAATTAATGTACTCTTGAAACAAGGCCTTCCAAAGGTCAAACAGTATTTGATTCTCCCCAAAAAGGAAATTACTCTACACTGCTAACTTTGTCACCAGATAAGAGTCATTTGACCTAACTAGGGACAAGTAGGAAAAACCGAAACTGGATGAATCTTGATAAGATCTCAGCTAAATGTGAGCCTGGGAGCATCTTCCAAACATGAGGCAAAGAGGATACCTTTAAAATGCAAAGGTAAGCACGCCCATTATGGAAGAAGAGAAGGAGTAAGGGGAATCCACTGCACATGGATTATTAAGCACATGGGCCCTGGTACCTCCCTAATCCCAGAGCTACGATTAACACTAGTATGCCACTGCTTTCATGCTCTGCTAATGTAATATATCATTTATCATCTTCTGAAAATTTTCACTGACCTACTTTGTTAATTAAAGCACTGACAAGAGAACAACTTCCTTTATAGATCCAGACCATTGGCTGAGTATTTATTATCACCAACTCATAAGATTATATACTGAAGGGGGAAAAAACATTTTAAGGAAAGAGATAACCATTCTATAGTTTAATGTAAAGAATAATCAACATTTGTCATTCCTTTCAACTAAGCATTTCATTGAACGGACATATTTAGAAAAGTAAATTACAGAACTAATAAAGAAAACAAAATAAGATGGGATGTTGGAAACGCAGAAACACAGTTCACTGCACCAATATATTTTTAGTGTATTTTCATAGAGAACCATGTCATCCTTCAAGAAGGCCAAGAAATAAAAATAAGGTACATTAACCCTTATCGCTTCTTAATGACAGATCTCCATCAAACCTACAGTCAGAGGAGGCGCAGTGCTTGCTAATGATCTATTGATGAAGAAGGCACAAGTCAGGAAAATACTCTGACCCTCCAAACCACAAACCACCCCTCCCCTCTGCTATGACAAGTGCTCAGAGGCATCTGGAGGAATGAAGAACCTGCCATTGAGGTTCAGTGAATGCAACTGAAGTGGAAAAGAGAAAAATGAAGCGGAGTCATATTTTGCTTTGCTCGATCAAAGCAAAGGAAATCCACCCCACTCAGGCATCTCCTCCCAATGCAGCAAATGTAGGCATGAGCTCCAGGCTGCAAACCGAGCTTGGGAATGGTGCAGGGAAATGATGGGGACAGGAGGGTAAAGTTGCTGGGCTGATGGTGCTACACAGGGCGACAGAAAGGATACCGGCGATGTTCTTCATACCTTTCTTTTCCGTTCCATTCGATCCCTGGGGATTTTCCGTTGTTTTTTTCGCTCTCTCTCCAGATTTTTTTCCTTTTCATCTAGTTCGGCCTCTCGAACTTTTTTAATAGAAGCGGCAGCGTGAGCCATTTTGCAGCGGAAATAAGCAGAAGCAGCGGCCGCGGAGAATCCTTTCCCACTCCCAGGCAAGACAGGTGATTTGAAAGCTCTGTGGATATGTGATTTTCCCCACCAGAGCAATGGCTGGCAGCCAGAACACTCACAAAATAATCCACTCCGCCCCCGAGCTAGGTCATAATCCTGCTCCAGCCTCTGCAGCACCCATAATTCACTCCAGTGCACCGAGGCTGCGGGCCGAGCCCCTGGGCGCGCACACCTGCACAGGCGCGGGCATAGGTGTGCCCCCGCGCTCAGAACCCGTCCCGGGGGAGGGCGGAGCCCAGCACTTGGAGATCTCAGGCTGGGTACCCGCAAGTGCAGGCAAGCATCCTACTAGTTGCCAATGCCTTCCTCAGGCACACATCACCAGTTGGAACGGTCTCTGGGGACTCCTCCAGACAGTCTGTGTGTTCAGACTGGAGCCAGGAAGAGGCCACCTCGATGCCACTCTCGGGGGTGGGGAGCCCAACCACACCTCTCTGCGGGCCCAGGAAAATGGTGCAGTCTCGCCGAAGGACTCGCCGTGGCGGTGGCCGCCTGCTGCAGCGCACGCCAGGAATCCCTGCGTCTTGGATGGCCCAGCCCTTCTCTTCCCCGTGCTGTTACAGAAAAGCACCACCGCGGCCGCTCGCTCGCGCACTCCGGGAGACTGGAGACGAGGAGGAGCTCGGGCGGAGTTCCACACCCCTCGCAGGGCGATGTAGGGGAAAGCGGGTCTGGGAAGGGCTGGGGGTCGTCGTGCGGCTTGCAGACCCAGGTGAGGCTGCTTAAGGCAGGAAATCAAACGGAGCTGTGTGCCCGCGAGCACAGGGTGTAATCCTGGCTCAGTGAGGTTATCCTGGGAGGAAGAGCAGATGCTAAAGGAGGGTAGAGGAGGGGAAAGAAGAAAGCATGCACCCTTTAAAACCTCTCAGGCGCCTTTGTAATTCCCAAAAGAGCTCTTTAAATACACGTTAGCATGAAAAGCAATGTGATGGCATAAAGTAAACGACTATCACTGGATGTCCCTCTTAAACACTTGGAAGAGAGGGCAAGAAGAGAAGACCTCACACCACCTGGAAACTGAAGACAGACTTCCCTACAGAAGGCCAGACTCACACACTGCCAAGCCTTCCCAGTGTTGCCTATATTTTAACAAGCGCCAAAGGGGTGCCAAAAATAGCATCTATTTCTTACTTCCTTATTCCTTCCTAGCTGGGGACAATCATGTAATGCTGCTAAACGAGGTGGAGTATGGACTCCCTTTACGCCACAACAACCATCACATTTTAGGAGAAATAATATATATATGGCTACTGTAATAGGTGAAACTAAAACAATATGATCTGATACTACAGATATCTTATTTGTTAAAAAGTACTGAGAGTGCTGTGTTAGAAAATGATGTTTATAATGAAACCCATTACCAACAAAAAATTTAATTAAAAGGGGGGAAAGAAAACTATATGTCGCTGTGGATAAATCAAAAGTACAGTCTCATTTTTTTCTAATACATAACAATAGTAAAATAGTAAGTCTTCTTGTAGGGAAAATAATAATTTTCTGTACTGCGGGTGGCTCTACTGTAATAGTTTATAAAATTTGCAATTTTTGTTTATCTAAACTGAGTTGAAGGCAGTATGATTTATAAGAAAAGATCCCATAAGTAAAATGTATGCCACGGTAGTGCAGAAAATTCAGCACTTTATCTGATTCAAACATTGGTCAAAGGAGGAATGAGACACGGTGACCTTGTGGTATTGGTGACATGGCATTTCATGCATGTGTCAGTCAGTGAACAGCAGGTAGAGAGAGTAGGAGAGGGAAATGTAAGAGTATCATCAGCTGAACCCCAAACCGCTGAGTGTTCAGATCCCCAAACACAGAACTGCATTGCCTCATTGTGCCATCAGTTTACCTCGCCCCTTCCGGTGGAAAGTTCTTTGCAGAAACTCAGCCATTCAGGCTTCCTAGAAAGACAATGTGGATTGAGGATGTTTTCTTTCTCTCCTTAGCCAGGCACCCCTTGGAACAACAACCATCACACATTTTCTCTTCTCCAGGTTGTTGTATGGAACCCATCATTAGTCAAGGGTGGTTCTGCAAGGCAGCAATACTGGAGCACAGGCTGTTCCTAATGCCATCTGGCAGTCCCTTTCCTTCTAAATCTTTACTTTAAAAAATGTTTACAGCAAGCAAGCCGCACTTGGTTCACACATAGATGTTCTTTTAGCTTACTAACGTGACTCCTACGTGAGGCTTTTAGGATCTTCCTCTCTCCCTCTCTGCCCCTGCAGATCTCCTTGTATCACCTCAACATTTCCTCTCCCCTTACAGACATCTGTCTGTGACAGTGCAAAGTCACAAGCACAGATAGAGAACAAGGTTGTCAAAAGCATTTGTTTATTTCATTAGCGATTAATAAGCTCACTAGTCTCACTTGGTAAAATTAGACAGTGCCAATTCAATTATACTATTCTCTGATGCTAGGAAATGTTCACGTTTTTAAAACTTCAATTAAGTAACTGAAACAAAAATCTCAGGTGTGGTTACTACAGTTTTCATCTCCAGGATTTCCTCCATTTTGACACTTTGTCTCATGAGGGAAAGAAATGATCAGATGTTATTAGATGTTAAGTTTGACAACAATATTGCACAAGATACCTCTAAAAACAAAAAAAGCACAACTTTCTTAATTTTCTCATAGAATCTCTGTATATGACACAGAGAAGCAAAGACATTGTGTGTTTGCAGAGGGGATTAAAAGTCAAATAGCTTGCTTTACACTGCTTTACTCAAGACAACTTCCAATGGCAGGAGAGCCAAATTCCAGGACTCTTAACTGTAAGTGTACCTCAAGAAAAGGAACCCCTTCAGAGAGCTCTCACTGTGGGTTCTGATATTCAAATCACAAAGCCAGAAATCTCAGACAACTAGTATAACTATCTTCAAATGAAACAGACTGAGCACAAGTCCTTTTCTAACATGATATTTTCACTTATCTTTTCCAATTTTTTTCCCATTAAGGAATACACTGTTCCCAAATGAAATGATTAGCAGCACATAATCCTTCAGAGAAAGCTAGCCAGACAGGGAGAACTGGCTTTATACAGCTGACTTATTTGGTAGTGTGCTGCTGAGGAAGTGACTTCCTAATACCATTCCTTCTTGTGTACTTTTATTGCTCAAACTTGGTTGATTTCTATTTGGATGAGCAAAAGAAATCTAAATATTTTCCTAGGAAAGGGAGAAAAGAGCACTCACCAGCTGACCTCTGCACAGACAGGGCACAAAGTTCCAGTCCCAGGAGCTCACAGCCATTTAAATGATGCCTGTACCACCACATGAAAGGAGTCTTCCCATCAATCCACCAGCACAGACATAATGCTGGATGTGTTTTGAATTCGAAACAAAAGCAAAATCCTTCCACAAGGCATCATGACCAACAACGGAGAAAGCTCCTGTCTGCCTTCAAAGGTGAGGAACTCACTGTCACACTCTCATGACAATTAAAACTTGAGAACCAGCATATATAGACTGCCCTTCAGAGAGGGCATGCTTCATTTTAAAGACAGAGGAGAGAACTGGCCATTGGCTGCCCTCACTGCTCAGCACTCCATTGATCAGAATCCAAAGAAAATCCTCTGCGACATCAGACATCAGTCAGGGTGGCGTTCAATAACAACTGAGCTGGCCATATGCAACTCAATCCCCTATTTCCCTGCTCCCTCCATAGCCCCACCCTGGAGAACAGCAATGCGACTGAGTGACATAGTCACCAGACCACAATCTGCGCGTGGGTGCTGTGTGGGAAATGAAGCAGATGCACTACAGTGGACGTGAAAACATCACCTAACCAGATCAAAGGGGAGGGTACTTGGGCCACTGTGTTCATTCTAGTCAACTCCATGATGTTTGTCCATATTTAAGACTTTGTACATTTTCTGATGCTAGTGAACAGTCATGATAACATAAAGGAAACTGGTTGAGTGACATCAATGGAATATCAATCTCAAGTTGTTTGTACCTGAAGCCAAAGCCAAAGGCCAACTTGACAGCACAAAATTACTAATGCAGGGTGTGCTAATATAATGGATACTATTTTCTTTAGATAACAATGTTTCTGTAAGAATTTGATTTGTTTAAAATCCCAGTGTTCAATGGGCACATCCTTCTACTTCTGCTTGAGGGAAGGAAACAAGTCACTCCAGCTCTAGTCAGTCTGGGATGGACAGACAGCAGTTGCCTCAAACTCATCACCTTCCTGCCTTAGAAACAAGCACCAGAGGCTTCCATGTTGCACAGAAAACTTCTAGCTAGTAACAGAGGGCAGCATGCAGAAGTGAAAGGCTTCCTTGAGGAGACCACTATGAAGGGTGATAAAGTCACACAAAGTAGGACTGTTTAACAACTACTGTTCTGTCCTCACAGGCCTTCCTCTACTGGACACTGAGGATGGTCGGGGGATTAAAGACAGCTGTATCTGCAAGGGGCAGAGGGAAGGGGAAGGAACAGAAAGGGGGAAGCCAAGAAAGCCTCAGCACAGAAGGAAAACAGACACAACCTATCTCTTCCTGCATTCCCCAAGCCCAACCTCAAAGTGTGAACCTCCATTGGCAGTGATTGGGTCACAGTCTAGTGGTTTAACCTCCATCTGCCTGTGGAAACTAGGTGAATCTGCTCATTGTGAGAAACTTCTAACAGACCATCTCTTTACTACAGCTCCCTAATTGTGTGTGTGTGTGTGTGTGTGTGTTCCCTTTTATATGAAATAAATAACTTCATTTAGCAATTTAAAAAGCCCCACAATGCATGAAATTATTTTCTCTCTTTGTGAGCTTGAGTAAAATCTTTGGATCTAACAAATTTGTTCTTTACAATAAAAGGTTTCTTACTGTCCTCATCAGCACTGCAGAACTTCTAGCTATGGTACTGGTTTTTAATTAAATATAGTCCCAGAAGGCCTACTGTGAGCCAGTCAGGATAGCTTGGGATGCTTCTCCATCCCTCAACAGATGAGCATCCAGCCATACAAGACCATTTCCAGATTTCCCACTTTCTATAATCTACAGTGACCAAACTACTAATATACAAAACTGCTTCAAAACCTTTCAATGCTTGTCTCAAGTTTCAAACTACTTATAAATATCTTGAAATGACTGCTCTGTCTTCATCTTCCTATAAATGCCATCTTACTCTATGGCTCATATATATATTGTTTTTTCCAGAAAGATGGACTGGTTTTAGATAAGAAAGTCTCATAGTCTATTAAACGATTGAAACTTTGATGTTAACCTTAACTCGTGTTGGAGATTTGTTGATGTTTATTTTTGGTTTGTCAGTGCTTTTCATAAAAGCTCTGGAGTATTTTTTTTTTTAGGTCCTTTTACTTGATCAAATATAAAACACTGAATTGGATATCAAAATGTGAATAGTCAACCCAAGCTTGTTAGGCTAAGATCATTGGAAATGTCTCTGTTTTCTTACTTCCTGTCTTTATCCATAAAGAAATTTATTTTTCACTTTAGGAATGATATTTTTACTCACAAATTAGAAGTTAAAAGCTCCAGCACCTTAAGGGAAACCACTCAAAAAGGACAAGGGCTGGAGAGAATGCTTAGCAATTAAGGTGTGCTTGCCTGAAAGCATAAGGACCCAGGTTTGATCTCCCAAAACTCATATAAGCCAGATGCATAAGGTTGCACATGCATCTGGACTTCATTTGTAGTGGCTAGGAAGCCCTGGTGCACTCATTCTCTCTCTCTCCCTGTCTATCTGTATCTGCCTCTCTCTATAAAATATATAAATAAATAAGACATTTTTTAAAGGAGATAAAGTGTGATGGATACTTGAAAGTTTTACATTTATATAACATAAATTAAAAGTGTGATTTGGGGACTGGAGGGATGACTTAGTGGTTAAGACGTTTGCCTGCAAAGCCAAAGAACCCTGGTTCAATTCCCCAGGGCCCATATTAGCCAGATGCACAAGGGGGCACATGCATCTGGAGTTCGTTTGCAGTGGCTGTAGGCCCTGGCATGCCCATTCTCTCTCTCTCTCTCTTTCTCTCTCTCTCTCTCTCTCTCTCTCCCTCTTTTTCTGTCAAATAAATAAAAAGTGTGATTTGGGTAAATAGTTTGAAAGAACACACAAAATTACAATATTACAAGAATTTTCAGTATTATAGTAAAGCTATTTCTATTGTTATTTATGCAAATCTAAATTCAGCCACACACATCATACATTTCGTGAAATGATTTGTAATTTACATGCTAATTAGCAATGCATGAAACTTAATAATTGCAAATGACAGTGACTGAGATATTTTGCTATATGTTTATGGAATATAAATTATAGCTTTCTTAATACAGTATTCCTGACCAAGATAATTAGCAAAACATTTCATTATTTTTCAAAATTAACAATAAGAATACAAAAAAAAATGTCACCTTAGACTATATCCAAATGTGCTAAAGATTAAATGTCCACTGGCAGGAAGTTTTGAGTCTCTATTTTTTTCTCCCTAATCTATCATTAAATGCCTTTGAAAATTTCTACAATCAATTGTATACCCAGTAGAGTCTTCGAGTATAGATAGTTCTATAAATATATCAGACATATTTCAATAATGCAACTATCCTAACACAATCCTCTTGTAGCAGTACTTCTGGTATCAGAAAAACTGAAGTGCTATCATCTAGTCCTTTTTTCTACCTGTCAAAAGTTGACTCCATGAGAACTTAGTAGTTTTTATTATGACAGGAACATCTATATTATTACTGCTTCTGGATGCCATCAAAACCCTCCCCATAAAAACATGACAAGCATGTTTATTCTATATCTTGTTTATTTTTTTCTTTCTTTTTTTTTTTTTGATTTTTGACCTAGCCTTGAACTCATACTAATCCTCCTACCACTGCCCAAATGCTGGGATTAAATGCATGAGCCACCATTCCCAGCTATTCTATATCTCTTTATGCAAACTCATATTCTATAAATATGGAAATCAATTTATAATATTACAGTAATCCTTCTTTGTAAATTACATTTTCAGGAAAAGGTACATTGGAGCCACTTCTAAATCAGATCAATAATCAAAACACAAACAATGTGTGTTTCCAAATATTAGAAACTGGAATGCTCAAACACTACTGAAATAAATGGGAAATACCAGATAAGGTATAAATAACTTGTAAACACTAACAAATAGCTGATATGATAGGAAGAAATTAAGAAACAAAACTGAGCCATGCATGGTGGTGCAGGCCTTTAATCCCAGCAGTTTGGAGGCAGATTTAGGAGAATCACCATGAGTTTGAGGCCACCCTGAGACTATATAGTGAATTCCAGTTCAGCCTGGGCTAGAATGAGACCGTACCTCCAAAAATAACAGCAAAACTGAAAGAAAATGGAAACCCCGGGAGATAAGCAAGCATAGAAATTGCATTATTTTCCCAAGTTCCTCTCCCTGACAAATCTGAACTTTCCTTTTACAAACTTCTGGTTGAGAGCGCAGAGAAGCCAAATGCCCAATGTCTATACAAGGCGCACAGTCAAGTGGACAGTCCTAGTCACAGTAATCCAAGAGTGCATAAAGAAAGGCTCGAAAGCCAGGTGTGGTGGCACATGCCTTTCATCCCAGCACTTGGGAGGTAGAGGTAGGAGGATTGCCACCCTGACATTACAGAGTGAATTCCAGAGCAGCCTGGGCTAGAGTGAGACCCTACCTCAAAAAAAAAAAAAAAAAAAGAAAAGAAAAGAAAAGAAAAGAAAAGAAAAAAAAAGGCTCAAGGTAGAATAAAAAACAACCATCACCATCCCTCCAGCAGATCAACAATTTGGCTGGGCTCTATTACCTAGATTTGAAAGCAAAATCCACCCTTGAGCTTAGTGTAAAATGCTTCCTAAATCATTTACATTTACAAAGCCTGCCTGAAATAAAGTATATAGTCTCTGCAGTTTTTATTTTTTATTTTTAATTTTTATTTATTTATTTGAGAGCGACAGACACAGAGAGAAAGACAGATAGAGAGAGACAGAGAGAATGGGCGCGCCAGGGCTTCCAGCCTCTGCAAACGAACTCCAGACGCGTGCGCCCCCTTGTGCGTCTGGCTAACGTGGGTCCTGGGGAACCGAGCCTCGAACCGGGGTCCTTAGGCTTCACAGGCAAGCGCTTAACCGCTAAGCCATCTCTCCAGCCCTGCAGTTTATTTTTTATCCAACACTTGAAATAATCTGCTTAAGTAATGTTTCAAGTACAGTGGTCCAACACTGCTGGACACACAGCAGAAAACACAGAACAGAGATACACATGTGTAAGATTTCAAGTACGTGAAGTATGGATTCGGCACCATGACACGCAGGGCACACAGTTCCAGTTTCCCAAAGCAGTATCACTCTGTTGAGAGGTTACCCAATCTGAACTCTTTGAGAAGATTGATTTCACAGGCCTCTTTCTTATCAGTTTCTACCAAGCCACACTGGTTTGCATACAAAGAAAAGAATAGAACCCAACTAACCTCATAAAATTGAAAATATCAGAGTCAGGTTTCTGTTTCAAGTACTATGATTCACTTAGTTTTCAAGCCCCTTTCTTCACTGAAAATGTCTTCATTTTTCCCCTCTGATTTACGGAAAAAAAAGAAAAGATCTGCCAACCAACTTTAACAAAAACACACCCAATTCTAATATCCTTCAATAGTAAAATCTTAGGGCTGGCTGGACATGGTGGTGCACATCTTTAAGCTCAGTATTTCGGAGGCAGAGGTAGGAGGGTTACCATGAGTTCAAGGCCAGGCTGGGACTACAAAGCAAATTCCAGAGCGAGACCCCACCTCAAAAAAGAAAAAAAACAAACCTTAGAGCTTACTAGCTTATATAAATTATATGTATATCCTTCTTCCACTAATCAAATTATAAGCTTACCATGAGGCTGGTATGTTTATTTGAAAACTTCTAATACCATTTGCACTTCTTATTTGAATTATATAATTTAAATAAATTTTATTGTCTAATGAAATCTACAGGAAAGTATTGTTTCATGAAATTAATGTTAAAAGATTATCTTAGAATCAAAATTGTTATGCAATCAATTTTTGTAAAAAATGTAGGAAAAGAAAAATCATAAAGAATAAAACATATAAACATTTTATTTCAGGGCTGTTTGCAGCATATTTGGTAGGGTGTTTGCCTAGCATGCACAGAGTTCTTTATTTGACCCACAGTGCTGCATAAAATAGATGGGCACGGTGGCACATGCATTGGGGAGATAGAGGCAAGACTATCAGAAGTCCAAAGTCACCCTTAGCTAGCTAATCTGTTATAGATGAGACACCCCATCTCAAAACAAGCAAACAAAAATACATTTCATTTCACTGACACATACACTGGACATCTTTTTTTTAAAAAAAAATTTAGGGCTGGAGAGATGGCTTAGTGGTTAAGCGCTTGCCTGTGAAGCCTAAGGACCCCAGTTTGAGGCTCAATTCCCCAGGACCCATGTTAGCCAGATGCACAAGGGGGGCACACACATCTGGAATTCATCTGCAGCGGCTGGAGGCCCTGGCACGCCCATTCTCTCTCTCTCTCTCTCTCTCTCTCTCTCTCTCTCTCTCTCTCTCTCTCTCTCTCTCTTTCTCTCTCTCTCTCTCTCTCTCTGCCTCTTTCTCTGTCACTCTCAAATAAGTAAATAAAAATAAACCAAAAAGTTTTAATTTATTTGCAAGCAGAAAGAGAGAGAGAGGATGGGTGATCCAGGACCTGCAGCCACTGCAAACAAACTCCACACACATGTGCCCCTTGTGTATCTGGCTTACATGGCTCCTGGGGAATCAAACCTGGGTCCTTTAGCTTCTCAGGCAAACACCTTAACTGATAAGCCATATCTCCAGTCCTGGACATCTTTTATCTACAATCTGATGTGAGATCAAGACATTTAGTTTAAGAATTTCCCAATATTTGGGATTAGTGCCTGTTTTAAATAAACAGTAACTACATGTAGATACCATTTTACCTCTATTTTTATGGGTTGATATCTAAAAAATGTAGGCAGAATATTAAGACCCTTAGAAAATAATCTTATTGTAGAATTTTGAGATGTTTCTAAGGTTCCTTTTTAATCTTTTACATTTGTTTTAGGCATAACTGTTGTTCAATATACTATTGGAACTCACATTAAAATCCTTACAAAGCATTTTCATTTTCCTCACTATAAAATAGATTTAAGAAGTGTCAGCTTATTAATGCTGCCAATCCTCCAAGGTGATCAGTAATTTCTTCAAACACATAATTTTGGAGGGCAATTATATTTTATTTCTGGTCTAGTAAGTGTGTTTTTCTTATCTTTGTTAAAGGATATATATATATATATGTACACACACATATACATACATATATATACACACATATATATACATACACATATATGCATACATACATATACATTCTTTTTTAAAACCATGATTATTATAGTTGCTACTTATTGAGCCCCTACCACATGAAGCACATGCTGCATTTACTCACTTCTGTTAGGTGGACCCTGTGATTATCTCCATTTACATAAAAGAACACAAAGTCTAGGAGATGCACCCAACATAGGGCCCAAGTTGGAATACAAATCCCACACTCACTCATTAGGACCAACCTCAATCACAATAAAGGATCACATCACAAAAGCTTTGTTTTGAGTGGAAAAACACAAAGAACAATCGCCATTTAACTAGCTAGAAAGTGGGCATACTTCCAAAAGAAAGGCTCTGAAATACTCTTTTACAAATGATACTAAACAAACAGGATATAGAGCTCCCTTTCACTCTCCTTACTGATCCCTAATCTCCAGTTTTCATAGACATCAGACACTAGCCCACTCACAGATAGATATAGGAATATATAGTTGACCAGCCTGTTGGTTTGGAACAACTATGAAATATAGTGAAAAATGTTGTCAAAATGAATATCTTTTTACTACTAAGATTGGACATAAAATGCCACATGTCCCCAAACAAAACAAAACATAAAATAGCACCCAATGCTTAAAACTACAAATATAGTTGAAATCAAAATGCAGTATGAGAAACTCCTAACTCTGGCATCTTTCTGTTTATGTCTCTTTTTCAGTGTCAGCATTAAGACTTTTGCAGGAGGAAAAATATTTACTACCCTGTCCAAGAAGAGCTGACTTAAATTTGGAAGGGTATTTATAAATAAATCAGAGCAGAGGATTTCGATTATCCTCCATACTTCCTGGACCCTTCTAGAAAAGCAGATTTGAGGCCGCTTTCCATGGAGAGCAGAAGTATCTCACACACTGAAAAAAAATCTGAAAGCTCTCTTTCTATGTATCTCTGTCTCTGTCTGCTTGCAAATACATAAAAATAAATTAAAAAAGAAAGTGCTGGAGAGATTGCTCTATGGCTAAGGTACATGCCTGCAAAGCCTAATGATCCAGGCTCAATTCACCAGTAGCCACATAAAGCCAGATTCACAAAGTGGTGTAAGTATCTAGAGTTTGTTTGCAATGGCTAAAGGCCCTTGTATGCCTGCTCTTTTCTTCCCTTTTCATTTCTTCCCTTTTCTTGTCTCTCTCTTTCTCTCTCTCTCTCATCTCTGCTTGCAAATAAATAAAAATAAAATAACATATCTCAAAGCCACTGAAATAAAGTACAGAACTTGGTTATCATGTGTGTGCTTAAAAGTTAATGGAGATTGACAGCCCTCTGCTGGATGATAGATATTAAAATCCAGTTGCTCTAAAAGTACCATTTGAAGAGTTAAATATGTCTTAAGGCTTGAATACAATATGATTGGGCTTGTTTGTAGTAAGAATTTCTGAAATCATAGGAGATTTACCTAGTATCAACTCCTAATTTGGATTACAAAAACAATTTCTGAAGATGTGAGGTCTTAGAAAATTCATTCCATAAATTAACACTAAGGCTAGAAATAAATGTCTTGCAATCATCTCCAATGATCTTGGGTCAATTTTTAATAATTTTTAAAAATATTTTTATTTATTTGTTTGAGAGCGACAGGGAGAGAGAGAGAGAGAGAATGGGCACGCGAGGGCCTCCACCCACTGCAAATGAACTCCAGATGTGTGCGCCCCCTTGTGCATCTGGCTAACGTGGGTCCTGGGGAATCAAGCCTCAAACTGGGGTCCTTAGGCTTCACAGGCAAGCGCTTAACTGCTAAGCCATCTCTCCAGCCCTTAGGTCAATTTTTGATGAGTTACTTTCCACATACCTAATTGTTTTAAAGTTCCATCTTCTAAGTTGTCCTTAGAACTAGTACTTTTGACTTTGTCTTTCCTCTCTTCACATACCTAGCCTCCCTCAAGATAGCTTCCAGAGTCAGTCAGTAAGGCTTGTCTACTCAGTCTTTCAGCTTTCCTGTTCCCATAGGAGAGGTCACTGGATACCCACTCCCAAACCCTGATAAATGATAAAGAAATTATATTTTCTTTATGCAAAGTGTAGAGCCAATTCACAGTGGGATTTCTGTTCAAATAACTGAGTTTATGTTTTGAAGTCAAGACTTCATTCCTACCTGGGTTGGTAACAACCCTAAGACTTCCACAGTGGATAAGATTTGTTTGTGACTGTCAATAATTCTAGTGAAAATCAAAACATCCCTCTCCTCTGGGGTTACCATCTTCAAGCTCCACCTGTCCTGCTGAGATAACCTTGTCATGAATTTAGATCTTCTCAATCTGATTGGATTAGCATCTTTTCCTGGAGTTATGTTCCACAGCAACCATTAGTATACCAGTTCTATTTCCATTTCTGCTGTTCATTGTAAACAAATTCTTGCAGGAAGGGTTACAAGATACTACACTTTTTTCCAAAATTATGTTCTTTGTCCTAACTCATTGTTCTTTTGTGGCACTAACTTTTAGTCATGTTTTATTTGCTTGTTTTAAAGGTAAATTATCTTTCAGTTTTTACCCAAACAGACTTTTTTCTACAATTACTTTCTCTTCATCAAAATAACATAAGATCTTGGGCTGGAGAGATTAGTTTAGCAGTTAAGGGGCTTGCCTGCAAAGCCTAAGGACCCAGGTTTGAGTGCCCAGGTCCCAGACGCACAAGGGGCGCATGCATCTGGAGTTCGTTTGCAGTGGCTGGAGGCCCTGGAGTGCCTATTCTCTCTTTCTCTCTCTCTCTCTCTCTCTCTCTCTCGCTCGCTCGCTCGCTCGCTCTCGCTCTTGCTCTCGCTCTCACTCTCTCTTTCTCCCCTGCTCTCTTTCTCTAATAAATAGATAAAATAAATCATTTTTTAAAATAACATATCTTTGTGATAATGTTTTCAAAAATTACAGAAGGAAAGAAACCTGCTTTTCTTTCTCCCGTTTCCCTAGAATTTTCACCATGCTACACACACACACACCTCACATTATAAAAAATAATGTTAATTAGGAATTAAACCCTCTGCAGTTTGGACCTTAAATGCTACCAGAGTGGTGAACACTTCATCTCCAACTTGCTGGAACATTCAAATGGTAGCCTAGTGGGAGCTCCCTGATGACTGGAGCAATGCCTATGAGGGACACATTGTGACCTCAGTTCCTTCTTTCTTCTTCACTTCCCAGGCATAAGGCTAGCAGCTTTGCTCTGTCACATGGTCCCCACCATAGCCTCAAGCAATGGAGCTGAAACCTCCAAAACTGTCAGCTAAAATTAATTTTTCTTCTCCACAAGTTACTTCAGATCATTTTTAAAAATAGAAAAAGAACTACAACTACATTTCTTCGCTTTCTATTTAGCACTTACCAAATTCCAAGTTTCTAGCATTAAAAAATACTGCCTACGGGCTGGAGGAATGGCTTAGTGGTTAAGGTGTTTGCCTGTAAAGCCAAAGAACCCAGGTTCAATTCCCCAGGACCCACGTTAGCCACATGCACAAGGGGTCATAGGCATCTGGAGTTCATTTGCAGTGGCTGGAGGCTCTTGCGTGCTCTCTCTCTCTCTCTCTCTCTCTCTCTCTCTTTCTTTGTCAAATAAATAAGTAAAAATATTAGAAAAAATTTTTAAAAATACTGCCTAAGGGGATTTTTTTTCTGGAATAAAGAATGAGAAGAAGATGATAAAAGGTATAATTCATAGTTTTTAACTTGCTAAAACCCAAATATTAGTCTTTTATTGCAAATATAGGCTTAAACAACTTGATCCTATTTTATATTTTAACAAATATTCAGATAAGCATCTATATTTCACTTTATTAAAAATAATTAATGGAAATGTCAAATATGTAAGCACCATCAACATTATACTGCTGACTTTTTAAACCTTGACAATAACAGCTTATGCTCTTAAATGTTGATGCATCATTAAAGGCACAAGTAATATTCAGTAATGCACTTTCGGGGTTCCTACATGCTTCAGAGAGACTAGCAATCTTTTAACTCGATTTTTCTTAGTGCTAAACAGGATTTGAAATAATTCATACTGATAAAGACTGGAGTGACTTCTGACTACTTAAAAAAATTACAAAACATCATAAGCATTTTTTTAAATATTTCAAGTAGATTTTCCACTTAAAAGAAACCTTCAGGGGTTGGAAACTCCTCTAATCACCACACATGCACCGCAGTGTGCATTCTCACACACATACATTATCTATTATACACATACACAAACATGCAAATATTTTTTTAAGAAAAGGAAATCTTTAGTCTTATAGAATACTATTTTTTAACACAGTTGATGCTTTTTCACCAAAAAGGCAAGGGCTAGGAAGGAAGTTGGCTCAGTGGATAAAAGCACTTGACACAAGTATGGTGTTCTGAGAGGACCCAAGTCCACGTGGATTCAACCCTCAGGACCCACATAAAGAGCTGGGTGTGGGGCTGGAGAGATGGCTTAGCGGTTAAGCACTTGCCTGTGAAGCCTAATGACCCCAGTTCGAGGCTCGGTTCCCCAGGACCCACGTTAGCCAGATGCACAAGGGGGCGCATGCGTCTGGAGTTCGTTTGCAGTGGCTGGAAGCCCTGGCACACCCATTCTCTCTCTCTCTCTCTCTCTCTCTCTCTCTCTCTCTCTCTCTCTCTCTCTCTCTCTCTTTCTCTCTCTCTTTCTCTCTCCTCATCTTTCTCTGTCTGTTGTTCCCATGTAAATAAAAATAAACACAAAAATTTTTATAAAAGAGTTGGGTGTGTACATACATGAACTCTAGTCCTGTGTTGGGCAGAGAGGGAAGAATTATTAGGTCTCAAAAAAGCTGCCACTTCTTATTTTAAGAGACACATACAGATGAGCAGCAGAGGAAGGATACCTGATGTTCTCCTCTGGCCTCCATGTGCTTGCAAGAACATCTGCAAATACACATGCATACACCACTCACACACACACACACACAGCCCACAACATACTGTACGATCAAACATAATATAATCAGGCTGGAGAGCTAGCTCAGTGGTTAAGGTACTTGCCTATAAAGCCTAAGGACCCAGGTTCAATTCCCCAGTACCCATGTCAAGCCAGATGCACAAGGTGGTACATGTGTCTGGTGTTCGTTTGCAGTGGATAGAAGCCATGGTATGTCCATAGTGTCTCTCTCTCTCCCTCATTTTCTCACCCTCTCTCTCAAATAAATGAATAAATAAAATATTTTTGAAATACAGCCATAGAAAAAATATAATCATAAGGCTGAAAAGATGGCTCAACAGTTAAGGCACTATCCTCCAAAGCTTGACAACTCAGGTTTGATTCCCCAGTACTCACATAAAGTCAGATAGTACTCATATAAAGTCAGATACAGAAAGAGGCACATGTATCTGGAGCTCATTTGCATTGGCCTGAGGCCCTAATACACCCATTCTCTCTCTGTCTCTCCTCTCTATCTCTCTCTGCTTGCAAAAAAAATAAATAAAATGTTTTAAATATAATCACCTAAGCATTGAATTTTTTAGTCTAATTCCAAGTTTTTCTCTTATTTAAATGCAGTTTATTCAAAAAATTAAATGAAAAAAGATGAAAAGTTTTCAGAAATCTTGACATAACCCATGTTACATTTTACACTAAGGGCAATTTCATTTTATGCTCTGGATTATAGAAAATTAAGTTGTAGAAGTTCTACTTCATGATTTAATCACATCAGGAATACACAAAACAAGAAAGAATTGCATTCATGTGAACTCAATAAAACATAGTACTTTAAAAATATCTTCATTTTGGAGGATAGAATGTATCTCAATGGTAAAGTGCTTGCTTGAGCCTAAATAAAATCCTGAGTCCAGGGGCTAGAGTGATGGATTAGCAATTAAGGCATTTGCCTATGAAGCCAAAGGATCCAGGTTCAATTCCCCAAGATCCACATATGCCAGATACACAAGGTGGTGCATGCATCTGGCTTGTTTACAGACAGTGGATGAAGGCCCCAGTGTGCCCATTCTTTCTCTCCTCTACCTCTTTCTCTCTCTGTGCCTTAAATAAATAAAACAAAAATAAAATCCTGAGTTCAATCCCAGCACACTAATAATTATTACATAAAATAAAAACAAGCACTCAGAACTGAGTTCATATCCATAATACCCACATAAAATCAAGGCATAGTAGGACACACGCATTTGTAATGCTTGGATCCCCAAGATTTGCTGGCCTGCTGTGTCTAACCAAATTGGTGATACCTGAGCTCATCAGGACACCTTACCTCCATAATAATGATAACAAGTTAGAAGAGCGGCTGAGAAAGCTACGTGATGTCGACCACTGGCCTCCACGTGCACTTGCACACAAGCACAGACACATCACCCCCAATACACATAAACACGCACATATGCGCACACATAGGAATATGAAAGCCAGGTATGGCGTCGGATACCTGTAATCCCTGTACTTGGGAAGCTAAGACAGCACGATCACCTTGAGTTCAAGGCCACCTGGGCTACATAGGAAGTCCTACCTCAGACTGGGGTACAGAAGACATGACTTCAAAAACCCATATACTAAATAAATAAATGAGCCAATAATAAAAATAAGTAAATAAAATACATATTGATTTCTTTTCCAAGTAGGTTAAAGTAAATATATAAGGTAAATACAACAATGAGAAGAGGTTATGGGAGAACACTACAAAATTAAATATTATGTCGCATTTACTTTTTCCTTTGTCTTGTTTCCTATATCCTCCCTGCTCCCTTCCAGGCCATTTTTATTTTAGTTTAAGGAGAAGAGAAAAATTACATGGACAGAGTGAGAAAGGTCTTATAAAAGTAGAAAGAGAAAAAGAAGTCAAATCTCAGGGACAAGGCAAAGAAGAGAACATTGAGGAGAATGTCCTAGAAATTCAGTTAAGTATTTCAAGATACCTGGAAATATCTTAAGTTACTAGTGACCCTGGTGCTGCCAAAATTAACAGAGATTTGTCAGCCATTGTAGAATTTGCCCTTTTAGCACTACTTCACAGTTGGACATTCTGTCTGCTTTTGAAACTCCTCTCAGCTCTCACAGAATTCCCTTGTTCTTACCCTCTCTCTTCAGTTCAGCCTCAATCTCCTTTTCTATCTGAACCCAAATATGCAGCACTGTCCTAAGGAGGCCACATGGAGAGCAGGAGACATTAAAGGGTAGGGAAGAAAAAAGCCCCTGACTCTGGATTCTTCCTGGGAATCAGAAACTTCAACACACTGACAAAATTAAAATTGCCTACAGAGATAGTGTTCACCTTCCTAAACACATGTCCAACAGGGATTTTATAAACAAGCTGTGCTTAGGGCCAGAATGGCTGTGGCCTTGAAAATAACTGTTAGCATTCCTCTCTCGCCCCTAAATGTGAACAATCACCTCATAAAACCATCTTCTATTTCATTTGCAAAAGGAACTTCTTTAAGAAGACCATCTCATAATTTTTTCTTAATTTTTAAACTTTGCTCCAATATCTAAGCCTTGGAAATTACATACTTTGAGTAATGTAACTGGTGTGTGTGTGTAAAACCACTGTAAAGACAACTAAGCAGGACTTGCTGAGAAGCCTACATTCATGTCTTAGAAGTGTATACTTAATAAGCTCATTAACTTTGCTTCTCCTGATTCTTCCTAAAATTCTTTTCTGTAGCATAATCAAAGAGCCAGCTTTACCTGAGAGGACATCTCTAAATGGAGAGCTCCTCAGACTGCTGGCAGCAGTGCTGGGCTGCAGTCCCGATTGCTGCTGCTGCTGCTGCTGCGAGCTCTGAACCTCTCTCCTACTCTATGCACACGCTCCAGTAGTAACATTCTATTCACATGGCTTTAAGTGTCATATCTATGCCAAGTGTATAGCTTCTATACATTTCTGGCCCTTATTCAGAACTGCCCATGTGACACACCCACTAAGATGTCTTTCAGGGGCTGGAGAGATGACTTAGTAGTAAGGTGCTTGCCTGTGAAACCTAGGAACTCATGTTCAAATGTCTAGGTCCCATGTAGCCAGATGCACATTGGTATAAGTGCAATATCACACATGCGCACAAGAGGATTCACGCATTTAGAGTTCGTTCACAGCAGGCAGAAGATCCTGGTATGCCAATTCTCTCTCTCTGCCTCTTTGTCTCTCACACGAATTACATATATATATATATTCTCCTATAGGCATCCCCATTTCAGTAAGTGGAACCCAGCCTAAAACATAGGAGGTGGTCACATTCAAGCTATTTCTTAATCTTATAAAATTTATACCAAAATGTGCCACCCCTTATATTCTCATCCCCTCAGCCATCAGCTACCACTGCCTCCCATGGGCTCTAAAACAATGGCTTCCCCATAGGTTTTCCCAACTTATACTCCATTCTTCTTCCATTCCTCTCAGTACAAATGTGCTAACTTATAGATTTGATCCTGCTTGGAACAATTTGATCCTGCCAAACAATTCCAGTAAGTTCCCATTAAGCTTAGAAACAATCCTCAAACCTCATGATCTGCCCTCTCTTTGCCTCGGACCATGCATTAGCAACACTGGACTCTCCCACTTCAGTGTTGTCCTCAGAAAAGGATGTATGCATGGATGTATGAAAGAGTGGATCAACAGTTGATGGCTCAGAACATTAGAGGTAATGATGACGATTATAAATGCTGAACTTATATATCTCTGGAGTCCAGTCAACACTACTGATGCTTAGAATTTTTCACTTCCCTTGAAGTGTATATTGAATTTCCTTTTCAAAGTAGAAGAAATAAACTCTCTGAACCTAAAGCTGGAATTCTGGCACAACAGGGACAAATAACAAATTCACTCATAAAGTTTAATCACCTGTATTTATGATTTATTTACATGTACACATTTGAAAAGAGATGCATGAACATATTATTAAGAATTACATCTGGAATTTGGAAAATGGTTTTGCTCTTGTTGGTGTTGTCTTGTCTTTTAATTGACTAAGGACTGAAGTTTGTATTAGAGTTTACTCCTCATTTTGTACACTTCAATGGGTTTTGATAAACACATGGTATCATGAGTCTCTTACATAATCATGCAGAACTGTTTCACTAAATAGGCAGTAGGATGTAAAGTTTGAGTGGTGAGAGGAAATATTCGTGACTTGTGCCCAATCGGGGAAAAGCAGCTAGTTTCTCATCACTATGAATGACACTAGCTACACATTGTGTATAGATATTTATCAAGTTGAAGAAGTTCCCCTTAATGCCTACTCTGTTATGTTGGGATTTTTAAAAACTATTTCATTTTAGGGCTAGAGAGATGGCTTAGTAGTTAAGCCATTTGCCTGTGCAGCCTGAGGACCCAGGTTAGATGCCCCAGTACCCACACAAGCCAGATGCACAAGGTAGCATCTGGAGTTTGTTTGTAGTGGCTGGAGGCCCTGGTATGCCCCCTACCCCATTTAACTCTCTGTCTCAAATAAATTAATAAATTAACAAAATACTTTTCTTTTTTTTTATTTTAGAGAGAGAGAGAGAATTGGCACACCATAGCCTCAACCACTGCAAACTCCAGGTGCTTGCACCACCTCGTCGGCATGTGCAACTTTGTGCTTGCTTCACCTTTGTGCATCTGACTTATGTGGGATGGGTGCTTAGGCTTTGTATGTAAGCACCTTAACTGCTTAGCTATCTCTCCAGCCCAAATATTTTATTTATTGGAGAGAGAATGGGACATATATATATTTAGAGAGATACTAGGCACAGCAGGGCCCCCAGCCAGTGCAAACAAACTCCAGATGCATGTGCCACCTTGTACATCTGATTTATGTAGGTACTGGGGAATCTAACCTGGGTCCTCAGGCTTCACGGGCAAGCAACTTAACCACTAAGCCATCTCTCCTGCCCCAGTTGAATTTTTGTTTCTGTTTCTGTTTTTGTTTTGTTTTTGAGGTAGGGTCTCACTGTAGCCCAGGCTGATCAGGATTTCAATATATAGTCTCAGGGTGCCTTGAACTCACAGCAATCCTCCTACCTTAGCCTATTGAGTGCTGAGATTAATAGTGTGTGCTAGCATGCCCAGTTCCTAATTGGAGTGTGTGTGTGTGTGTGTGTGTGTGTGTTTGCACGCACATGCTCATGTATGTGTACGCCACTGTGCCTGTATGGAGATCAGAGGATATTTCAAATGCCAGTCCTTGCTTTCCATGTTTTTATGAGGCAGGGTGTCTTGTCATTCATTGCTACATGTACAAAGCCAGCTGGTCTAGAATCTTCTGGGAGATTCTATCTCTGTCTCCCATCTTGCCATAAGGGGCACTGGGACAGCAGAGGTACAGGTATACCAAAAATAGGTGTTGGAATAGTCTTAACAGGAGAGAATCCCATAAACTACAAAATCAACAATCTAAGCAAGGTGTACACATGGATGCAATAATAGTACATAGGATGTGGTGTAATCAACTGATTTCTGATTGGATATGGCCCACTTAGTCGAAGGGAATTCATATGATTTGGTACTGAGAATCAAATTATAAGCCTATGACTTCCAAAGGCATAGACCCTAAAGGCTCCCACTGTTCTTTGGCTAAAAGAGGAGGTTATGACCATCAAACATCTTCTAGGGCTGGAGAAATTGATTAGCAGTTAAGGCATTTCCCTGCAAAGCTAAAAGACCCAGGTTCAATTCTCCAGGACCCACATAAGCCGGATGCACAAGGGGCACATGTGTCTGGAGTATGTTTGCAATGGCTAGAGGTCCTGGAATGCCCATTCTCTCTCTATCTGTCTATCTTCTCTTCTCTTTATCTCTCTCTCTCTGCTTGCAAATAAATACATTTAAAAAAAAAATCTTCTAAATGTCTACTTACCTCTATGATGATCAGTCCTGGTGAGAGAATCTGCTTTTTGCAGATGGCAGCAAATATTGGGGAAACCCAAGACTCATCAGCAGGACAAAGAAAGAAAGCTGACTGCCTAGCACAAGACATCTCTACCATATCTGCCAGGTCCCAGGACATATTACAGAGCTAGAGGCAGATTAAATTTGAGTGCAGCTTTCAGTGCCAGACTGAGAACCTCTTCTAGGGAGATGTCAGTAGATGCTCAGGAGACTCAAAACAGAAAATCAGAGGCTGCTGAGAGCTCAATACCAAAGGAAACTTATAACATATCCTCCAAGGTTCAGAGAATCTTACAGAAGAGTTGGGAGAAAGAACATGACGGCCACAGGGTGGAAAGGTGTATTCTCAGAGACTGACTGGCGCTTTCCTGATCCCACAGTGATGACTGATAACCACACTGAGGAAGGCCCTCACTGGAGTGTGGTCAGGAGAAAGGTAGCATAAGAATACAAGCTGATGGGAATATGACCAATATGAAATAACAAAATGAACAAAAATAAATAAGAATAGGAGTTGGGAGCTGAGCATATAGTTAAATGGTAGAACACTAACCTACCACACCTGAGGTCCTGGGTTTGATCTTCAACACAACAAAAAAGAGCAAAAAAAGTTAGACTATGCATATAGTCTATCTCTATATATTGATTTGTATGATCACATACATTTTCTTCTTTAACCTATTCATGTGATTGGATTAGCTTAACTAACTTTCTGATATTGAGCCAGAAAAAATGGCTCAATAATGGTATGTAAATCTTTTCTATACCTGGCTGTATTCCACTGTTAATTTGTGGTGAGGATTTTTGCATCTATGTTCACAAGAGATATTTAGTTTTCCTTTCTTGACATGTCTGTATGTGGTTTGGGTTTTATTTTTATTTTATTTGTTTATTTGAGAGAAGGAGGGAAGGAAAGAGAAGGGGGAAGAGGCAGACAGAAAGAGAGGGAAGGAGAAAGGGAGAGAATGGATGTGCCAGGGCCTCCAGCCACTGCAAATGAACTCCAGACACATGTGTCACCTTATTCATTTGGCTTACATAGGTTCTGGGGATTCTAACCTGGGTCCTTAGGCATCATAAGCAAGTACCTTAAACACTAAGCCATTTCTCCAGCCCCTGGTTTGAGTTTTTGACAATACTAGTGTCATACAATGAGTTAAGACATATTTCTTTTCAATTTTTAAAAATATTTTATTTTTATTTGTTTGATAGAGAGATACAGAAATAGGCAGACAGCAAGAGAGAGAGAGAGAGAGAAAGGGAAAGAGACAGACAGAGAGAATGGGAGTGCTAGGGCCTCCAACCACTGCAAACAAATTCCAAATGCATGTGCCCCTTATGCATCTGGCTTACATGGGTCCTGGGGAATCAAACCTGGGTCCTTTGGCTTTGCAGGTAAGTGCCTTAACTGCTAAGCCATCTCTCCATCTCCTCTTTTCATTTTTTTTTTAATTTGATTTATTAGTTTTCTTTTCATCAAATACAGGCAGTTTGGTACCATTGTTTAGGCTCATCTATGATCTACCCCTTCCCATTAGACCCTCCTTGTTGATGTAAATGGGTCCTTAATTTCATTTATGCACTTATATTTTTTATTAATTTTAGAGAGAGAGAGATACAGAAATAGGCAGGGAGAGAGAGAGAGAGAAAGAGAGAGAGAGAGAAAGAGAGAATGGGCATGCCAGGGCCTCTAGCCACTACAAACGAACTCCAGATGCATGCACCCTCTAGTGCATCGGGAGTTGAACCTGGGTCCTTTGGCTTCATAGGCAAGCACCTTAACCACTAAGCAATCTCTCCAGCCCTTATTCATTTATCTTTGATGAGAGATAGAGAATTGGCATCATTTTACTTCAGTATATTTGACCACAGCTAGACTTTGTGTTTTTGTTTTTTTTTTTACTTTAAGATTTATTTGCTTTCTGAATAAATGTAAGCTCAAAGGTTATCTATTTCTCCTTCAATGGAGTTTGGTAGATTACGTTTTTCAACATTTTTTTAAATTTATTTATTTATTTGAGAGAGACAGAGTGAGTCAGATGGAAAAAGCAGGAGAACAAGAGAGAGCATGGGTGCACCAGGACATCCAGCCACTGTAAACAAACTCCAGACACATACACCATCTTGTGCATCTTGTGCATCTGGCTTACGTGGGTCCTGGGAAATCAAGCCTAGGTCCTTTGGTTTGCATGCAAGTGCCGTAACTACTAGGCCATCTCTCCAGCCCATCAAAGAATTGATGCATTTCATCTAAGCTGTGTGTACTATTCATTTAATGTCCTTCCACTATCCATGAGATCAATGATAACATATCTTATTAGTTTTCTGATATGAGCAATTTATGCCTTTTCTTCTTTGTTATTCTGTGTAGAGGCATACCACTTTTATTAATCTTTTCAAAGAAATATCTTTTGGCTTCACTAATAATTCTCTATTGTTTCATTTTTTCAGTCATACTACCCTCTTCCAACTTTGATCTTTTCTTCTTGTCTTAAGTTTATGTTGCTCCTCCTTTCTAGCTTCCCAAGACAGAAGTTTTAATATTGGATTTTCAGATCTTTCTCCTTTTCTATAAATACATTTGTTAATAAGAATTTACCTTTGTAAAGAAATATAGAAAGGAAAGGTGTCTCTGAAACACAGCTTGTCTAGCATATTATAAACAGCAGTTACTGATTACTAAGTTATGTTAGAATTTATTCACCACTGTGTTCAAAACACACCTGTGTGTATTTATATGTATGTGCAAAATAAAAATATCAAGAGATATCTTGATTTTTCTTCTTTGACCTAACATTTAACATAAATTTTAAAGTTATTAGCTATGGGATAGGGAGATTACTCAGCAGTTAAAGGTATTTGCTTTCAAAGCCTGATGGCCAAGGTTCAATTCACCACTACATATGTAAAGTCAGATGCACATGTGTCTAGAGTTCATCTGAAGCAGCAAGAGATGCTGCCATATCCACGCTCACTCACTTTATCTCTTGCTCTCTCTCTCTTTATCAAGTAAATAAAAATATGTTAAAAGCTGGAGAGGTAGCTTAGCAGTTAAGGTGCTTGCCTTTGAAAACTAAGGACTCATGTTCAACTCCCCAGATCCCACATAAGTCAGACACACAAGGTGACTCGTGCAAGGTTGTACATGCATAAAAGGTGGTGCATACATCTGAAGTTTGCTTACAGTGGCTTGAGGCCCTGGTGTACCAATATTCTATCTCTTGCTTTCTCTCCTTTTATCTCTCTCATTTAAAAAAAAAAAAAAAAAAAAAGCCTGTCTGTTAGGCTTGCCTCAATTTTTTTTTTAGTGTTATCCACTTGGTAGGTGCTAAAATATATGCAGGATTTGATTTCCTTGAATATAAATATACCTGGTTGAGGTGCTACACATATAATCCCAGCACTTGGAATAAAAGGGGAGTAAGATGAGCTTAGTTTAAGACCTGCATGGACTATACAGTGAGATCCTGTTTCAAAAATAAATAAATAATGGAGGCTGGAGCAATGGCTCAGTCAGTAAAACCAGTTGCCCTGTAAGTGTGTGGACCTGAGTTCAGATCCCAAATACCCACGTAAATGCTGAGTGGTTGTGGTAACTCACCTATCATCCTATGTTCAGAAAATGGAGACAGTAGACTCCCAGGGCAAGCTGGCTAGCTAGACTAGCTGAATTGGCAAGCTCTAGGTCCAAGTGAGAGAACCTGTCTCAAGAAATATGGTACAGAGCAATCAAGACAATCTCTGGCCCATACACACACACATGCACACGCACACACACACGAACCCACACACATAACAACATGCATACACACATGCATACATACTATACACATATACACACTAAAAAAGAATAAACAAATAAGAGACTGGAAAAAATGTCTCAGGGGTTAAAGGCACTTGCTTACAAAGCCTAACAGTCCATGTTCAAATCCCCAGTACCCACATAAAGCCAGATGCACAAAATGGTACATGCATCTGGAGTTTGTTTGTAGTGGCAGGAGGTCCTGGTGCATCCCTATTCTCTCTCTCTCAAATAACTATATAAAAATATTTTTAAAAAAACAAATAGGTAAATAAATAAATACTTTTTCAGACAAGATCAACCTTGGGCAAAATCTGGAAAGATTTCTATCTACACAGTACTTCCTGAAATAAACCTATAGAAAATGAGGTAGCTTTAAAAATGATCTAGCAGTTAGCAGCCTTAATTTAGTTTCCTCTTTGATTAAGGAAATGGTAAAGTTTATTATAAAACTCTATAAGTTAGGCAGTATTTGCATCCCCAGATCTATTACTCTTACTGCATTAGCTCAAAGCAGCTGGGTCAACTATTCAGGCACAAGCTAAGACTCAGAACAAAAGAAATTAAATTAATGAGTCTCCTGATGTTGACCATACCCCATCTGCATGAGCCCTCTTAACTCTAGTACAGAGACCCATTAGAAATAATTTGGGCTTCTGTCTTCTGGGGGTAGAATTTAGGCAAATAAATACTTGTCAGCAAAACATACTACCTAGAAAACTGATGGCACAGGTCACAATGTGGACCCCACTACCCAACAGAGATAATCAAAGGATTGGAGAAAACGCAATGATCTAACCAGGAAAAAAACAGCACTAGTCATTTCTGTGAATGAGTGTTACGCAGAATGGGGAATTGAAGGAGTAATAAAATTTGCCTAGAAAGGGTCAAGTCAAATAGTTCACAAAGACCTTGGAAACAATATTAGTTTGACCCCTGACACATGCTATTATATGAAGGAGTAAAATTAAATAGGTTAGATAAAGTGAAATTCTAGATTTAATTTAAACTCAGATTTAGACAAGTTGAGTAGTCACACAGGGCTGGCCTTCCAGAAACCTATTTGTACGGTATCTGCAACAAAGCTGTCTTTTTCTTTTATTCTTCTTGCTTTGGAAAACTATTAATAAAAATAACAACAACAACAATAATAATAAATATAAACCCATAGAAAATGAGGTACCTGTTATATAATTATAATAATAATAATAATAATAATTGTGCTCATGGTGATGCATGGCTCACTAAAGATTGTATTTGCCAGCCCCATTGGAAGACAGATGTAGTCACATCACTATGTGATGACCAGTATAAAGTTTATTTGTAAATTTTGGAAGGGTACTTACAGACAAGGTATGACTACCCCTCCCCAGTTTTCTCCGTTCCGCTAGACATGATGGCTAGTGTTCTGCTCTCAGCTCGGGCTGTGCGGTGGGAGTATCATGGATGAAGGAAAGCAACATGGAAAGGACCCTGGGTTCTGGACCTCATGGACGTCTTACTAGCCCCACATGTCCTCTGTCTGCACTTACTTCATGTGAGAGAGAAGTGACCTTTTATCTTATTCAAACCACTAACTAGCACTTTGTAGTTACATTGGTTCTAGTGATCAATCATTTACTTAATCAGTTAATCCTACCTGATGAAGCGACTAGAGCTCTTCATGGTTTTTCTGGGAGTTTAGTTGTTGTTTTGTTATTTTTTGCTTACTGGGGCTGAGAACTGGAGCCAGTGCCTCTTGTATGCCACGTCAGTGTTATTTTAACCTAGATTTCTTCCTTAGTCCTCATCACTTAACGTATGACCTCTCCCTATTCTGAGCACACTGAATAATAGAAGAATACAATAAAGGGAATGGACATGTCAAAACACAATCGCTCAAGATCTGACTATTGTCTGTCATTGTGCCTGGTGCTAATTACAGGCAAACCTCTTGTCACCCAGGCTCATCATTAAATGGCTTCAAACTATACATGTCATTGTGTGTGCATTCTTAATTTTCAGTTCTATGAATATAATTTTAGATGTTCCTGGAACATCTCATCAAAATTAGAAGCTATAGGAAGAAGATCCAAAAAGCAAAAGGGGAGTTTGAGGAGATGGCTCAGCAGTTAAAAGCACTTGCTTGCTTATAAAAAGATAAAGGGGCCGGGCATGGTGGCGCATGCCTTTAATCCCAGCACTGGGGAGGCAGAGGTAGGAGGATCACCATGAGTTCCAGGCCACCCTGAGACTACATAGTGAATTCCAGGTCAGCCTGAGCTAGAGTGAGACCCTACCTCGAAAAACAAAAACAAAAAAAGAAAGGAAAAAAGGTAATATGATCATGATCAGCAGATATTAGAAGTATCAGTACCACAGAAAGAAGCCAGCCACAGAGAAGTTCATCTTTTATTTTTCTTTAGAGAAAATGAAACCACATGCATCTCCTCCATGAAAAATTCTTGAGCAATATCTGCATCGTGCAGTATCAGAACAGTTCTTCTGCACACGAAGCCTCAAGATTGGAGGGCGGCAGTTCCCATCTCCCATTATGGCAGAGGGGGTCATGTTTCATCAGCCCCTGACACAATCAGAATGTAACATGTGATCTTAGTTGATGATGAGGACTTCTCTTTATTTCCTACTATAGCTTTGACGCAGCTGCTGTCCTTCCAAAATACCACTGGAGGGCAGTCATGTGCAGCATGCTCTCCAGCCACACCCTAAATTTTAAAACAAAACAAAGCAAAAATCCTAATCTACAGTTATTAAAACAATGCTTTTTAACTAAACATAAGTAAATGTACACATATCTACCTATTCTCATTAAAATTCAGCATGAGAGGCCTCCTAGGTGCTGGGATTAAAGGCGTGCCCCACCATGCCTGGCCTCAAAATATGTTTCTTATCACATGGCTTTATGGTCCTTACATACACATCACAAGTTATCAATTAAAGCATACTCAATGTAATACACTAAATATTTATGTTGGTTACATCTTATAAAAGCTTCTAATAAAGAACGGACCTGAAATCCACTACAGCTTTCATGTATACAAGAGCCATAAACTCGTCTTTATTGCAGCAAATTCCTTCTGGTCCTCTTAATGTTAGAAGTAATTGTTTTTAAATCTATAGCTAACGATCTCCCTTTAGATAAGTGTCCACATTTTTTATCCTTATTATATGGACATGGTTCCCTTGAGACTCTCTCTTGTCAAATGACATTTCTTGGTTTGGGAAATATGTTGACAAGAAAGTCTTTATTTATTTATGAATCTGATGCTTAAGCAAAACAACACTCCCTGGTTTTTAAGAACCTGCATTCTTGCTCTCTCACACACACACATACTCTCTCTATATATCTCTTTCTCTCTCTTCTGCTTCTGCCTCTTTCCATTTCTCTCTTGCTTTTGTTCCTTCCTTTGTTAAAAATCACAAGATATGATTTACAGACATGTTAAAATAAGCAGGAGAAATGGTCTAATTTAATTTACATGTACTTCAACATCCAACTCAATTTAAATATTTATCCAATGTGTTGGCTGCATAACCACAGGAAAATGTATCATCACTGATTGAAGAACAAGAAACAAAACATGGTATTCTAAGCAGTGCCCAAGGTTTACCATTTCTGAAAGTTTCAAAATACATTTTATTTCAGTCCAACATCATCATTGGCCAAATTAATTACAAATTTGGGACAGATTTTTCAGGGCAAGAAATTATAGTGAGCACCAAACACAAAACTCTTAGTTATCCATAGAGTTAGCACTTAGCAACAAAATCTACTACCAAAACAGGGAACAAACAAATTTCAACAGATTTTGAAATGGAAAGCAGAATATTAGGGCAAAGTTTTTTTCGCACCATAAAGATTTGTTGTGTGCCTAAAATAATATTGAGACAGAATGGGGTTTCAAGAGTACAATATTTTGGTGCTGGAGAGATGGCTTAGTAGTTAAGATGTTTGCCTATGAAGCTAAGGAACTCAGGTTCAATTCCCTGGGACCCACATAAGCCAGATACACAAGGTGGTGCATGCATCTGGAATTCATTTGCAGCAGCTGGAGGCCCGGGTACACCCATTTTCTCCCTACCTCTTTCTCACACACTCTTTCTCAAATAAATAAGTAAAAATATTTTTTTTTAAAAAAAGAGTAGTTTTATTGGATAATTGTCTGTGACAGGGTCTTACTATGTAGTTAAAGCTAGCCTTGAATTCCTCAAGTAGCCCTTGCTGGCCTTGAACTCCCAATCCTCCTGCCCCAACCTCATGAATGATGGGATTACGTGAAAGCCAAAGTTAAACAACAGGTTAAAGGTCAAAAGAATTAAAAGTAGACTATGACTTAGGTAATCATGCCTCCAGTGTTGGTTCTACTGGGCTCTATCTCTTGGAAATTTTATCTCTATTTAACCGAGTGGTTTGCTTTTTTTTGGGGGGGGGTAGGGGTGACTATGTACTTTAATATATGAACATACTATAATTTGATCATGTTCCTATCCCATTTCCTTCTTTTGATCCCTACACCCATTTCACTGAAGACTATCCTTTTTCCACGTAGTGTTTCATTGGTTTAATGTCTCATTCCTTCTTTCCTCCTCTGTACTCCATGCCCAAATGTTAATGGGCTCAGAACAGTGCAATTCTCCTGTATTAATATGTAGATAATTTAAACGTTGATTCTTTCATAAAAGCGCCACAATCTCGAATGCAATTTGTGTTCTCTGAGGTCTAGAGGGTGATGGGCACTTTTATCATTGTGCCTTTGTTACATGGAGATAGAGCAGAGACAACTATCCTTTGTCAGAGACTGGACATGTGAGCACTGTGGTCACTCCCCAGTCTCCAGACATCATTTGCAGCTAATGGGCATGAGATGTCCTTCTTTGGATTTTCCCACAGCAGGGTATCACAGTGTGTCTCAGAAATTTTCAAGTTAACATTATTTCTAGCTTCCTGGACATTCAGTGTCTTCCCTCGTGTTGGGACAACCAGCATGATCCAGTGGGCCACGCTATGAAGTTGTGCTAGGGAACTCATTCACCCATAAATTCTGCCATGTATGGTATAAAGGCCTGAGGGGGTGGGACACTTCCCAAGTTTTAAGTGTGTGTGTGTGTGTGTGTGTGTGTGTGTGTGTGTGTGTATTTTGGGGCAAATTTCTTGGTCCATTTGCCACATAATAAGATCATATGGTATACCAGACAAATTCTAATTGAAACAACTATTGCACACACTTATTAGGTACAGACCATATGTAGATAGTATTCTATAAGCTTTCCATCTATTACTTCACTTAGTTCTTACAGCAATGTGTAGATACTATTATCTCCATTTTATACTGAATGAGAAGATTATAAAATTAAGTTGCCTAGAATCAACGTGCAGTCAGTGGCCAGGGATGAAAGAACCTAAAATACACACAAAATGAGTAACTGGTATGTGGTTACACAGTTAACTGATGACAGGCTGCAGTCTCTTCAGCCCAGTGCTTCCTGGACGTCAGCTGAATTAGCTGTTGCCAGCCTGAGACCTGAGATTCCACATGTCCTACAAGCTGCTGTGTGCTGTCCATGCTTCTGGTTCCAGGCATTAGAATTGGCAAGGACTCAGTCCGTTATGTCTGTGAAATTACTCCTCCCTACTTCCTGCCTCAAGTTTATATACACTCCCAGCGTCAGGAGGAGGAAAGGCAGTTCCGCACCATATTACGTGCTGTACTATACACTCACTGTATAGCATGAACTGTAATTCTGCAGCAAGATGCCATTCTAAATAAACCCAAATATTCTCACTCTGAATTTCATCTTTAAACATGACCACCTTTTAAGAATAACTTTGAAAACAAACACTGGCATAATTCAGACTGTCTCACATGAGAAAAACAATGTTCAGAACAACAACACATGATTTGATTTTATAAGGAAAATTCAGTTCCTACCTATCCTCACACTGATTAATTTTATTTTTACCTGTCATCTAGCAGTTTAGTATGTGTGATAAAGAATCATGACGTCTCATAGAATGGGAAAAGGCCTACAGACATTGACTCCTGCACATTCTTATAATATCTTAAAAAAAAAAAAGAAGGAATCTTTATGAAATTTAGTGGCAGCTGTGATGTGTGTCTGAGAGCCCAAACTGAGAGGTGGGGGAAACCAGTGATTAAAAACAGACCTGGAAACAAGACTGCTAATAAACAAATCCCTGTTCTTTGCAAATTCAGCCAAGTTTCCTACCCTCTCCATGCTGCTGTGTTCCCATCTAAAAGTCACACGGTCTCATGGAGCTAGCATATAACAGGCTAAATCAAATCAAACACTACCAATAAAAACGGGTTTTGGTCATTTTCTGTGGCACTCACTGGTTTCATTTTTTAAACTTGCCAATTAGAATGAAAATGACTATCTTTTGTGGCTGTTTAATAATGATTAACACTGTGGAACTCATAAATAAAAAAAATATACAGAGCTGGGTGTGGTGGCGCACACCATTAATCCCAGCACTCAGGAGGCAGAGGTAGGAGAATTGCCATGAGTTCGAGGCCACCCTGAGACTCCATAGTGAATTCCAGGTCAGCCTGGTCCAGAGTGAAACCCTACCTCGAAAAACCAAAAAAGAAAAAAGATCAACTTAAAGCTGGGCCAAAAGATTTGACTATTTAATTTGCCTAACTTTTTGAATTCAGAATGTAAGGTAATCTGGAACTACAATTATTTTTTCACTGCTTTTTACAGTTTTACAAAGAGGAGGTTAGAAATTTCAGGCTGGGCTGGACTCAGTATCAGTGTGACGCCAAGATGACTGAGAAGCAGTGCCTCTAAAGCAGCGGGTACAATCTGCTACCACATGGCTGCCAACACCAGGCTTTATGGTATGGGTCAAAGATTGGCAGAGTGCATGCCACTGCAATTCAGAGCTGGATTAGGAGGCAGATGGAACTCTTAAATTCAGCCTTTCTTTTTGCACCCATCCCCCAGAGAGTCTCTATGCTTATCATTGATGCACCATTGATATGCCTAACAGCAAATTATCTTTGATTATCAAACATCAGGGAAACATTTGGATCCTTTCAGTCATCATTCTGCCATTAGTTCAAACTCAAATAACTAACACAGCCAAGCAGGCTATAGAAGAATGGGAAGCAGGTGACGGTGACCATGTTGTACCTGCCCCTTTTGAGGGGTAACCTATTCAGCCTCAAACCATTACATTCAAGTGGAACGACGCCTTGATGCTATCACATTGTTATAGAGAAGCTAGGATTTCAGGCTTTTATATAAAATCTTCTAATAGCAAATTGGCAACCAACTCAAATTTAAAGCACATTTTGAAGTAAACTCTGTGCCTGTGGTTTGGTCTAAGTATTTTTTAATTCAAATTGTAGAAGATACAATTTAAGTAGATATACAACTCTGAAAAGAAAGAACCAAAACCCACAAAACAAAGCTTTTAATCTTATGATATCAATTATTGGAATCATGTAAGAGTAGATTGCTTAGAGTAATTTCAAAACCCTCCAAACAAAGTCTTAAAGTTTACCTCCTTCTTAAAGAAAGAAAATGTAGGAGAATATCAGTTTTGTATTACCATTCACGTATTTGATTTCAGAATTCCTTTTAGTATGCAACAACACTATTTTAAGATAACAAAAAGAATAAGATTTTGGAAGGAGGTGTTAAGAATAATAATTTATTACATAAAATGGTTGCTTGTGCATGATTTAGGCCTTTTATAAAAATTCCATTCAAGGGTAGAATGATTTGTAAAAAGAAGATTTAACTGAGGAATCTCATGCAAGGAGAATCCTTCTGAAGTAGCACTATTTCTGCAGTAGTTAAAGCCACTCTATTCCTACTAGATGGTTCCACAGACATCTTTGAATGAGAGCATCTGGTTGTAATACTATTAGATACCCAAGGAGAATTAAAAGTTTGACTTCACTCAACTGTCAATCGCTGCATAATTTTACACACACCAAGACATAAATAAAAAATATCACATCTTATATGTGTCAGAAAAAATTCTCAGTGCTTCCATATGTTTAAAAGTGAAACTAATATGTCCTATGAACTGGAGATTGTGTTGCAAACCACTTTCTTACCTATTTTTTTTAATTAATGGATAGTACTTTTCCACTATGAATGCTAGCACCTTTTATGAATTGTAACAACACCTTATGTCATACATGGCTCTATCTACAGGTTTTCAGAGTATCTTCATGCTTATTGCATTCTTTCAACAATGAGACAGCAGGGGTAAGATTAGGAGATATATGTTACAGACTGTAAAATTTTACTTTCTTTTGTTGTTGGTGGTGGTGGTTTTTTGTTGTTGTTTTTGTTTGTTTGTTTGATTTGGTTTTGGTTTATCAAGGCAGGGTTTTACTCTAGCCCAGGCTGACCTGGAATTCACTATGAAACTATGAAGTCTAAGACTGGCCTCAAACTCAGAGATCCTCCTACCTCGGCCTCCCAAGTGCTGAGAGTAAATGTGTGCGCCACCATGCCCAGGGACTTTTATTATTCATTTGAGAGAGAGACAAACAGTGAGAGAGAATGGGCACACCAGAGCCTCCAGCCACTGCAAATGAACTCCAGACACATGTACCACCATGTGCATCTGGCTTATGTGAGTCCTGGAGAACCAAACCTGGGTCCTTATGCTTTGCAGGCAAGCAGTTTAACCAATAGGCCATCTCTCCAGCCCCAAATTTTAATTTCTTACAATACTAAGTGTTTTGATAATAGGACAAAAAGATAAGAAGAATTAAAATCTAAAAGAGATCATGAAATAAGATTGTGAAATGTTTGCAGTTCCTCCTGTCAGGAAGTGGGATCTATTTCTCACCCACTGAGTATGGGCTGTGCCTATGGCTTCTGTTGGCAAACAGAATGAGGTGAAGTGACACTGTGAGATTTCTAGAGCCTGCCTTTCACAGCGATACCCTGAGGATATGTAGGAAAGCCAGCTGCAGCCACTGGGGAATGAGAGAAGGTAAACGGTTATTGTTTTAAACCGTGAAGTGTTGAGGTGTTTGCTGTGTTGCCGTGGTTAACTGGAGCAGAGCTGTGGTTCAGAAAGATCAGGTGCTGCGTTTACAGCAACACAGGGAGAAGTCGTGAAAGCAGGGGCACTGAAGCCGTTCAGGCCGATTCCAGGTCACAGTCACCCGCCCAGCTTCTCTGGCCACCGTTTACTCATTTGTGAAATACGATTCTGGTATCGTTTGTGGTACTTACATGAGCTTATAGGCGAAAATACAGATCAATGGAATTTTCCTCCCAGCTCAGGTCATTTGGCTCCTGCTTTACTGTTTTGAAACATAGAATGTTCTTCTCTAGCATTTCATAAAAGGATTCATTTACCAAAATATCTAACTTTTGTTTTGTTGTGTAAATCCTATTAAATAACAATCTGTCTACAATCAGGATTTTAGATATGTAAAGCCAGTTGTTGGCAACACTGTGCTACCAAATCTCTTTGTATAACTAACCACTTCCACTCAACAAATGTGTTTAGGAAATAAGAATAATACAATGTTTGGTTCACATGAATGTGCATACTGTATATTAAACCAGCATACAGCCTGCCCACCTGCTAGCCATTGACAAAAAAGCCTTAAGCACAGCCACAGTGGCACCTGTGAAAACTCCCAGAGGCCCTGTGGTGACTCTCCAGGCACTATCTGCTCCTCAGTACCCCAGAGCCCTAGGTTCCCATGGCATCAGATCACGGTGCACCTAATTCCAATGACAGGCCTCAGCGGAGCACTGACATGGCAATTCATCAGTGAATAACAGATGCTGATGTCTAGCGGACAGCATTCTACACTCTTCTATGAATTCTAGAAACAGTCACTTTTCCAAAGGTGAGCCAAGCAAATCAGAGTGAAACAAAAGTCTTTTATGGTTCAGGGAATCAAACAGCACATTGACACAACTTATGTGTAAAATCTATGGTTTGGTCATCATTTTTTTCCTAAAGCTTTCAGCTACAATGCAGGGCAACAAAGTGAATAAATGATAAAGCAATAATAATAGCTACATAGGAACTCACCCAAAAAGTTATATATGCATGAGACAGTGGGTAGAATTGCATTGCTCTATAATGCTAGCACTTGTGAATATCAGTATATGTAAGCAAAGCAGGAAATTCTAACCATTTTCAAAAAGTAAATAATTATTAAGTGATATTGATATAACTATGGGATGTCAAAAACTGAGAATTAATTTAGCCCTATAAATTTGGTTCACCTCCACCGAGAAAATGGATACTCCATCTCCTTTTCATATGATCAATTGTTAATCATTTTCCTGCTTAAATAAGTAACAAAAAAATAGAAGAAAACCCACAAGAGGTTTTTGTTGTTTGGATTTTTGGAATTTATTTTATTTTTTGAGATTAGGTATCACTCAGCCCAGGATGACCTGGAATTCACTATGTAGTCTCAGGGTGACCTCGAACTCATGGCCTTCCTCCTGTTTCTGCTTCCCGAGTGCTGGAATTAAGGGCATGTACCATCATGCCCCACATGTCTTTTCACCTTAATAATAATACTAATCATAATGTAACTTACTGCAACATCTACCTGTGCCTATTTCAGTATAACTCTCTCCTATTTATCCTTTTCCTCTTCTTCCTCCTCCTCTTCCTTCATGATAGTGTGGAGGTTTGATTCAGATGTCCCCAATAAACTTAAATGTTCTGAATGCTAGGCTCCCATCTGATGGAGATTTGAGAATTAATGCCTCCTGGAGGCAGTGTATTGTTGGAGGCAGGCTTATGGTTGTTATAGCCCGTTTCCTCTTGCAAGTGTTTGGCACACTCTCCTGTCACTGTTGTCCATCTGGTGTTGGCCAGGAGGTGATGTGCCATTGTTTCCCCTGCCATCACAGAGCTTCCCCACAAGCTGCTCTTGGTTAGGTGATTTCTATGAGCAATGAGAACCTGACTGCAACAGTAAAGTAGGTACCAAGGAGTAGGATTGCTGCTAGATACCTGCCTATGTAGCTTTGGCCTTTTGGAGCCGATTTTCAAGAGGAATGTGGAAGGATTTGAAACCTTGGCCTAACAGATGCCTTGCAGTGCTACCAGTACAGCTTGACTATTTTGGTCAGGGTTGAAAGACCTGAATTCAGTAAGAACTATGGACTCTGAGGTATGAGTATGAAAGAGAGTTTACCTGGACTGGGCTAAAAGCAGTTTGTGCAAGAGGCTTGCTGGTATGCCTATGTCCTGAGAACTTGTGCAGGGTTACATTGCATAGAAATGTACTGGTGTGAGCAGATGGATATGGGACAGAAAAAAATGACATCTTTGGGCTAAAACTGCTGCCTGTTTTACTGCAATTGTATGAGCAAATAAAACCTTTGAGATTAGGCCAGCTGACCTGCACTGGGGCAACAGGAAGAATATAGACTCTTTTGAAGGTGCCTGAGTGCTCAAGAAGTGTCCTGTTCTTCAAAGTCTGCTTTATTCCCCCTGGATTAACAAAGGGCACCCCACTTGGTATTATGGAGAATAAGAAATGCAGGAAAGAGATGGTTTTGTGTTTTGGAACTGGCCATGGGCAGTGTGAAGCAGGTTTGCTGGATTCCTGCATGGAGACCCAATGGAGCTATGAGGATGGACCATGGGTTGCAGTAGAAACCCAGTGGAGATGCCAGACCACGAGATGGCTGCTAAGGTGAGCTGCCACGCCAGATGAAATTTTCCAGGACTGTGAGTAGCCTAGCTATAGGGGCAGAATTTGAATTCCAGAGACTTGTTGCTGGTTAGAATTATCAGACTTAGGGATTTGTCACTGACTAGAGTTGTTGGACTTGGAGCTACAGAGTTTGATGTTTGCCTTGTTCAAATCTTATATTGGTTGAATATTTCTTTCCTATTCCCAATGCCATCTTTTGCAGTGTGGGTGTTTATTACAGGTCATTATGGGTTGCGGGGGGGGGGTGTTGGAATTATGGCTCAGTTAAAAGACCTTGGATTATAGGGATGCCTTGGATTATGGGGATGTTTGAACATTATTAGGATTAATAAAGCTATGAGGACTTTTTAGATGTCCCCCATAAACTTAGGTGTTCTGAATGCTAAATTCCCAGCTGATAGAGATTTGGGAATTAACACCTCCTGGAGGTAGTGTATTGTTGGGGGCAGATTTATGGATATTATAGCCAGTTTACCTTGTCAGTGTTCGGCACACTCTCCTGTTACTATTGTCCATCTGATGTTGGCCAGGAGGTGATGTCTACCCTGTTTATGCCATTGTTTTCCCCTGACATCATGGAGCTTCCCTTAAAGTTTGTAAGCCAAAATAAACCCTTTTTTCCCCCACAGCTGCTCTTGTTTGGGTGATTTCTACCAGCAATGCAAGCCTGACTGCAACAAATAACATTTCATGAAGTCAGGCTGCCTCAGCCTCTCACGTGCTGGTTTTACAGGCTTTTACCTGCATGCCTACCTAATGCAACTATTTTAATGGCTACCTCACTTTCCCCTCTGTCTCTACACTCAAGAGGAGATGTCTAACATTATCTTTGGCTATTCTCCTATGCTCTAGATTTACTGGTACTCTGGCTCCTTAGCTAGAAGACCAAGATATTCCCTGTTAAGAAACCAAAACCTATCAGGGTGTGGTGGTACATGCCTTTAATCCCAGCACTCAGAAGGCTAAGGTAAATGAATCACTGTGTGTTTAAGGCCAGTCTGGGCTACAGAGTGAGTTCCAGGTCAGTCTGGACTAGAGTGTGACCCTACTTTGGAAAAAAAAAAAGAAGAAGAAGAAGGAAAAAGGGGTGGTCCTTTGGGATGGAATAACTCTGATGGCCACAGAAGTGATTCCCTCATGTCCATCCTTCAGGCATCTGATCACATATTACCTAATTTAGACAGCCACTTGCCCATTCTGTATCCTTTCCTTTGCTTTAGTTTTCTTCCCCTTGATATTATCTATTGTTTAGTTTAGATAACTATCTAGGGTTTTGTATCTACTACAGTACAAGGGCAATAACTTTGTTTCATTTACAAGTGTTTTTGGCACTAAAATAGGGCATGCCCAGAGCAGATACTTAACATTTTTTGAATAAGTAAGTGAAGTATGTTTGAATTAATTTGAATTCTTGGATAGGGATGTGGTTTAGTGGTAAAGATGCAAGGCATTGTGTTCAATCCTTAGCACCACAAAGTTAATTAGTTAATTAATTGAATTGTAATTATATAAAAATATCTACAAACTTAAAGACAAAAGGAGATGTGCTTGCGGTGGGTGGCAAAGGGTCTTGTGATGGTTAATCTTGATTGACAACTTTATGAGGTTGAGAAGAACCCAAGGGATTAGTAAAGCACATCTCTGGGTATGTCTGTGAAGGCCTTTCAGAGAGAACCAAGGTCCATCCTGAATTTGTGCAGTACTGTCTCACAAACTGGAGTCCAGGGGGTTGGTGAGATGGCTCAGCAGTTAAGGTGCTTACCTGCAAAGCCTAATAACTTGGGTTCAATTCCCCAGTACCCAAGTAAAGTTATATGTACAAAGTGAGACATGCTTCTGGAGTTTATTTGCAGTGGCTGGAAGCCCTGGTGTGCCTTTTTTTCCTCTGTCTTTCTTCTATCTCTCTCTGCTTGCAAATAAGTATATGAATTAAAAATACTATGCATAGGGCTAGAAAGATGGCTTAGCAGTTAAGGAACTTGTATGTGAAGCCTAAGGACTCATGTTTGATTCCCCACATCCCATATAACCCAGATGCACAGTGACACAAGTGCACAAGGTTGCACATGCGCACAAGGGGGCACACGCATCTGGAGCTCGACTGCAGTGGCTGGAGGCTTTGGTGCACCAATTCTCCCTCTCTCACACTATCACTCTCTCACATAAAAAAAAGGTCAGTCTCTTGGGCTTGCCTCAAAAAAAAAAAAACAAAAGAAAAGAAAAAGAGAAAGGATAAAAGGATTCCATATGTATATCTGGAGTCCAGGACAGAATAAAAGGAGAAAGAGGAGGAAGCCAGGCAGTGCACTCATTTTCTTTCCTTCTCAGCTCCCACAATGCTCTGTCATCTTTAATGAGCTGAAGCTATGAAGTAGGTCCTTCCTCAGATTATCTTCTCAGAAATCTTGTCACAGTGATGTAAAACTGACTGCCACAAACCTCTTGTTATTTTTATTTAATCAAATTGTTTTTAGTTTTACCAAACCATTAAAGAAATAATATCCAACAACAAAAAGTGAAAACAAAAATGGAGTGGAAGAGTCTTGAAGCCGTAGTTGTCTTTCAGCAACTTCCAAACCATTTACATTTAAAAGTAGGCAAAGTGAGGCCCTTGGTTTCCCACCAGCAATCGATGGTAAGACCCTATTGCTGAAGATTCTACATACTTGGGCTGCAAGGCCACTGAGAAATCCTCCTGGAACTGAGCTGATAACCTCTTCCATGTAGACCAGCTGACAGAAAGCTGGAAGAAGCCATTCTGCATGCAGTACAATGGGGGAAAGAGATACCACCAGTGAAGATACTCAACAGTGGATACTGCAAGCCTTATAATTGGCCAGCTAGGCCAAATGAGCCAACAGGTGCCACAGTGGCACATCTGTCATGGTAGAAACCAACTGCCCTCCAATTGGACTGGAGGCCCACTCCAAGGGAGGGAATATATCCCTGATACTGAAAACTTAAAACAGGGTAGTCATGAGCCCTAGGGGGTATAACATCTGCTGATGTCTGGATAACTATATATACTATGCTTATCAAACTGCCCACTAAGCACTTCTCTTAATATCCATACCCTTATATTAATGCTACTCTCACTTTGGGTAGAGAATCTTCTCTTTTCAGATAGCAGTGACCTTGGGATGACTCAGAAGGTATCATGTTGCTGGAAAGAAGTGACTAGAGTACCGAGTAACATCTCGATCACACCTTCCAAGGCTCAGGGTCTAATGCAGAAGAGGTGGCAGAAAGAATGTAAGAGCCAAAGGAAGGGTAGGACTCCTTACAACGTGCTCCCTCCAGACACAAAATGGCCTTGATATCCATGACCTCATAGTGCCTCACACTACCTACACAAGACCATCATAAGAGGAGGGAAAGATCACGGCATCAAAATAAAAGAGAGACATATTGAGATGGGGAGGGGATATGATGGAGAATGGAAATTCAAAGGGGAAAAGGGGAGGGAGGGTATTACCATGGGATATTTTTTTGTTTTTTGTTTTTTTTTTTTTTTGGTTTTTCGAGGTAGGGTCTCACTCTGGTCCAGGCTGACCTGGCATTAACTCTGTAGTCTCAGGGTGGCCTTGAACTCATGGCGATCCTCCTACCTCTGCCTCCCGAGTGCTGGGATTAAAGGCATGCGCCACCACGCCCGGCTTGGATATTTTTTATAATCATGGAAAATGTTTTAAAATTTGAGAAAAAAATAAAGTAAGATTTAAAAAAAAGTAGGCAAAGCCTATTCAGGGACTCCACTGATGGATTACAGTGGCTCGTATGTGTTCTGTGGCAATTTTATATGTATATGTTAAATATATGATAGTATTTGTTATAGTTGTCTCATCAATGACTAGTAAGTACATAACTTTGTATTAGCTTTTGGGTCATATAAAAGGAAAAGTCATGGCTTGTAAGTAACTTGGCTTACCAGATACATGATTGCACACTAAAAAACCATTTTCAGAATAGGAATGGAAGAGGGAGGACAACAAAGGGTAATGGGATCCTCAAATTACAATATGCTCATGTACTAAAATTCTCAATTAAAAATGTTTTGGGGCTGGAGAGATGGCTTAGCGGTTAAGCGCTTGCCTGTGAAGCCTAAGGACCCCAGTTCGAGGCTCAGTTCCCCAGGTCCCACGTTAGCCAGATGCACAAGGGGGCGCACGCGTCTGGAGTTCGTTTGCAGAGGCTGGAAGCCCTGGCGCGCCCATTCTCTCTCTCCCCCTCTATCTGTCTTTCTCTCTGTGTCTGTTGCTCTCAAATAAATAAATAAATAAATAATAAAAAAAAAATGTTTTGGAAGGCGGGCGTGGTGGCACACCCCTTTAATTCCAGCACTCAGGAGGCATAGATAGGAGGATCACCGTATGTTCAAGGCCAACCTAAGACTGCATAGTGAATTCCAGGTCAGCCTGAGCTAGACTGAAATCCTACCTTGAAAAAAACAACAACAAAAAAAAATGTTTTAGAAGCTGGAGAGATGGCTTAGTGGGTAAGGTGCTTGTCTGCAAAGCCTAAGGATCCAGGTTTGATTCTCCAGTATCTACATAAGCCAGATGCACAAGGTGGCACAAGCTTCTGGAGTTTCTTTGCAGTGGCTAGAGGCCTTGATGTTACTATTCTCTCTTCTATCTACTTCTTTCTCTGCTTACAAATAAATAAATATAAAAAATAAGAACTTAGCCGACCATGGTGGTGCACACCTTTGATCTGAGCACTTGGGAGGCAGAGGTAGGAGGACTGCCATGTGTTCAAGGCACTCCAAGAATATAGAGTGAATTTCAGGTCAGCTTGGGCTAAAATGAGACCCTATCTCGAAAAAAAGAAAAAAGAATTCAAATGTTTTTCAAGGCCATTTTCCTAGGTCTTCTATTCTTTAGATCTCTTCCTTTCTCTTCTGTGTTTCTGTAGAGCTTCTAAGAAACTTTTCTGGAAAATCAGCTCTCCATAACTCACCATCTCTCGGGTGGCTATGGAGGTCTGTGCAGGTGGAGGTCTGGCAGGTGGAGGTCTGGCGGGTGGAGGTCTGGCGGGTGCCCCCAGCCAGTTTCCTCACCACTGGCCACAGCCCTAACAGGACCTTAATGCAGCTAAACACATTTAGAGGATTATCACTTAGACAAATGTATCTTTCCCATGGTGAGCACTCTATTCTCTTTTATAAAAATATTTTAAAGCTAGTGTACAAAGTAGTGGTTTCATTATGATATTTTCATGCTTTTTCATATACTTTGCCCACATTCCCCAAGCATTCCTTAAGAGTCTTTTACTGGGGATGTGGGAAAGGTCTTTCCCATCAAGTCCAGGTTAACCTGAAATGGTCTCCTACTTTAGCCTCTCAAGTGCTAAGATTACAGGCACATGCCATCACACCATTTGTCAAATGGCCAAAATATGCAAATTCACAAGAGTGACCATACTGGACTTCTAGGCTGGCAGCAGATAGTGGCCCAAGAAGGGTAGGATCTGCAGAAATGCAAGTGCCACAGAAAACTGTGAGGGTGCAGACTAACAAAATGAGGCTATGCATAAGCAAGCAATCCTGGAAATACCACCCCATGAGCGACAGTATGTGTAAGGAAGGACTGATTCAGGGAATATGCAGAGGTACATGTGCTTTCTGTAAGTCCCAATATGTGAAGATAAAACAGAACAAGTTCAAATCCCCCCTCAAATATTGATGACTCTATACTTAACAATCCTTTACACTTCTTTCCTGAAGCCCAGATGTAGATGTTGAATCTTAATATTATTTCAGGATTGAAAATCAAGTATTTATAAAGCACTGTTCCTTTCCACATTTTAAAAAGTATTATGTGTTCACTTGAACTCATCCTCCTCCTCCCACAGCCCCGTTGCCTCCACTTCTAGGTCTGGGAGGTTCCTGTACCTTCTTCTGTGGCTTTTATCGGGTTAGGAAATGCTCCACACTCACATCTCCCTCTGAGACTCTGACCTTTTTAAGAAAAGGTACTTTGTCTTTTATCTCTGTACCAAACAGCTCTAAGGCACAAAACCTCAGGAAAGAGGCAATGGCTAAAGAGAAGGAAAGAAAAAGAAAAAAGAAAAGAAGAAAAACTATACTAAAGAAAAGCATGTTTGAAGAATACTTTGTTTTTAAAAATTCTGGGCTCATTTAGAGATATACTAGAAATAATCTGCATTCATGGAGAAGTTAGTGGGAGTGGCAGATTTGATAGATCATACTGTATGGATTCAAAGAAAAATGCTTAATATCTGTTCATTCTTGGGATTCTCCATAAATATTTAAGAACAAATATACACAATATGCCTCTTCCAGGAAAACAGAAAACCAAGAAGGCTATCTGTTGTTTAGTCACCTTGGTGATTCTCACATAACCTGAATCCATCTTCATGTTTATAGACTAGAAGTGAAAGACCTAAGCTGATGATCTTTCCCTGGGTGCACACACATGCTGTTTGTTTGTCACTGTGGCTAACAGAAGTACTGCTCAGTCATCTAACCTTAACTATTCAATGGGTTTTAGGGACTCTTATATTCCTTGTCTAAAATATGGGAGGGGCTGGAGAGATGGCTCAGCAGTTAAAGCATTTGCCTGCAAAGTCTAATGACCTGAGTTTGATTCCCCAGTACTCACATAAAGCAACAGGCACAAAAGGACACATGCGTCTCAAGTTCATTTGCAACAGCTAGAGGCCCTGGCATGACCACCCATTCTCATTCTCTCTCTCTCTCTCTGTTTCTTTCCCTCTCTCTCTGCCCCCCCCCGAAAATAAATAAATAATATTTATTTATTTATATTTTTAAATTTATTTTTATTTATTAGTGTCAGTGAGTGAGTGAGAATGAGCAAGCCAGGACTTCCAGCACTACAAATGAACTCCAGACATGTGTGCTCACTTGTGCATCTGGCTAACATGGGTCCTAGGGGATTAAACCTGGGTCCTTTGGCTTGCAAGCAAGTGTCTTAACTGCTAAGCCATCCCTCCAGCCCTATTTTTTTTTAATTGGAGTTAACAATGCTTGTTTGAATTTAGAGTTATTGAGGGGCTCAAGAGCCAAAGGAAGTACTCAGAAGTACTTTGCAAAACCCTGGGAGAGTATAGTTATTCTCAGTTATAGAAATGCAAACTAGCATTGCAGAATGCCTATACATTATACTATATATTATAAAGACTACAGACGTGTTGCATGGATATGCTAAGAGGAAATGATCATCTTGTTGAGCAACAACTGAAAAGATTTTTAGCTCTTTAGTGAAAAGGTGGGAAAACGGAAACAACTGCTTTGAAAAACAAAATGTCTCTTTAATCATGAAAATGATATTCTACTTGGTGATATCTCTTCTACTTGTAAGGCAATATCCCTAAATTTATTCTATTATGAATTTTATGGTTCCATTTCAAAAAAATATATAGCTGGTTAGATAAGCCTTGTTTCCAACACTATCACCTAAGAACAGTTTTCAGCAGTTTGGTTGTTTGAATACAATAGTAACAGTAATTCTCTTACCATAGTGAAGGAAGCCAGATGTCCATCAAGAAAATCCCCCCTGTTCTTTCACAGAGAAGTGTTCTTTGATGGGTTTCCTCCAAAAGATTTCATTTTTGTGGCCCTTTTGCATGTCGGTTGACCATGAAAAAGGTTGCAAAACAACAGCAGAGTCACCCCCCCACCCCCCACCCCCCCCACCCCCCGTTCAGGGTTAGTCTATAAAAATCTGCTGCTCTAGCTCCCTCATTACCTCCTCACTGGGTCACCAGGATGTCAACTGCTACTAGGATCTCACAAGCCAGAGATATGTGAAGCAGGGTCTCCATCAACCAAAATCCCTAAACAAACCTACCTCAGCCTCCTGAGTCCTGGGATTAAAGGTGAGTGCCACCACACCTGACTGAATCTTGAACAGGAGACTGAGATTATATTATCCAAGTAACAACCTCACTATACATCAGCACATTTATGCTGTGTTTGAACATCAACACCCACATGATTTTGATTAGCCCAGAGGACTACATAGATTACATGTGAGGAAGGATACTAATTCCTTCCTACTCCATCTGCCGAGTGTGGCCATGTGTAACCTCGGCCCCTGAGGGGGCCAGAGACAGGAGAACCACTGCGTTCATTAGTCAGCAAGTCTAGCTGAAAAACCACAGCTCCAGGTTCACTGAGAGACTGTCTCAAGGATATAAGGCAGACGAGCAATAGAGAACACCCAAGATCTTCTTTGGCCTCTACATACGTGAGCATAGTGCACACATTGCACTCATGCACACACATCAACACACATACACACCCCACACATAAAATTGACAATTAAAAATATTCAGAAAAAGCCGGGTGTGGTGGTGCACACCTTTAATCCTAGCACTTGGGAGGCAGAAGGAGGAGGATCACCATGAGTTCAAGGTCACCCTGAGACTACATAGTGAATTCCAGGTCAGCCTGGATTAGAGTGAGACCCTACCTCAAAAAGCAATGTTCAGGAAAATTAAATATTGTTCAGTTCATTTAAAAATTATATGTTTTGTCATAATTAGCATAGCAAATCTACTATATTAATAAAATTTTTCATAAAACCTCAACATAGGATTCTATAGAAAAAAGACATTCTTATACCAAATAAAGCTAAATTATTGCTTAGATTTATTGCATATATAAATGCTTAATGTAGACCATAAAAATCCAAGTTCAAGATATTAGAAATTTACAGTTTTTACAGCCCATATGTTATGTGTTCATGTGTTTCCCAAACCTTTATTAGGCTAGGTTGCCTCTGCCCTAGTTTTGAGAAGATAAACAGTTAAGTAAACCTGAGTAAAATACAGTTGTCAGTTATTTTACAAGGAACAAGCACAGAATGTAATGATTTAATTTACTTAATTATAAGTACAAACTTTCCCTAAAGAAATAATATCTACTGGCTGATGGAGAGATAGCTCAGCAATTAAAGGCAATTGCTTGCAAGCCTGCCAATTGAGTTCAATTCCTTAGTATGTACAGAAAGCCAGATGTAAAATGGGCATCTCAACCCCATTTTTTGGTTAAACCAATTAGACCCAGAATTCTTCTGTCTCTACCCTCCTCAAAACTAGAGTTACAGGTATGTGTGACCATGTCCCACTTTTTATGTGGCTGCCGGGACACTGATCACGCTTACCCACTGAGCCATCGCGCTAGCCTGCACTAATAAACTTTTTGAGGAAAAAAAAAAAAGATAAATCGGGCGTGGTGGCACATGCCTTTAATCCCAGCACTCAGGAGGCAGAGGTAGGAGGATTGCCATGAGTTCAAGGCCACCCTGAGATGACAGAGTTAATTCCAGGTCACCCTGGACCAGAGTGAGACTCTACCTCGAAAAACAAAAAACAAAAACAAAAAAAAAGATAGTAGCTAGAGCTATGAAGAGCTATGAGATTTAAACTTCATTTTGGTGAATCATGATCAGTGTGTGCTGAGCGTATGTCTCTGACAAGCTGTAACCTCAACTCAGTAGTAACTAACTCTTCCACCTGACCTTGTATCCCCAGACAACACTGCCACTATTGCCCAGCAGCTGCCAATATGTCAAGAGAATCACACGAAAAACAGTCTTCAGCGGCTCTGCCTTCTAGAGGAGCTGCTTCTGTCAATGACGTCACAGCCTGTTAGCTTAGTATGCCATGGGCACATTGGCACACTTTGATGGTTCTAATAAATAGCACCAGCCCATCCAGTTAATGTTGGATTTAGATTACCCTGCAAGGTGGTATGAAGTCCAAGGCAAGGCAGAAGGATGACCATTACCTTACTGACTACACCATTATCATGTACTTGAAGAGGAAAAGGAATCACATGAGAAATACATTCATAATTATCTAACAACTAATGTCTTTACATGGTAGTTGTTGAGACGTGTTCTTACATTTTCCGCAGGAGAAAAGAAAAACAAGCCTGTTTTAAAGATAATTGAAGTCATGGCAGTTGAGTTTCCCAAGGTCACCCAAGATGATGCGGTCTGCCACATGTCTGTCTTCACGTTCAGATATGTATGACAGGAGCAAAACCAGAAACACCCAGAACTGTCCTGGTGATGTATCCTTCATATGAAGGTTTGGCCAGGCCTGTGTAATTACAGCTGGCTTGGATTCAGTAGCCAGCTGTAAAAAGTGAACAATGCTTTCACAGAAGCAAAGTAGAATGCAGCCTTCCTTGGGGACAGGTTGAACTCAATAACTAGCACTATTAGCTTAATGTGGCAGATACATTGGGAGATACAAAGAACTCACAAAGGCACTGTTTCCCCCTGCCTTCACTAATTGGATCTAAGTTCTAAGTGATTACTGGTGACTAGACCTGGCTACATAGTCCTTAGAACTGTAGCAACATTAAAGCTCATTTGTCTATCCCCCTGTTTTTGAACAGGACTATGCTTGAAACAACCCAGGTTTTTGAAATAATGTTCCTTTAAAAGAATTGCCTGCCAGGCATGGTGGCGCATGCCTTTAATCACAGCACCCTTAGAAGCTGAAGTAGGAGGCCACCCTGAGTCTACATAGGGAATTCCAGGTCAGCCTGGACTACAGCAAGATACTACCTTGGAAAAAAAAAAAAAGTCTTACTTAGACCGGTCGTGGTGGCGCACGCCTTTAATCCCAGCACTCAGGAGGCAGAGGTAGGAGGGTCGCTGTGAGTTCAAGGCTAGCCTGAGACTACATAGTGAGTTCCAGGTCAGCCTGGGCTAGAGTGAGAACCTACCTCGAGAAACAAACAACAAAAAAAAAGGTCTTACTTAATTCTAAAATTAGTTTAAGCTCATTAAAAATAGTTTGGATTATAATGAAAAGTATAAAGAAAAATTAAAATCACCCATAGTTCAATATCCCGTAATATCACCACCACTGTCATTTTCTTGAGATAAGGTTTCACTCTGTAGTATATAGCCTGGCCTGGACTCTGTAGTCTAGACTGGCCTATTAGCCTAGATTGGCCTTGAACTTGTGGCAAGCCTTCCGCTTCAGTCTCCAAATGCTGAGCCTATAGGTATAAGTCATCATGCTTGACACTAATTTTTTGCTTCCATCCAATGCTTAGGTGTATGTTTTACCATTGTCAAAATTTATTTTCTAATATCCTGTCTTTTTTTTTAGGTTCCTTATATAGCATTTATTTAAATTTATCACATAAGCAGGGATTTTTTTTCCAATTAAAAAAATATTCTGACTTCCTTAATGAGTGTTACTTAGAAACTTACTAATAATGTAAAAAAGCAAACTAGGTTTTAAAGCATCTCATATTCTTGAAACCTGCAATCAGATTAATTTCCTATTTATACCCAGTGTATTGTCTGAAGGAAAATGTGTAACTTTATTTCATTTGCAGCCATAAAACTAAGTTACCTTCAAAAGTTAACTTGAATTTGTATCTTCTACAGCAATCAGTTGGACATCTAGTTGTATTACAAAAAGGCAGTACAGACCACACCCTTGTTTACAAAGAGGCAGCACAATATAGACAGATTAAAAGGAACTTCTGATAAAATGTTTTCATTTTATCAACCATAAAAATGCCCAACTTGTACAAAAACCCACCAACAGTGAAAAGACAGTCTGGCAAATCCAAGATTTGTAAAAACTATGCACAAAACCCACAGTATTTGGGCAAAAAGTAAAGATTTATACAACTCTATCCTGTCTTTTTATTTTAACATGATGCATAAAAATGTTCTTCATATTTTAAGTATTTTTGAAAAATAGTAACTGGGTACATTTTTGTCTCATAAATATCCCAAATGCATGTTTACCCATGTTCTTCTGGTTCGAGAACCAAGTTTAATTTCCTATTGATAAGTAATGTGGTAATGAGCAATAAAGTTACAAAAAGCATTTTTCATATTTCTGATTTCTTCCTTAGTAAACTTGCTTAAATGGGGAATTATTTGGTAATATAACATTTAGTAATTATAACTTTTCCTACAATATTGTTTTCAAATAAAAAAGTATGAGAGAAGCACTTTTTTTCTCACTAACTTTGAATGTTGTTTGCTATTTATTAGTTTGATAATCCAAAAATACCTAAATATTTCTGGGTTTTGTTTTGTTTTGTTTTTTTGAGGTAGGGTCTCACTCTAGCCCAGGCTGACCTGGAATTCACTATGGAGTCTCAGGGTGGCTTTGAAATCACGGCAATCCTCCTACCTCTGCCTCCTGAGTGCTGGGATTAAAGGCATGCACTACCATGCCCGGCTAAATATTTCTTTTTTAAAGACATTCAGATAATGAGATTTGATCAACACTGTTCCTTGAGAAACCTCTGTATGACTTATTGTTCATAAATTGGCTTTGAGTATACCAAAGCTAAACAATAAGCTGATACAGAACATGAAAGTAATCTAAAGTAATTTAAATCATATCCCGAAATAGAAGACACAATCTACCTTAGATAAAAAATTAAGCATGTTTTCTCCCTCATGTGACAAAAAGAATTTCAAACTGAATATTAAACTTTATATACATACAGTTAAATCATATATTTATATATATACACACACAGACTAGCTCCAGTTTCAAAAGTACTGGATTATCATTAAATTACTTCTTCCTTCCCCTGGGGTTCACAATTACAGCCACAGTTTGAGGACCGCTGTCTTAGATGGTAGACTCCCCTGGGGCTTTCACTAGGCCATATTCAGCAATTCTATAAATATTTACTGAGAGTTATGAACACAGTAGGTACTTACTAAATGTACATCCAATCGAACATTAATGTTTTCCATATTTGCACAGTAGGAAAAGTACATCAATCTTGTTTTTAATTCTTTATTACATTTGGTAGGACCAAGACTTTCATGTAGAAAAATTTCAAACTGCTAATAATTTTTTCAAGCCCTTTGCCATGAGGCATTCTCTGTAGATTACAATTTTCCATAAGAGTGGGTCCGTACTTTCCCTTTTGCAGAAAAGCACTTTTCTCCTCTCAAGTAGAATAGATAATACAAATTATTAATGAAAATTTCAGTGGCAAAGCACTGAAAATAATCAGCTGGCATCCAAGGCAGGACATACTTTTTGCTGCTGTCACATGAAATTCATCACAAGCTTCCAACATGCTGAGGGTGGTGGCTGGGGCACCAGGGAAAGAGGTTTTGGCCGCATGGCTGCAGCAGGGGAGCCAGGCTATTTCCAGAAAGCACTGTTCTGGATTGCTTCTTCCTTTTTTTCTTCCCTTTTTATTTTATTTCCAAGGAAGATCCTCCTGGCAACACATCCAGCAGACATTCTCACCATGGAAACAAGAAGGCGGTGTGTTCTAAACATGACCATGGGAAAGAATGCCATCCCTACCCTCCTTGTTTCACTTCTGGCCTGTCATCCTGTCCAGAGGCCTAGGGGAACCATGTATGATCACCTGCACCCCATCGGTGATCCCAGGATACTGCTCACTGTCTCTGGAGTCACTGCCCAGGTGTGCCTATGTTCATATGTTTCAACATTACTTGACAGGATCCAAAGTGTTCAGTAATAATGAGTCTCTTCATTCATGAATGTACAAACTAATGCACTTAGTGATGTTCATGTGCTAGGAATTGTGCAAAAGTGTGAAAATGAAAATAAAAAAGAGCTGAGCATGGTGGTGCACACCTTTAATCCCAGAATTTGGGAGGCAGAGGTAGGAGGATCACCTTGAGTTCAAGGCCACTCTGAGACTACATAATGAATCCCAGGTCAGCCTGGACTGGAGGGAGACCCTACCTTGAAAAGCCAAAAGGGGAAAAAACAAAACTCTGAGAATGAAGACACTTAACCCCAGTGACAGTCAAGATTAGATTAGCAGATTTACTAGAAACATACTAAAATTGTCAGAAATATTGTGATAAAAACACTTAGAGTAGAGAGACTTAAATCTGGGCAATTACAGCACCATTACCACACTGAACATACTGCAGGTGCTAAAAAGCAAGACAGAGAAACATCATGGTCATCATGGTGGTTTCTAATGTTGTACATGAGCATCACACAAACTTTGTTGCTGCCCTGCAGCTCCCTGATGTCCATCAGCACTCAGCTGAGGGCTGTCACACTCTCACCTCTAAGATAGTTGTTTCAGATGCCTTCTAACTTTAAGGATATCTCAGACTCTCATTATCTGAACATCATAAAGGCGATTTTTGAAGAAGACAATAGATTGTTGAGGAGCTGGATAAGTGGTTAAAGGTACCTGCCCCAGCACCCATATGGTGAAGTCAGATGCAGGTATACTGGCATCTATAATTTCTAAGTGCCTAGTGCAATGGAAGGAAAGGCCAGGAGAGTCCCAAAGCTAGAGGGCCAGCTCCACAGGCCTTTCCAACACCAAAAACAAGAGCTCTGTCTCAAGGAAGGAGAAAAGAGAGAAATAGCACCTGAGATTGTCCTCTGGCCTCCACAAGCATGCTACGATGGCACATGCATGCATGTGCACACATACACACACATATACAAATAAAAGTGCTAAAAAAAAAAAAAAGATAAGGGCTGGAGAGATGGCTTAGTGGTTAAGCGCTTGCCTGTGAAGCCTAAGGACCCCGGTTCGAGGCTCGGTTCCCCAGGTCCCACGTTAGCCAGATACACAAGGGGGCGCACGAGTCTGGAGTTCATTTGCAGAGGCTAGAAGCCCTGGCGCACCTATTCTCTCTCTCCCTCTATCTGTCTTCCTCTCTGTGTCTGTCGCTCTCAAATAAATAAATAAAATTTAAAAAAAAAATAAAAAAATTAAAAATAAATAAAATTCCCAAAGGTTTAAAAAAAAAAAAAGATAATAGGAGGCTAAAGAGATGGTTTAGCAGTTAAGGTGTTTGTCTGCAAAGCCAAAGGACCCAGGTTGAACTTCCCAGGACACACATAAGCCAGATGTACAAGGAGCCTCATGCGGCTGGAGTTTGTTTGCAGCAGCTAGAGGCCCTGGCATTTCCATTCTCTCTCTGTTTCTCTCTCTCTCTCTCTCTCTCTCTCTCTCTCTCTCTCTCTCTCTCGCTTTTTCTTCCTCAAGTTAACAAATAAATAAATAAATAATAAAATAAAGATTAAATAAAGCTGAATCCAATGGCTCACCCTTTCATTTCAGCACTTGGGAGGCAGAGGTAGGAGGATCATGATGAGTTTGAGACCATCCTCAAAATCCAGGACACTCTGAGCTAGAGCAAGACCCTACCTTGAAAACCCAAAAATCAAAAGTAAATAAATTTAAGCTGTTGTGAGGTGGCTCATGCCTTGAATCCAAGTACTCAGGAGACAGAAGTAGGAGGATTGTTGTGAGTTCAAAGACCAGCCTGAGACTACATAGTGAATTCCAGGTCAGCCTCAGCAAGAGTGAGACTCTACCTTGAAAAACAAAACAAACAAAACATATAGTATTTTGGTACCTGAAATCTAGCATTCAGAGAAGAATTTGCCACTGTGGTATTCCTTGAGCTGGCTGGTCATGTGACCCTTAGGTGTGAGTCTCTTACTCCTTGTATATATTGGAGACACCCTGGGAAGGGATGTGGCCTGAACACATAAAGACTGTTACAAGTTCCATGTTTAATGGACCTTTCCCTGACTCAGATCACCATGGGTTCTGATGACTCCAGAGTATCATTCTTCTTGTATCAGTAGAACAATGATGGAAGTGCTAGGGAAGAAAAGGCACACAATGGAAATGAGGGATAATTCTGATATGAGTACTCAATGTACCTGCACATCTTTATTTGCTCTGCTCTGGCCCTAGGGTGATTTTGTATTTATTTATTTATTTATTTATTTACTCAACAGAGGAAGAAAGGGCAGGATGCATTATTATCTAAATTGAATTAGACTAGATAGCTATTATGCAACTACAAACAGGTAATGAAGCTGATAGGGTTAAACATAGTAAGTAAGAAAGAACAGGCATGTTAGTTGATTAAGGAAAGAGGAAGGCTGGTTTTAGAACAAGATAGAAAGAAAGAAAGAAAGAAAGAGAGAGAGAGAGAGAGAAAGGAAGGAAGGAAGACCAAGGTAATTTGAGTTGATTGCTGGAGGAGAATAACTTATCCCATCAGCTAAGCTAGGCTAGAGTCCAGGTAAGGCCCATCTGTGAGTTACACAGAGATGTTTACAAGCCTTGGACACTTTCATTTCTTCTCAAACTATATGTACTATGCCTTCCTTGCAGTGACTTGTAATTGTTATTTATTATCTAACGCTCTTTCCTGTCATCTGACTGGGGATTGAAATCACACCATTATATCTACCAGTACTGTCCTATTCTGACCAAAAATGCACAAGACCTAAGCTTCTGTCAGTGTCTATTGATTTTTGGCTTTTTTTTCTAAATTGAGTGAGGCAATTAAGTCATGGAGAGAATATATCAGAACTAGTATTATGTTAGGACTATAAATTGGTTGATTGTCATCTCAACTGAAAATGAGCCCAGTCTTATTCTTAGAAATTATCTGTCTCTTACTCCATCCTAAATAAATCCAACTAGACATTCTTGGCTCATCACTCCTCGGGGTGTGACAGTCTCCTTGATTCATCACCATTACTGTCATCCAAACTCGATGTGATGATGAGCACTAAGGCTTTACTAAGCAGCTGGGCACAGACATGTCAAATGTGTCAAGGGGCTTACAGCTTGAGACTAAAGAGTATGAATATAATATATACCATTAATTAATTAGTTTAAGGGTTTTCAAAAGACAGTGCACTCGATGGCAAGCATCAAGTGAAGTCTGGGAAGCTTCACATGGGATGGGGTTGCAGAATCGCTAATGGAAGGAAATACAGTAGAGTCTGACCAGCAGGAATGGTTGCTACTCAACCAAATGGTTTGTGGTTGATTTCAGAAGTCTACCGATAGGACAAAGAAAACTAGCCAAAGTATCATCCCATTAAATGTATTGCTTTCCTGGTAAACCAAGGCCAGAAAATTAAAGAAAGACATTTTTATTTGGATTGAAACTCAGATTTCCCATGTTCAGTAGGGATTAGAAGAAAAAATTCAAAGATGGGGCAGTGCACATATACTGAATAAGCCCAGTAAATGAGGTTAAACAGTCATGTGTGACAGCATTCCTAACCCTTCTAGCTAGTTTAGTGAACTCCCTTAAAGAGAGAGATTTTTAATGCTTTATTTATTTGCAAGGTGAATGAGAGAGAGAGAGACAGAAAAAGCGAGTGAGATAGAGATTAGGCACACCAGGGCCTCTAGCCACTGCAAAGGAACTCCAGATGCATGCACCACTTATGGGTACTGGGGAATTATAAACAGGTCGTTTAGGCATTGCAGGCAAGCATCTTAACTGCTGAGCCTCCTCTCAAGCCCATTGAGAGAATTTTTTAATGTAAAATAACATAACCAGGCATGGTGGTACAGACCTGTAAACTCAGCACTAGGAAGGCTGAGCTACATGTACTGCAATTTCAAGGCCAACCTGGACAACATAATGAAAAACAAAATGGTGAAATTAGCATTTTAGGAATAGTCCTAAGTAAAGGCACAAGGAAAAACTGATAGTTTTGTCTAGCAGATGAGAAATCACAGTAAGAAACAGAGAAACAAATCGATGATGCTCTGTTTTAATTGGAGGAATGTTAATGTAATCTTTCTGAGAAGAGTTAACAGGTAACTTCCCTGCAATGCATCAGGAAGAGACAAATAGTGCAAAGTCTCCAATGTGGGCAAATCCTCTACACACAGGTGAAATGACAAGCTGAACAAAGTATCCCATTGGGCTGGAATCAAGTGGATTAGAGTGCTCTGATCAAGGGTTAACATGTACAAGATTATATCAATTTACAACATGCTACAAAGCTGTGCCTGGAAAGCCAGATGAAGGGAAAATACCATCTACAGAGACAGGTGCAGAGAAGTACCTCTTCAGCATAGGCTGAATACAGCCATTCTGTTCTTGGGCAAAGCCAGAAAAGAAAGGAAGAAAACTGAACAGGAGCTATGACAAAGGTACAAGTGGTGACTGGGAGACAAGGCCGTGGTCACAGACAGACGACTTTGCATGAAAAAGTTCAGCATAAACAAGGGTGCAGTAAAGACATAGCAGCTCTCTTCTTGTCCTATACAGTTTCATTTGGTAGAAAATATGCAGGTTAAGATACCACAGCTAAGCCAAAATCCAAATGCATTCCTTTGTGAATTCCATTTGTTTGTGTCTGGGTGCATGTGTGTATGACAGTGCATGTGTTAGCCAGGAGACAACTTCACTGTGATCTTTAGGAATGCCATCCATCCATTTCTTTTTCTTTCTTTTTAGATACATAAAGTCTCTTTAGCCTAGAGCTCACCATCTAGGACAGTCTGGCTGGCCATCAAGCCCCAGCGATCTTCCTTTCTCTGCCTCCTCAATACTAGACTTAAAAAGCATGTCTCCATGCCCAGAATTTTTACATGGGTTCTGGGGATTGAACTCAGTCCTTATGCTTGCCAGATAAGTACTTTACAGATTGAGCTATCACCTCAAACATTCAACATTTTATTTTTATTTTTTGGTGTTTTCGAAGAGGGTCCCTCTGTAGCCCAGGCTGGCCTCAACCTCATAGGGATCCTTCTACATCAGCCTCCCAAGTACTGGGATGAAAGGCTTGTGCCCCAGGCGCAGTTGCATTCTTCATTCCTTAAGTCTTTGTACTAGGTTTGGTGACAAGTGCGTATAATCCCAGCACATGAGAAGCTGAAGCAGGAGGATGGGGAACTTGAGGCCAGCCCGTGTGACAAAGAACAAACAAAATGGTGCTTGCAGTATATAGCATTCATGAACTAACAGTGATCTTCCCCCATATGAAGTGTTTTTTGCATGCACATTCCCTTCTTAACCCTTCATGCTAAATGCTGCTATGGACGGCCTAATGTTCACTGCAGCTGCACTGGAGACCCGAAAGGCAGCCTGCTCTAATTTGGCTGATTTGATGGTTTGTGCCAATAGATTCTTACATTCTCCTCTCCAGGTGGCAAGGCTGTTCTATAACAACTTGCTGGCTAATTAGGGCATACATGTGTCTTCATTTCTCCTTGACCTTGCTGTTCTCTTCTTGTGGCTTCCCTGGCCCAGCCGCTGTCTTTCACTTCTTTACACAGACGCCTCTGGGGTCTGTTAGCATCACTTGTTACCTCCCGGACTTTCAAAGCCATTTACAACTTCCTGCATGTTGGGTTCGACATCTCTTATTTGGCTTTTACTTTTGTGTTTCTTTAATTCTAAAGTAGTAATTAACTATATTATCTGTAGTTCTTTGAATTTATTTATTTATGAGTGAGAGAAAATGGATGTGCTAGGGCCTCCTGCAACTGGAAATGAACTCCATACATATATGCGTAGCTTTGTGCATCTGGCTTTACATGAACACTGGGAAATTTAACCTGATCATTCAGACTTTGCAAGCAAGTGCTTTTAACCTCAAAGCCATCCCTCTAGCACCCCTTCCCCTATTTTTACTCTTAGCCACATCACTGGCTTCCTTGTAATACAAACATGCAAGGACAGGAGTAATTTCTAATCGTATGATTTTATATTTCTTTATGCAATCACTCACCCTAACTGAAGTCCAGAAAACACATTTAAATGTTCCACTACACTGCTTAGTAACCAATTAATAAAATGGTGCTATATATTATTTAGTTTTCATCATGTGTTATAAAGTTGAAATATTCCCAAGTTGGTTTTGGTTTGTTTGTTTTGATCGAGTCTCACACGGTAGTCCAAGCTGGCCTGGTACTCACTGTGTAGCCCAGACTGGCCTCAACTTCCCAGCAATCCTCTTGCCTTTAGCCTCCCAAATGCTAGAATTATAGGTATGTTCCACTACACCTGACACAGGGCCCATGTTTTTATTGAATCTGATGATATCCATGACATGTTGAATGGTACAAGAAAACAAAGGTGGCATACATTGAAGGGTCTTCTAGAGACCTTCAGCATGTAAATTACTTCTAAAATAATCAATATTCTCATCATAATTTCCATCTAATTTATAGGCAATATATCCAACATAAAACCAGTTACCTTAGTCTTTTGTGTTTCTTTTCATTTCATAAGAGAAATGGAAGAACAAGGGCAGGAAAAATATAAAGACTTTTATCTGCTAATCAAGGTCATAGTGATGTGCTCCAAAGATGAAGCTATCAATCTCACATCTTTCCAGCTCCCAGGGGAAAACTATTAAAGACAAAGAAATAAAAACACTCTATGGAGAAGTGATTGGTTTTCTTTAGTAGTTGCCCAAATGATCCCACAAAACAGACAGATTCCTAATAGTCTGTGTAGGACAACACAGGCATTGCTGAGTGGCCCCAGTGACAGAGGGATTGCATTGTCAGTAGATAGCAGAGCAAGGGTGTCCCACTGAGTCAGAGACAAACATGGCCAATTATTTTCACACTGAGAAGTTCGGGCAATTTTAGCCACATAGGTGAAGTGCAGCCTAGGAGCATGCAGACTCTAAGACTGCCTTTCAGGCATCTCCAGAGAGATCACAGATAGGGCAGATAGTGTGCATGAGCTCTAGCCAGTTTGCCTGGGAGCCCTGCTATGCTCCTGATTTCCCCGGAGAACCTTAGCCTTCCCTGTACCAGTCATACCGAAATACTGACCTCCACCTGATGGGGATGACATTATGTCCCATGATTTCAACTTCACCAGGTCGATAATTTCTCAAATTATATCTGTCCTGACCTTTCCTCCAAATGTCACCCTTTAAATGCTCATTGGTGTTTTCAGAAAACCTCAATTGTGAGCATCAAATTCAGTATCATTTCTTCCATGCCTGCTTCTCCATTAGCTATCTCTGTTGCTGATACAGGGTTTTGGTGTTCAAGAAAAGCTTATGAACCCCAACTTTTGGGGCTGTTATCTACTTTTAGCAAATAAAAAATGAAATAAAAAACTTAGAAGGATAGATTATAAATCATTAGCTTTTTTTTAGGTGAGTATGGTAGTTAGAATGTATGTCCCCACTTACTCAGGTGTTATGATTAAACTTGTAACTTGGATCTCCATCCACCTGGCTGGAGGAAGCTTGTCTCTGGTGATGGAACATGTAGTCTGGCCCTATGGAGTCACTGGGGACAGATTGGAATTCCAGCCCATAGGTATGCAGAGAGCTCTTCCAGAGTTCCTGCTTGCTGTTTTGTGTTTGTTTATTTTTGTTTTGTTTTGTGTGGGGCTTTTTGTTTGTTTGGTTGGTTTTTTTTTTTTTCCAAGGCAGGGTCTCACTTAAGCCAGGCTGACCTAGAATTTACTATGTAGTCTGCTCAGGGTGGCCTTGGACTCAGGGTGATCCTCCTACCTCTGCCTCCCAAGTGCTGGGATTAAAGGTGTGTACCACCAGGTATTTTCTGGCTGCTGGCAGTTTTTCTCTCTGCTTGGATCTATGAGAGGGACCCAGTTTCTTCCACCATTGACCAAACTTCGCCTGTACCTATAATCTTGAAATAAACCCCTTCCTCCCATAAACTGTATCTATTTTGGATGTTTATCCCAGCATTGTGAAGCTATCTACATCAAGGAGTTTATGAATCCAGGGAGGGGGCTGGAGCAGGGATACACACCTAACCATATGGAGACAGGACCTGGGAGCCCATGCAGTAAGCTGAGCATGGAGTGGAGGGAAACTGTGAAGGAGCTTTCCAGAAAAATTAGAAAGGGCCAGGACTTGAAAGGAAAGCTAAGAAGAAATAAAAGAGTAATAAAACTAGAAATAAAATATCTTTCCCCAATTTCAACAGCATGGAGAGCCCTTAATGCTGGAATGGGGGAAGGCTTTACCAGTAAAGGGACCCTGTGGTTCAGACAGGTGAAATGAACAGCCAAGAAGGAGGCCTTGC